>NW_024467584.1:0-2106 GCF_000804445.1 Metarhizium album ARSEF 1941
TTTCAACCACGTTGAGTCAACATGGTCGGCGCATTAAAGTTAGGGTCGAGCATAGCTCAGACTATGACATTAAGAGTTTTTAAGATACTATAGTACTTAACTAATTTAAAACTAAGTAGAAAAATATATAGATATATAATAAGCTTAATTTATAAGTAATTAATTCCTAAGTAATAGTATAATATATAGAGCTAACTAATTAAAAAAAATAAAATAAAATAAACTATAGTTATACTAGTATAAAGGCTAGCTAGCAAAAAAAAAATTATAATTAAAAAAAAAAAGAAAGAAAAGAGAGAGATAATATATCTATAGAGCTTAATATATACTTTTAACTTATACTTAACTTATACTTAATATAGTGCTTACTAAAATAAGCGCTCTAGCTTTTTAAGCAACTTTAAGTATAACTTATTACTAGTTAAATTAATAACTTAATTATTAAAAGAGAGAGAAGGCAGAAAGAAAATAGTATTCTAAATATTATTACCTTTATAACTACTTTTTTCTTTACTATAAAGATAAGTTAAAGTCTTAGAAGTATAAAAGTAAATATATTAGCTGCAGAGAGTTGCCTCTCTATAAAGCGTATTAACTAAAGTATAGGCTAGCTTCTACTAGTTAGTATATTTATAGTATAACTCTGCCTGCTCTACTTACTGCTTGTATAGCATTTGCTTAATATTTTAAGCTATAGTAGCTTAGCTCTAGAAAAAACTTACTAGTATCTACTAGTTTAAAGGCAGTATATACTTATAGTAAGTAGGCATTAACGCGCTAGTAAGCGCTAGCGCTTATAAATTAGCGCTAGCAGCTATACTACTAAAAGATAAATTAAGCAGTATATATAAAGAATAAATAGAACTAGAAGTAATATAAGCCTGCTCTAATAATATATTAAAATTTTTAGTAGTAAAATTAAACTATATAGAAAATTTAGTATATATACTAAAGCTCTTACTTAACTTTTTATATATAGTAGATATAATATACCTACTAGTATTTACAATCTACTATACTTTCTTTTATTAGCAGTATAGCTTAAAGTTTAAAGCATAAAGGTGCGCCTTCTAAATACACTTTTTATAAGTTTTATAGCACTACTTATAGGCTATAGTAGAGCTAGAAATACAACTAGTAGAGCTAGTATTAATAAGCTTATATTAATATAGTATATATATTTCTAGAACTTTCTCTCTATTAAAGAGGTTATTATTATTAGAGTTGCCTTCTATAGTATACTTACTTATATAGTAAGCATTATAGTATAGCAGTAAAGGCAGTAAAAGTAGAGAAGAGAGCGCGCTAGTAGCAGACTCTTTACAACTAAATTAAGTATATAGTATATACTATATTATACTTAGAATAGTAGAGGCAATATAAAAGTAATATAGAAAAAGAAAGTAGATATAGTAGTAGCAATCTTTAGAAATAAGAATTTTTAGTAGCATAAAAAAAGTATTAGTAATACTTATTAAAAGAAAAACAATAAAAATAAGTAATATAAAGTTGCTAAACTATTTATAAAGCAGAGGTATATTAAGTATATACTATATATAAAAAATATAAAGTAAAGATATATAGTTGCTAGAGAGATTTATACTATACGTCTGTCTTTACTATATAGCAGCAATATAAATAAACTTACTAGAAGAAGAGTATATAATAAACTTAAGCTGTAAGCTTAAGTAGATATAAAGCACTATATTAGTGCCTTATTAAGTATGCTTTAAATATACATTAAACTTATATATATATAATAGAAGGAAAAGAGAGAATAGAGAGCTTCTTCTTTCTCTCTTTTCTCTCCTTAAGTTTATAGTTAATACTAGTAACACTTATATATAGTAGCTTGTAAGGCTAGTCCTTAATAAGTATTATAGTTTTATAATTACTAGTTAATATATAATATAAAAAATATTTTAGCTAAGAATTACTTTATATATTTTTTTACTTAAAACTTAATAAAGCTTTACTAACTTAACTATATTAATTTAATTTATACTTTTTACTAGTATTATTTTATTTTTAAACTAAATAAAGAAGTCTATAAATATTTTATTTAAGTATTACTATATTTAGTTTAATTTAATAAAAGCTATTTTT
>NW_024467584.1:2227-8138 GCF_000804445.1 Metarhizium album ARSEF 1941
GTTCTAGAAGACTAAATTCTACTAGTTATAAGTACTACTAATAAATACTTTATTAGCTTTTAATTTATATAATATAAAGCTTTACTATATAGTAAATATAACTTTATTTTTCTTAAAGAAAGACTTTATTTTAATTAGCTTTTATTTTAGCTTATATAGTAGTATTAATTATATACTTAAATAAAAAAAGTATAATAAATTATTTAGTATAGTAAGCGCTAATTTAAAGAATATAATATACTACTATATTAATTTATAAATTAGTTATACTTAATTATTAATAGTTTTCTAGAGAGTAGCTACTTTAGCTTAAGTGCTTAGTAGTATTATATTACTAGCTAATAGTAAGTTACTTTTTATAAAGTTTAAAAAGTATTTATTTATTATAATAAAATAAAGTTTATAGTATATTAAGAACTAGCTTTATAAGTAACTATATATAAGTATTATTAGTATTAACTATAAACTAGTATTAACTATAAACTTAAGAAGAGAAAAAAAAGAAAGAAGAAGCTCTTTATTTTTTCTTTTTTTTTTATTATATATATATAGATTTAATATATATCTAAAGTATACTTAATAAAGCACTAATATAGTGCTTTATATCTACTTAAGCTTATAGCTTAAGTTTATTATATACTCTCCACCTACTTAAAGAGCGTATTTTACTTTAACTAGCTATAAAGGCTTTCTTTCTTTATAGAGAGATTTTAGTAGCTTCTAAGCTTATAACTTATTAAAATTATATATATTATATACTTATATAGTATATAAAGTATAGAATACTTAAGTATATATTATAGGCAGTACAAACTCTAAGGTACTATCTACCTTTCTACCCAGCCGAAGTAACTGTAATTAGCTGTAGAAATCTAACAAATGCACTTACTCGCTCCACATCCTATATTAGCCTTAGCGCGGATGATAGCGAGCTGCCGACAATCAGGACGCCCGCCCAGTATCTGCCGCGCGGCCGCAGACCGTTTTAAACATTATGTCTCCGCTGTTAGAACAGACCGAAAGCGGCCGCAGACAACGGCAACTCAGGGGCCATTTTGACCAAGCTCTTATAGAGATGGCGGTCAAACCGGCTCTCCCACAAAACCGTAATGGGCTTAGTGCCTCCATGCTGTCGCCCACCCGGACAGTCGGCATAATAACTTACCGTGCGCCAGTGTCAATCCAGCAGGAACGCATGTCTAGTTGATCGGGATCAAGGCCGGCGAGAACTATGTCTCCAGACGAAGAAAAGGTCTCGTGGGGGCTCGCGTGCAAATGTGTTTCAGGCCGTGTGTTTAGGAGAGCAGCCGCAGATTGTTGAAATACCTAACGTTCTCTCTCGCCTAGTCAGGATTCGAAGGATTAAAATGTAATAGACTAAAGCTATAACTTAGGACATTACTAGGACTTCTATATTATTTAAATTACTAGTAAACTTATATACCTTTTATAACTAGGTTTTTAACTAGCTAGAACTCTACTTTAGTACGTTAAACGCCTCTTCGCACACTTAAAGGGATGCTGTGGCGCGATCTAGTTGCTGTGGTGACATTTTTAAAAGGTGCTGGTGTGTTTACGTAAATCCAACGTGACCAGTGCCGTCATGCAAATTTAGCGCGATCTAATTGCTGTGGTGACATAAAGGGGGTCAGGGTGCTTACGTAAGTACACCGTGGCTGCTTCAGTGGTGCAGATTGAAAGAATCCTCAGCAGCCCAAGCCTCTTCCAGAAGTAGAGAATGAGTACATCCTGCATCGCGCAACATCTAGTATGAATCGACGGGAACAGCTATTCGAATGCAACCACGCAACTTGCTGCTTCGTGAACCCCCAAACCGAATCCACAGCGAAACGAAGTCAAGGGTTGATCAGCGCCACGAAATTAAACCTATATCTTGACTAAAATCACTTCCTCTGCTTCTGCGACGCCTCGGCACCAACGACTACGGACAAGGACGAGGAAGATGCGGCTGCAAGAGGTCTGTCTCTCACGTCAACTTCCGTCGCATTTGCGCTCTCATATTTCAATATGGCACCCTGGATACATCCGTGGTGAGGACACAATGTTCTCGCTACCCAGGCTAGATGAGGTAGGGCCACAAGACAAAACGGACGACGAAACCGACGATAGTCAAAAGGGCGCCTGCCTAGGAAAAGCGCGGTATGGAGTCCATTTCGAAACTATGCTATTGGCCTGCCAGATTATCGCAGGAAACTCGTTCGAGACTGCGTATTTAAGCTATGATCGCAAAGGCAGCAACAGAGTACAACTGCCTCCCTGTGGTATCTTAATGCATGACCACTACTTTCTCCACGTCCCCCAAGGTGAATTCATTTTCCCATCCCCCCTTTTGAAGCTGAAGTGCCGGTTCTGCCGCCATTCAATCATCCGTGAATTCGTCTGCTGACCAAAGATTCGTTTCAGAAGACGACACTGACACGACGTCGTATGCTATCACACCCAATTTCCAGGAGTGGCGATTTCCTAATGCTCTCCCGCAATCTTGGGGTTCTGTTGCGGTGACGCCCCGCGATACTAAACCCAGCTGTATCATCTCAGGCCGTATGAGGCCCGAGAAGGCACATGTCATACCTCAATCTCACGACAAGTGGTACACTGACAATGCTATGTGTGACTATTCTCAAGGCGCAAAGTCGGTCTCAAACAGTGACGACAATGTATGCCGACTTCGTGTCGACCTTCACAGGATCTTCGACGATCGTGTATTTGCTTTTGTTCCTAAACTAGATGAGGAAGGGCATCACCATACTGTCGTGCACTTCTTCTCGACTACGAACGATTCCGGCGACGCAGCTCTTAAATATCACAACCGCAAGGCACACAGCCTTGATTCCGTGGCACCGCAATTCCTATTTGCACGATTTGCTCTCACAGTGTTCGCCTGTATCAAAGACTTTATTCTAAGAGGAGAACGCCGCCAGATCGCGGTGGTGCATCGTGGCATTGACTCCAACGGCAGTCCTGCTTGGATTACTCGAGAAGTTCAGATGGATCGCGCACAGCGACACAGTCGATACGGCGGTGGAGGATCGCGGGCCTCGAGTCCTAGTAAGAGATCCAGGCCACAATCAGAATCCCAGCAAGGAGATAGTCAAGAAAGCGTGCAAGAATTTAGGTACGCTTCGGAGGATCCTGAGAATAGTGATAATAACGGAGATTATACGTCTCGAACTCGGGCTTGGGTTGAGGCTAATGTAGCGGACTACGATCTGGCTGCACCATCAAAGCGACGGCGTATCAGTGAGGTTGAGTCTCCTCCATCCTTGACAAGCTCTGCCAGTTCCCAAGTAACTGTCAATAAACAAAAAGTCGCGGATAAAGCGGCTAGTTCTAGTCCCAACGGTACTAGTATTAGCTTGAAAGGGAGCGAAAATAATCGCGGCCACTTTCTTCTGGAAGCAGTCGAGATAGTCAATAATTGCTATCCTCCAATTTTCTATTAGCGCGTAAATAGCTAGTTGCAGCACAGCTAGGCAAATAAGCTAAGACTTGCTATTATAGTTGTTTAGTGTCTTTATCTAAGGCTATTAACTAAATAAAAATATTAGAGTCGCGTTTCGGGAATCGGGTTAGGCTGGGGTTTAGACAATACTTAAGGATTCACGCTTAGCGGACCTTTTACGCCAGAGACTGCAATACACAAAGCGCCGCAAACTAGCGACAGCCCGCGCCTAGAGTTCCACCGCACCTGCACTATACACTTAGACGCGACATGAAGATGTCCAATGTATAGGCTAGTGCGGCTAGACACTCTTTGGCGCCGTAGATTTTTCGTTGAGCGAGTTCGCGGCCGACAACAAGTGCTAAACATACAGCTATAGCTGCAGTTAGAGCGTAAGAGCTCTATAAGTGTTAAGAACTAGCCTTTTAAGCAACTATATATAAGCGTTACTAGTATTAACTATAAACTTTCTGAATCACACCCTAAGACCCAATCAATAGAGTACGGAGTAGCTAGATTTGTCTTCCGCACTGCAGATGACGCCAAAAACTCCTTGCAATTGGGCGGCCGGCAGAGGTACCTATTGCGGTGCGTTACGGATTATCTATTCATCCGGACTCTCTCGTCCGACGATTGCCAACCTTTCAGCCCTTTCAGCCCTTTCAGCCCCCTTGTTTGGCTTCACAAATCTCTACGACCGAAAAGATTCCTGGGCAATGCCACCTCGTCTCAGACTACAGGATTACCTCCGAAAGCTGCCAGTACAGCATAGACTAGGACCAACCGTCCAATTTTCCAGAGAGTTACATGATGCCAAGGCACAATTTATCACGCTCGACGCGAAGGGATCTCTCAAAACACAAAAGCTTAATATTTTTATTGGCGATCCCCATGAAGCTTATATCATATTCAATAAAAAGGTCGGCTTTGCTATAAGGTCGGCTATAGCGAAGCAAATTGGCATATGTCTAACTACAGATCCTGAGAAAGTCCCCATGAATTTCCATCATAATACCCTGCATTTCTCGCATGGTTCGTCGCCCTGTTCAATTAAAGCCAATGACCAAGCTAATATTATCCTTCTCCAGCGCTATGCCCGCACCCACGGGTTGTCATCGAACAAGACCTCCCACGACAGACAGCCACCAATATAAGCCCTGCAACCCTTTGGCTCTGGGGAGCTTCGCACTCGATCACCTTAGATGGTACGACGGACCGTAAGTCTTCCGCCCGAGGCGAAATTACCGAGTTTACGATCTTGACGGATAACAGACGCGTTCGAGGAGAGTTCACGAGAGAGTCACCAAAGACTAAAGAAGACTGCCGAACTTTTGCGACATCGATGAATGACTAGCCGGGGCGATGGGCGCGATTTGTACAGATAGGAGGATTCCAGCCTTGTCCGTACATCGTTGAACTCAAACCAACGACATTAGCTGCGTTGAGATCAGAGCATCAAGCAGAAATGTGGTAACATAGGTACCGGCAGCAACTGTGTGATGCGTCGTAACTAACTTGGCAAAATCCTGAATCGTCTGACTGAGCCGCCGTTCCGTTTGAATGCCCGAGGTAAACATTTGTCGACGCACCCGGCAGAAAACAGGGCCAGGAACACGATCCCAAATGTAGACGTGGAGAGATCGCAGCTCGCCGTAGTACACACACTGAGGCACAAAATAGAGGTAAACTTGCTGGGCGAGCATGAGCTTGGCCAAGTTGAGCTCCTATGACCGAAACCGGACTACCTTGGCGACCTCCTTCCTTTCGACAGTATAGCTACTCCCTCCTTGGATCGGTGTAGCAGAGACGGGACCTCCGAGAAGTTCAGCCGCAAGTTCATGGCAGTGGTGTTTCGTACACGAGGCATTAGAAGAGAAGAAGTTTGATATTTGCACTCGCGATAAAATATCGTAGCTCTCTGGTCCGACAGCATACTTGTCCATGTTTAGTTTTGCTCACTGGCGAGAGCGGTCTGCAAGTGTGCATATGCAGCGGTGAGGCACAAACATGTAAATAAGAATATTATGGCCATGCAAGACAACCGCAATGGCGGTCTTGGGCACAAACAACCCCGGATATTCGATGACGCGTATTCCGTTGTATGCAGCGCAGCCAAATAAATGAATAAATCTTTTGAAATCCTGATTTTGCAACACAGGCGCGGTCAAAGGCGTTTTTTGAAGGCGCTGCCCTGCGCATGGCAATTTACAGCTAATGATTTAGTAAACTAAGTCGATAATGCCCTGATCCGCAACAGTCTCCAACACACCCTCTTCAGTACTCGTTGTGTAGTGTTCACAGAACCTTGCTCATTGGACCACGTGCCTCAACTGAGCCTCACATGGTGCCTACCTTGTTCAGTGAGCCACTGCACTACACTGAACCGTCTACTCTGAGCCGTCTATACTGAGCCGTCTGCACTGAGCCGTCTGCACTGAGCCGTCTGCA
>NW_024467584.1:8154-116511 GCF_000804445.1 Metarhizium album ARSEF 1941
GCCGTCTGCAGAGCCGTCTGCACTGATCCTTCTGTACTGGGCTCCTGGCCTTGAGAACCATGAGTTCGGCTGTTTTCACCGTTTCCTTCTTTTTTCCATCACCATCGTCACTGTCACTGTCACCGTTACCGTCACCACGGAGCTTTCTGCAATGAGCTGTTTGCAGTGGATCATCCATACTCTACGCCAAGCCGTCGTCATGAAACCATCATTATTGGACTATCTTCGCTGCGTCACATACCTTGATAACAATATTCTCGTGTTGCGGGAGAGCAATAATGTGGAATTCAGTAGGGAGTTGCTCGCCCTACTTTGGGGACATGCGAATATGCGATATCACCTGGCGGCACAGCCTGAAGCGAGGCTCGATTTGGAAACCAACGAACCTTAAGACAATCGACGTCTGCAAAGATTTTGCGAAGCGGCAAAGTGGATTTAGATCTTAAAATCCACAACACCTCAGCATAGTGGGGGTCTGTGCTATGTAATAGACCCCCGAATCCCTGCCTGGGGCTGAGGTCAAGATGCTAGCGGTAAGATCTAAGATCTCATATCGTAGCGCTGGATTGAGGTACAGAGTCTGCGGCATCACCAGTAGCAAGAACTGGTTTATCAAATCTTAGCGCCGAAAATTCCCGTGTCCGCCGTCTCAATTCTGATACCTTCGATCTACGCGCTTGGATCCTAAAAATGGATCATCAACCTGTAAGGCGCTTAAATACGTCGTCGACCAGTGCTAAGTGAACCCAACCATCAGCAAGATTCCAGCATCCAGCACTATGCCAGCATCACAAAATACCGTAACGCAAGCCTTGATTAGGCACGATGCTAAGCAGTTCCTTTTGGATAACTGTGGCGAAATATACGAAGAATGGACCTCACTACTAGCAAAGACAACTCTTCCAGCGGAAGCCACAAGTTCTGATCAGAGGATATTGGACATGCTTTTGACTTTGGACGTTGCTTTTAGGGGCACTGCCTCTCAACGCACCATTAGGCTTGCTTCCATTCAACTGACTCGTGTCCTTAAAGGTCTCAAAGAGAAGGTGAAAGAAGACCGTCGCCGCGGGGTCATTGATGGGAAACGTAGCAAACGGGATGCGTCGATCGTCATTGACATTTATTGCAGAGCCACGGGAAAACCTAGAGCACAGGTGCTGTCTCTTACCCGCTTTGCCAATCGATGCTCAGCCCTGGGTAGGGATTCCCTGATGGCAATCACATTCACTGATCATGACGCAAAGCTCATGTAAGTCGAAGTATTTTTTTTATACACAGAGACTCTGCTAAATAACTCCTGCTAAGAAAGAATACCTCAATTTCAATCAGCAGGCTCCAGGCTATCGCTGAAGAGGTTAGTCGGATGTATCCTCCTGAATTGATCCTGGCCTTAAACTACTTGTCAAATGTTGGACCGAAGACGGCTGGCGATGGTTCTCCACTCATACTGGTCAGGAGAATCTTGCTGGTTTGAGCAGGCTTGGGCTGACATCACCGCTGGCTCAGAGGAAGACGAGAGTGTCAAGTCAACCAAATGGTTCGTCATATTTGGTCCATTGCTACAGTAATGCAAGCTATAGTCTTAACGTCTTCAAGATTTCGTTGGCTATTTTTGGAGCGACGTGTATCTTGCTACATACTGCCTTCATATATAATGCTCTCTCATACGCAGTGCTACACAGCGACAGGGACAGGAGTTATGTGCCGCTGTGTTGTCTTTGTCTCCAAGCGCTTTGTACCCTGTGAAGCCTATAGTATGTATCATGTAGAAAGCTCATTCATGAAAATTCATCCAGCTTTGATCGACACAATGTGCACGATGTAAAGTCGGTCGCTGCAAATTGGCTTGCCGTTTTCGACCGCCTGCCCGCGCGGGTAAGGCGCCGCCCCCGCGGCCCACTTTTCCCACTTTCCGCCTCCCGCTGCTTTAGAGAAAATTTATAAGACCACAACCAAACCCAACGAAATTTCCCCTTCGTTCTCTCCCCTCATCTCGTACTCTGCCCTTCGATCCATTGACCCTGACCGATTCCCACTTCTCCCTGTTGTCGCAGGGCATCGCTGCGTTGGTCGCAGTCGCGTTGGACACCATTCTTGTTGGACTCACCAGACTCCGCTTTCCTGTCGCACGTCCCTGTCGTTGATGCACCTGTCCTTTCTTTCTGCTGCTGCCACGCCGTTCAGCTATGATGACCACGACACGAATCTTTGCGGCATGTCGACCTGCGACGGTCGCCCGTTCTTCACAGCCTGTTAAATCTACACGTCTACGATCTGTCCCCGGATGAACGCGAATCGTTCGCCAACTCTACAGACACTACGGCTTATCGAACAAATTCCTGCAGGGATGGCCTGTTGGTGATGACCAGGTCTCGTGATGGGTTGCATCCAGTGTTTCGGCGTGTGTCCGGAATGATTTTCGATGCCTGCAGTTGGGACTGGGTGGCTGGCGAGACGGCTAACTCTTTCCATTGTCTCGCAAGATTTACCTCATCTGGGTATCCCATGAGACGCGCGAGGCTTGGGGCATCCGGTTCCGTCATCTCAGGCTTTTCAGTTGACCTTCGAGCCGGCTAGGAACATAGGACCAATATGCTCAGAGATTGGTTTTGCCCGCTTTGCCTTGCTATCACGTCACAGCCCAAGTATGCCAGAGTACGGCCGACGTAGGTCCACGAACCTGCGGCCATGTCCTTTTACAGCGTACAAATTGTGTCGATCTCTGCCGCTCGAACCCCTCTCGAATCGTCGACGTCGAATTGGTTGGCACCCCCGCCTGCATTAGCTGAATACGCAAAACGCCGGAGGCTGAATGTCTTCTGCTAAACGACAGGCTGAGGAGTCATCGTTCGATGCTCGGCTTCTCGACTTCCCGCGCCATATTACGTGTCCCCCAAGAATTTGATGACACGTCATCTGAGGTTGCTGTTGCGAAATGACGCGGGAAAACTCTTGGCCGCATTCGCGGCGAGGCTTAGCGGTACCGAAGATTCCGAAGATTGCTCGAAGGCAGAGAAGGGAGAGCGGGCGGAGAAGCAGGAGGAGCAGTAAGCATCACTGCCAAAATGCGAAGTGTTGGAACAAGATTTAGAGCGGGGTGGGCGACCATATTTTGACCATCCATGTACTTGGATGAATGGTTTGGCGGCTCCTACACGATTGGGCTAGCGAAGCTGATCGAAATGGAGAAAGAAGTCCAGGCGATGTGTTTGTGCCCATGATTGGTTAACGCTGCGGTTACTGTGCTAGATACCACCTATATAAAGGCTATAAGGGTCCCTCACGATCGACTCGAATCGCCTGGTCAATATGCACCTCTTCTTTCCTATAACTTCAACCGTATCGCACGATGAACGGAATCGTATCGACACAAGCAAGCTCAACGCTCTAGACTCAAAATGACCTAACTTTGTCACCTGGCTCAACTTGGGATTCCGCGATCACAATTGCATCTTCACCCAGCAGCATAAGTAGCTGCAATGGGATCGATAATGATGAATGGGATTCTTTCGGCGACTCTAGCGATATCCCCTCAAAATCTACCCATGACAAGCTCGACATTGATTTGGGCCTCTCAACCTCCTCTACCATGCAACTGGTGGCTGAGCAGGAGGATCCCGAAAGTGCTCCCGTACCCATACCTCCGGACGCTGACCGTCTACATGCTCTGTTTTCCGAGTATGAAAAGCTTGTCAATAGGCAGTGGGTACCGCATGAACGCAAGGGCTCACTAGTTAAAAGTAAGATACAGCCCACGCCTAGCGGCCTGCGTACCTGCCTCGTCTGACTTACAGCCGATTTGTAGACGACGACTCTCCGCGCTGCCATCACCCAGAATCTGACCAACAAGTTATCACACACCCGCTTGTGAGCGTTACTTGTGAACAAAAACGAGGAATCTCAAAGCGCAAGACCCAGCGGCAGAAGAAGGGCGCTCCACGTGACTCTTTGCGTACGAAACGTGCGCTAGCTAGTACCATTCAGGAATACGAATACATGCAGTTGGGAGAAGCACGGCGAGCGCCTAACGGGTTGATTGAAGTGGAAGTATTATGGGCACCTATCTTCCTGCCGTGCGACCAACTGCGTGGGGAACAGGCGATCGAGGAGGCGAAAGACTTGGTCATCAGAAGGTTTGGCCACGCCGCATGGGAGAGGGAGAGGATAAAGTTTGGCAGCGTAGCCACGAAGAAGCGCACATTGGGGTAGATAGTAGATAGCTGGTGGTGAAATAAAAATGTGACTAGATTCTAATTTCCTTCGGCTTGAACGCGTTCCTAGCTTTCTTGAAGACTGCCGCCCGGCAACAAGGACCTACGTCAGTGATTATCAGAAGGATAAGGGTGTCCTACGTATTCATCGGCCTCGCTTCTACGTGGCATCCGCGCTGTGACCGAGAGGTCCAACTTCCAGAGTGATTGACTACACATACCAACATAACCCCGAGCCGCTCCGTACGGATAAACATTGAGTAATCAGTACAGTGATCATACGGACAGGCAGAATCGACCTGGCCTACCTCCATGGAACCAACCGGTTTGACTGCAAGACATGGTGAAGCTTGTATTGTGGCCGAGTAAGCGGACCATCTGTTCATACGATCACAATGGATGATATAGACAGACTTCCACCGACTTCTCCGGCCAGACGTATTTGGGACGCACAAACACACACACACACACACACACACACACAAACACACACACACACAAACACACACAGCCAGCTATCAGTAGCATGGTGGCGCCGCCTTGTGGGCACAATCCACAGTCGCAACATATAGGAACAGAAAGGTCACGGTTAAGCAAAGTCGATGGAATCGCGCGGACTGCTTAGTGCGCAGGAAATTCCGACTGGGGACTGGATCATACATCGGGACACTCACTCAAGCCACATCCGTACACATCCACACTTTCATGGTGGCCGCTGCTCGGCGAAACCTAACTCCGGCCCAACGACATGGCGCATGAAACCTCTAAGCTTCGGCCGATTTCTCTGCCAATTCATTCCGACCATGTAATTAACGCTCCTGGCACCACCATGTGGACTATGCGGGCACCTATGAAACCGAGGCTCTATGCATCGTACAAACAGTTTACCCATGGCGGCCTCTTTTGGCGAGATCAATATCTACTTGAGCGATGGGATAAGTGTACCCAGCGGGTTGTATACCGGGACGATATTTTCCATGGCTATAAAATGTTACGGAGGCTGGGAAACTGGTGTTGGCTTACTCGCGATCCTCACACGGAGTAGGAGAATTCTTTTATTTAATCCAGAATTTTGCTAATAACTTCCAGCGAATTTTTAACTGTGAAATTCTTGCCACGAGGCGATATTGCGGAGTTAGACATGTGGCGATACTTGCAGACAAATTGTTTCAGTCCGTATGTAGTCTCTATGAGAGACCACTTTCAAATCGGTCACCATCTTGGCGATAAACCCGGTTTCAAAGATATCGTATTCGAGGCGATTGTATACCCAACCACGGGTTCATCCCTTGAGCGGGCATTCTCGAAATTTGAGCAAGTTCACTCTCCCAATCTGCCTCTCAGCTTAGAAACAAGACAGACTTGTATTCGCCAGATTGTTTGCGGCATGGCTGAATTGCATCGGATTGGTGTAGTACATGGAGGTTAGTGATGGATCACGACTACAAGACCACAAACTAAGCTCCATAGATCTCCACCCGGGCAACGTCGCCTTTGCCCAGCCTGGGCCTGCTCATATCAACAATTTTCTGATCGAGCCGCCCCCAGAACATGAAATTCGACGAAAAGATGAATTACCAACTCCCGCGCATCTTCCTCAACGAGTTTGCGAACCTCAGGATGTAGGTTTCGGGCCTGGCGTTGTAAAGATACTTGATTTTGGCCATTCATTTCGTCCAGTCAATGGCGCAGTGTATCCTGCAACTGTCTTCCCCTCTGGGACACCGCGTCCTCCTGAACTTCTTTCTGGCCAAAAGGCAGCAACCCTGCCTTTTAAGGCTGACAGTTGGTATCTTGGTCAACTGGTAAGTGCCCGAATACTGATATCGTCTAATTATTCGTAGCTAATTGATGCTTAGATTTATTTCATCCTGACACATGGCTGGTGTCTATTTCCCTCCTCAATTGGTTCTGACTCTGAAGATGCACTCGAGGAATATAAGGACTGCTTAACTAAGCTTCATAACGGACAGGACAATCTGATGAACCAGCTTCCTCTCAGTGTTAAGGAACATTTCACGCCGTACGTGTTGGCTCTCCTTGAGATACAGCCGCAGATGAGACTCTCAATATCGGATCTGCGTTGGGATAAACTGTTTATGGAGACTGCTATAACTCTTTAAGCCCTCTCGCGATATTTCAGCTAATCTCAACGACCGCTGTCATCCGGCAAAGTGAGAGCTAAATAAAATACCGCTTTCTCCAGATACACAAAGAAACAATCGTTCATGCCACTCATCCATTTCCCCCTTTTTGTTTTGAAAACATCCAGCTCCGGCTCTGGACCCACAAACTGTATTGGACGGCTACTCGACCGTACCAAATATGGGTAAACGACCACGACTGGCATCTCCCTTGTGCAGAATACTCTGCCTCCTACTTTGCCCATCCCATCATACTTGAAAACAACATAGCCTTCACAATTTTCTGCATACCAGCTCTGCCAACTGGTTCGAATCGTTGCCCATTCGCCAGTGTTATCATTGGTCTCGAAGACTAGGGGTTTATTGACTCTTCTCAAGTCTATGTACGGAGTCACCGATTCCTCAGTTGGTGCGAGTGATAGGCTTGTCATAGACAATTCAAGATTCGTCGGTTCGGGATCTGGGGAATGTGGCTCCGGCCTTTCATTTCCTAAAAATATTGCCCGACATGGCGCATCACTTATAGGGTTAAGAAATACTAGATGCTCGGTAGCTCCCTCCCCAGCCCTATAGAATTTTGTGTCTTTTAGGTATACGGGATCTAGCTCGTCGTTAAGCACATACCACTGGGGGCTGCCATCAGAATTGATAGTATATCCGACCGGCGCCGTGTTTATGTCATCCGATAGTAGTGATGCCCTTGCGTGAAGGGGGTTTGTATATGATTGTCGCAGGTCGTTTGTGTCTTGTTTTATGTTGTTAGGGTAATCTTCACCGCCCAAGAAACACGCTTCGTCTGCGTTCTTGCTAGAAACACGGCTGTGAACTGCTATATGTGTGCCGTGACGCCTCATTTCATCCGTGGCTGCTGCAATGGTGATGTGTGGATCGTCATCGGACACACTTTGATGGATGTCATTGCTGTCAAAGTATTAGCTAGCCCAGGTGCTGATAATAGACCATATCTCACATAATGATGGCGTGCGTCAAAGGAGGGAGACGATTCAACAGTCTTCGTGCATTAACATCAATCATCCCGAGGCCCGCGAGATATTCAATACAGAGACTGCGCCCAGGCGGTTTAGATGGCCGCGCCTCCAGTGACACCCATTTAAGGACAAATGGCCAGAGAGCTCGCCTGTTAGAAGAAGCCATAATGCTGTCTAGCTGACTACGCTAGCAGTCAAAGATTTAATTAAGCTGTAAATAGTTTTGACACATTTCATCGATCTTATATAACTCTAGCGCTGGGCCGGTTGGCTTGTGTGACTCGATGGGACTAATCCACACCAAAAGTAACGACGTGTTATGCAGGCTGACAGCCTGAACTTGATGTCAGCGTATATGTTACACCTCTCCTCTCTCTCGTACGCGCGCATACGACATTGTCTATACTGAATCGGTTTTAATGGCAAGCCATCTCTATGATAACACCGTCGCCTGCAGGCTGCAGCCTGGAGCTGATGGACACGTTGGTTGAAACTCATTCCCGGCACAATCCCTGTAGTTTAGTGGACTGACGGTGATCCTCGTTTCGGTCGCGCCATCACAATGAAATTGACGCGAAGCGCAGACCTTGCTCTCTTAATAGGGCAACATGTAGGGTCATAGCTCAAGTGATAAGGTCGTTGGAGATCATGAAAATGAATACAATGAATGGCCATTGGCCCTTCCACAATGCCTCATCGATCAAATGGCGGATAAGTCCAACGATGGGAGCCCAAAACCCGACACATACAAGACTTCAAAGAACCTATATCGTTGCCCATTTTGCGCTGATAAGGAATTGGCAATGCTCGGGAGTTTCAGGACCCATCTGCTGAAGCACCACAACGGTACACGAAATATCGACCCCAAGCCTGTAGCTCCCCGCCCCTTAGTTTAAATAGCCTATGACAGACAATTCAAGAGTTTGAAAAGCCAAAAATAGTGGATGTCTCGTTTACGATCTTACAAAATTTCTCCTTGAGGATATCGCAGCATAGTTTCTTGTGACTCTGCGTGATGCAAAGCTCCGGAGGGCAGACAAACTGTGACCGGCCATAAAGAACGCGTTGCTTGACCTGTCTAGGAGATGGGTCGACTTGAAAGTAATTGCAGTCTGTTCGATCTAATATATTACTAGCCTTTCAGGTATATTCATAAGACGGACGACAATCTGCTTTCCGGCGATACGAAACGCGCGGCTTTATCACAGTGCACCTCAGCGGGGCAGTGCAAGTTGGGCGACATTGCATGCGACAGCCTCATTGCATCAACAATTGCCCTGCTTCTGTGGTCAAAGACTGAATGTCAATTCTTGGGTGTTGCCGCCCCCCGACGCCAAATCCGAAATGCAAAAATCTGATGCATTGGTAGAGTTTATCGGGCAACATTTGTAGCATGGGATGCCAAAGAGTTAGTGCCATATTTCCATGAGCCTCCACGCAGGCCACTCTCTCCAGGGTTTCCGTGTTATTTCTATCAAGGTAAGGCAACCAAAGAAAATGTCGCCAGCAGACAGCTACCCGTCTCTTGGCTGCAGCAGGCTGACATAGATTGGGCGCTGGTACAATGTCACCACGAAGAAACCGTGACTTGCAACTTCAACCAAGTCCATCTAGTTACTGGTTTCCATGGCCAGAATCATCGGCCTCAAATCTGGAATCTGTTGGAGCACTTTAAGCTGGACGTCTAAAGTAACAAATTGCTTATTACTACAGACAAACTGTGATCGGTCTTAAAGAAGGCGTTGCTTGACCTGTCTGGGAGACGGACCGACTTCATCATAATTGCAGGCTGTTCGACCAGGATACGAAACACGTGGCTCTATTTACTGCCATCCTGAGTTGCTGTATTATGTCTCCTAAGATCCATGCCACTGTACCTGGCTTTTTCTAGGAGGTTGGGACTCAACAGTTCCTCCTTTACCCAAGAGTCCTCGGCTTGCGGGCGACCGTGGAAATGCAAGAGACACTGTCGCTTACCGCGTTTGCTTTCCCGTGTGCTCAGCACGTCGACTCCCTCATCAAATCCAGCATAAGTCGACTCAAAGCTGTGTAGCATTTTCTGGTCCAGAGTGTTTCTTCGTGGTTCCCAACCGGTACTGCCGTCAATGTCCCATCTTAGGAAGAAGATGTTCTTACCCCATCGTGCTAGTAATTCCGCTTTGTAGATATCAGTATCGTCAGAGTCGTTCGGCGATGCTTGATGGGTGGTACCGCCTTTGTCTGATGTCAAAGAATTCATGTTGAGCAACCCACGGTCTTTGGGCTTTCCTGCGTGGCACTGCGGCTGGTCCGTGTATTTGGGTGACTCATTTGTCGTCTTTGGTGGATGTCCAGTGCGCATACCACAGGGTGAGAGCGTGTGCGTGAATTGCATTTGAAAAGTCATGGTACCGTTATCGCGTATGCACTTGAGCACGGCATCTGAAAGAAGCCATTCCTCGTAGCTTGCAATGGTAGCATCTAGATGTTGATCTCCGCTCGCCGATAATTTTTTTCCGTGGTTCCTTGCTTGCGGTTTAGTGACGGATCTTTTGGACTTATGATCAGGGGTTAGGTTTTTTCTATGACGGTGCGGTCTTGCTTTTCGAAGCTTGCGTGTTGGGATAAATTCATCATCGCTGTCGCTTCCTTCGCCTGGGGTTCGCGGGCTTTGCAACGCCGGCGCTTGTTGCTACCATCACAGGAGTTGGGTATTCCAGTCCTTCCCTCCGTGTTATGAACGGTGGCGGCACCGGATTGGAAACCCGTTTCCCCGAGAGATTGGGTCTCAGATTCCACGGGCTGGCACCCATGACGACTGCAGCCCAAGGAGCCTTCTGCCTCGTTGCTTTCGTTCGGGTGCTTGCCATTTGGCATTGAACTTCGGCCAGCCGCATCGTCAAACGGCCTAGTGCTTGGTTGGACAGGCACAGGAGAACTTTGACGCG
This sequence comes from Metarhizium album ARSEF 1941, assembly GCF_000804445.1. NCBI lineage: Eukaryota > Fungi > Ascomycota > Sordariomycetes > Hypocreales > Clavicipitaceae > Metarhizium > Metarhizium album. The sequence continues at coordinate 18,426 of NW_024467584.1, forward strand.
TCTGCTGGACATTTGTGGAGGTGTCGTTATCACTACCGTCGATATCATTAGCATTGGGCCGGGTGGCGCCTCGAGTTTCAGGCTGGTGAGAAGGGCAGAGTTCATCGCCAGACTCTTGAACAGCCTCGAAGGAGTCTGTCGGTTCAGGTGCCATTTCGTCGGAGCAACCTGGAATTTGTGGCGCGGATACAAATTGGCTGAATGGGGTCTCCATAGAGTGGCCGGCTGCAGGGCTAGGTGGTGTTGGACTTCTTATTTCCGTGCAAACTGGATCTTGTTCATCTAGTGGTAGAGAAGCGATACTATGATCATCTGCAGTGCCGAGAAGTCGAGGAGAGTGTTCTAGGAACTAATTATCAGTACGAATGAGCTTTTGGCACTCGTTTGCCTTGGGCCCACTAACGGTCCATTTTTCCGTGGTAAGATTCTTCCCACTCCCCGGGCGCATCGCCCGCAACAGACAACGGCGATCCACGAGGCCGAGAACTCTGCAGCGTGCCATCGACACCACTATCTCCATCGTCCGTATCAGATTTCTCATCCGACGAGATGGTGATGACCTCGCTGCTGGTCGTTTGGCGATGCGATAGTGCGCTTTTGGGCAGCACATATCCGTCCTGACAAGATCTGGCAGTTCTGTCTTGTTGCGATGGCTCCTGCTGCTTGCCGGGTGACAGTTTGCTGAAAGATTCGCTGGCAGACATGTGCGATGGTGGCACCCAAATACTTTGATTATCAAGAGAAATAAGAGCCGCCATCATGAGCGTATGTGACTGTTAAATTGAGACGTTGAATAGAGAGAGATGAAAAGTACGTGATCACGAATTCGGAGTGAAAGACATCCGCCTTAAGTACTTGAGAAGGACTCAGTACTTTCGAATGATGCCATTATGCTCTCGTGCCTGCTCGTTCATCAACCAAATCCTAGCCTCCCATTTGCTTGAGCCGTAAGTGAATGACTATGGGCCGTCTCGTCAAGTCCTTCTGAGCACCAATCATGATGATGTCGGACCATATTTGCCGCACCTCCTCCCGGATGTATCTCTCACTCAGGCAATATCGCCGCAAATTCAGCCTTCGTTGACCAGGCTGAAATCTCGCAATCAGCCTAACACTCCACTAATTTCATGCATGCCCAATGCTCTCTCCCCCCGCCCCGGGGGGGTGTTGGTTCGGACACGTACATGATTCGCTTAGATGTGCGCAAGCCTTGTTTGTGCGTGAGACTGTGGATGCCGATCCGATGAAATCGTTCCACCTTGACGCGAAGAGCAGGTGCCACAAGCTAAACACAGACCAACCAGAGTCGCTATCGTGAGTTATTTCTGTATCATCCTCATTTCCAAAAGTTCCTCTGTTGCTGCCTCGTGTATGTAACATCGGGCCGAATTCATGTACGGCATGCGTCTCAGGTCGTCGAGGCAAAGATGATGACGTGGCAGGACCAAGGCTGAGGCATTTTTGCCATTGGTTGAGTTGTCACGGGGATGGTTCAAGCTCCATGCTCAACGGAAGAGCCTTTGTCTCCGGAGGTCATTTTCATTACATGTGGACAAAGCCAAAACGAAAAGTGCAAAGACGCGGCTGTGCACTCATATATCGTCAATCGTAAATAAAAAAGAACAGAGTTTCAAGAGCTATTCCGTCAAGCTGGCTGCTGGGTAGGTCGGTGGGCGGCCGGCTGGTTGGAGCAGGCGTGCCTCGGGCGAGCCGACTCGATGGAGCGTATTGACCGGGAGGCGAGATGAAAAGGACCTGAATAGGCGTGGGTTCATGGAATGTGAAGCCAGGATGGTAAGCAGGCGAAAAAAAAAAAGCATCGGTTGAAGAGGAGACTGAAGTCAAGAGTACAAGTCTACGAAGTGGTGGGAGGTTCGACGTATTTATACCGTTGGCTCTGGAAGGTGGGGCGTTGCCATGGGACGGGCGAATAGCGGCAAGGGCGCCTTGCCCGATCGGGGGTGCCGCCTAACCCGGCGGGGGAAAACAGCGCCTCCCAGACTACAGAACGTAAGATGATGTATATGCGGCGGCCATGGCAGGGTCATGCCAGGCCAAGCCAGTGGATGGATGCCATGAGTCAAAAGGGTACACTCACAAGTCGGATATTGAAGACATTTGACAAGGGGCACTATTACTATTGTTGGTTCGTTTTGGTGACTCGGTGGTCTCACCTTGAAAAGGGAGCGCTTAGGCATATTCTCGTGGCAAGGTTTTTGCTCCAAGACCAGCGCCACGGCAACTCGGCATTTTAGATTCCATATGGATACATAGATGCAAGAGGGCCTGGGACTTGAACGCTGCGTAATGTACCGCGGAGAGGCAATTGGGAGTGGGAGCGAACGTAATCAACTGGCTTCACAATGCTGAATGCAATACAGATACACGCCTGACCCAACCATTCCATCAAAAACCCAAAGGACCGCTTCGGAATTGCCCGCAGTAGCTTCCATCTTCTGCTAGTCCCCGTCCAGAATTGCCGCAATTTGGCTTGTCGAATACGTCGTATGAGCTAAGGCTAGGAGGTAAGTCCTTGGCAGCAGTTCCCCATGAACTTTCCGCGGCGCCTAGAGTGAGAACAAGCTCTTTGCCTTCAGTAAAGAATGAATGGTCAATCCAGTTCTTTGTATAGACCCTGCCATCAAGAGTGGCATTCTGGATATAAATGTTCTGGTATGTCGGGTCAAAGTTGATGTTTCTAATTGTAGCCGTCTTCTTGGTAAGAGGGTGCTTGATCTTGACGCTCTCAAAATACGGGGGTATAATTAGGTAGACATTCTGCCCTGGGTTCGGGAACAGCCCCATCATCGAGAATGCGAGAAAGGAGCCCATGGCACCGCTGTCGTCATTTCCGGGTAGACCGTCGGGTTTTGTTGAGAAGTATCTTGGTATGTAGAAATGACTGCGACGGGCGGATTCGGCGGGGCGCCCGGCGTAGTGATATTGAAAGACGGTCAAGAATGCCGGCTCGTTGCCAATGTTTGTGATTTGTTGGTCGTGCAGGTAGTTTAGACGGTTGACGAAGCGTTCTGGTCCCCCATAGAGGTTGATGAGCTGCGCTTGGTCGTGGGGGACAAAACTGAGCGGTAGTTAGTAGATGCCATGTGGTGTTTGACTTGGGCCAAGATGCTTACAAGCCATATTCCCAAATGCTGCTCTCAAACGTCTCGGGACCGCTGTTCTGAAGAGAGCAAACACTCTGCGAGTCTGCGTTGCTGCACTTGAGGGGGTCCTGGTATCCCCACGTCTTGTTCATATACCTTGGCTGGAAGAATCCTGCAAAGCCAGTGTTTGTGCCGTTTGGCAGTGAGGAGGGCTGGTCTGATTTGTACAGGTTCCGCCAATTACCACTGCTGGCGATGTACTTTTCCGACTCATCCTTGTTGCCGAGACTCTTTGCCATTTGCGATATGCAGAAGTCGTTGTAGGCATACTCCATGGTACGACTAATGGACCGTGTCAGGGTCCCGAACCCGTGGTAGTCAAAGTCTTGAACTGGCACGTATCCCAGCCGCTTCCATGAGGCGATGCCTCCGCGGCCTCGGCAGCACCAATCGTAAGGCTCCTCTTCAGCATCCCTTTTGACCGCTTCGTAGCCCTTGTCCCAATCAATGCCGGCTGTTATGCCTTTGATGAAAGCATCAGCCAGGACATTGTCAGCATTGGAACCGCCTTGCGTGTAGCCTCTGCTGAAGCTCATGCGGCAGTCTGGCAGCCAGCCGTCGTGTTCATAAGTGGAAATGAGCGAGCGGATCATTTCGGCAACAGCCTCGGGATCGATAATGGTCAAGAACGGGAACTGCGAGCGAAAGAGATCCCATATACAATAAAACGAGTCGAAGTAGGGCTCGCCGTCCTGCCAGAGCGGATTTTCCCCCGTATAGTTTTGCGGATTCACCATTGTTCGGTAGATGCCCGAGTAAAAGTTCTTTACGAAACTCTCGTCTACTCCGTTGGGATCCACGGTAATGGGAGACAGCTTTTGCCGCCAAGCGTCCCTTGCGTCCTGGGCATGCTTGTTGAAGTCAAAGTCGGGCATTTCGCGCTCGGCATTAGCGCAGGCTTGTTCGCTGCTAATGAAACTAAGGCCAACACGGGCGTAGACGGGATTGTTGCCGTCGACGAAGCGAACAAAGGCACCGCCGGGCAGGGGGTAGCCGTTGATGGAGCGAGAAATCTTGAGAGCGTGGACGTCAGTACTGGCTCGGCTGTCGACGTAGATGCCGCTGTCTTCAATGTCGGCGCCGTCAAAGTCGGTGCAGAAAAACGGCCGGTATTTGCCTTGGCCGAAGCTGGCGACAAATAGGGCATTGCCCGTAATGCGACCAGTCGCGGGATCGACCGTCACGGTACCGTTATCCTGTCGCGAGTCGGAAAGATCGCTGAGATCCTGAAGTATAAGCGGTTTGTCGCCCGCAACGGCGCCCTTGAACGTGAATCGGAACAATGCTGCATGTTTTGTTGTGGTCATTTCAACCTGTGGCCCGCTTTGAAGAGTGATGCCAAAGTATCCTGGTCTCGCTTGAACGCTGTCGTTGGCAAACTTGCCAAACTTGACGCGAGCCTTCTTGGGAAAGGCGCAGTTGTTCACATCACCGGCCTGGCATTTGTTATATGGGAAGAGCGGAAAGTTGCCCAACGACGGCGCACCACCGGTTCCAGAATCGTGAAGAAGACTAAACCCAGATACTGGAGCACCGTCGAGAGTAAACCCACCTTGGTTGCTACCACTGCTGGTGTCTGCAACTGCTTTGGCCATGCCATAAGGCACAGTTGCGCCGGGGAATACGTTGCCGCCGTTGCTCGCACCGATAAGTTGGTCAACGTACTGAAGAGGGTCCATATACCCGACATGTTGGCCATTGGCCAGCGGGAATAGGGCAAGCAGAGCGGCGGAGAGCCAATTGAGGGTCTGCGACTGCACCATGGTACGGTGGTTTGTTCTTGGCCTCGAGTAGGAGAGGGTCGTGGGGATGGGGTGATGGTTCCGACGCAACAGGTTGAGCCCGGCGAAGGATGGGGGTGCAAGTCGATGAACTCATGCTATATATTCGGAGGTATTTGCCATGATACTTTGTTTGGCATTGTGCTAGAGAATGCAAAAGGCGGCCCGGCGGCTTCTCGTCTTAGAGGACATGCCGCGACGGCCTTGTTTACGACCAAAATGTCTTGAATGCGTCCACCCTTGCCGCCAGGAACTGGCTGCAATCTTGTTCTTGCATCGCGCTGGTGCTGCTAGGATGAACGCCGTGCAACCCCGCCACGTTGAATTGCGCAATATGAATGTGAAGCACCTTACCGGACGGGTTAGATCTTGATAGACTCGTGCGTCTTGCGTGCAACCTTGTTCGATCATGAGTTCTGCATAGCAACTGACCATGCGCCCACACTAGGAGTGGAATTCTCCTCGAAAGTGCCGGTTCACATGATGTATCGTTGCATTGTCCCCAAGTCGGGGACTTGGAGGATGCTTCTGGGGGCAGATGCAGCACAACTTGTATACAAGACTCTGCTTTGACATCTAGCAAAGCGCCAACATGTGCCACAGTCTCGTGAACAAGATTCTCTTTTCCAAGCATGCACAGTCAGTACCCTTCTTCTCCTCTCCTCTGTCTCTTTTCCTGACCCACTTCAATCGACACGCGCCGGCCGCGTCGTGGTGGGATGGTAGCTCGGTGGCGTCCAGCCATGTCAAGGCATGTAAGCCAACCCTCCTGATAGGCTCTGCGCTGCTGCTACTTGACATGAGGCAAGCAGACCCTCAGGGGCTCATTGTCATGATTGGCTTCGAAGTAGGTCAATTGGTCCACGTCATTGGGTGCTAAGTACGGAGCAGACGATGCAAGGCAGGTTTCCCCACGGCCATGACGGGCGGCACGGCAAAAAGGAACATGTTCAAGTGGCTGCCGTGTCTGTGGCTCAGACAAGCTCAAGGCACAATTTGGTCTTTATCCATGATTACAAAAATGGTCTACAAGCAATTCGAAGATGCAGAGCTGGCGTGCGGCGAACTGCATCGAGGGAGCACGTCATCGTCTGATGACGTTGCGGGTTTGCCGCAGTGACATTTCATGTGGGCGTGGCATGGCATAATCGCATGTCTGATGCATCTAATGAGAAGGTAACTTACTTGAGTGGATAGACGAAGCCAAAGTCCCCCCCTATCGGTTGGGATCCGACCTTGGCCATTCAGACAGCAGAAGCACAGGTCATGAGGCAATTGACATGCTGATTGAATGATAGCCTCTTCGAAAAGCCAGAAATCTGTAAGCCCCCCTGTTTTTTTGTTTTGTCAGGGTACATCAAGCTCAGCGTTTGCACCACGGAGTTGTCAATATCTCCCAGCGTTTATATATATCAACCTTGGCCAATAGACCTGTCGAATTGATCATGCTCCAGCTTACGCCGGGAGCGATGTGCTTGTTGTATCCGCCACTTGATTTGTTCTTCATTTTTTTGTCATGGACCAAATGCGCTCGTTTCACTGGAGTCGTCTACTCGCAGTCCTATCCGACGTTTTGAGGAACACATGGCCCTACTCGCACTCTGTCAGACAAGAGAAGACAGCTGGCTTCGTGTCGCATAGCCACGGCCCTGTTCGACCTGCGCCAACCGCCAATCACAGAGCCGTGGATGGCCGTGACACGAATAATGAATAAACTTTTACGACTTGGCTGGCAATTCATGAATGAAAACAACAGACAACAGACAGAGCGCGGGCTCCGGCCACCTGGCAAATCGCCGAGTTTGACCACGCAGTCGGTTGTAACTCGACATTCCTCAAGTTGTCCCGTCCCCGCCGCCCGCCGTTCCCGGGGTGTCATCGGGCCGCGACCGACAAATGCCAAATGCACCGTCGAGTCCACGAGGGGCCTTGACTCTTGGGGACCAGACCAGACTCGGTTGTAGAGCAAGTGCCCCTGCGGACAAGTCCGAAAAACCCGGCGGCCAGACGCCCGAGGCATCCGTCGGGGTGGATGCTGGGAGTGGGAGTCTGGGACCGTCTGTTCTCCCGACGGTCCGCACGACAAACACATGCATTATTGAGAGAACCACCTGCTGTCGCATCGCCGCTCTTCCCTCGTGGTCTTGGTTTCTCGTACACACGCGACAGACCGTTGGCCGAAAAAAAAAACCATTCCGCCTTCACAACTCGCAGCCATGCAAACAACTGTTCTGGCCGGCATCGCCCTCGGGGCCGCCGTCATCGTCGTGCTCATCAACACCGTGCAGACGAGGCGGCGTCACAGAGCCATGGCGCAGAGGCTTGGGTGCAAACCGGCCGTTCAAGTTCCGACGACAGAGCCTAGCGGTATCGTGGCCCTGTACCGCGGCGCGCAGGCGTCCAAGGAACGGAGGTTTCCCCAGTTCATGCAGGAGCACTTCGAGAAGCTCAGTGACCGTGAGGGCCGGCCTGTCGGCACAGCAACCTTGGTCATGCCCTTTTTCAAGAAGATGATGTTCACGTCGGATCCTCAGAACATACAGGCCATGCTGGCGTTGAAGTTCAAAGATTTTGGCTTGGGGGTGAATCGCACCGACAATTTCAGACCGCTTCTCGGCAACGGCATCGTAAGTGAATCTTTTTTATTCTCCCCCATCGTCGCAGGACCCAAGACCGGAAAACCTCGCGACCACGGCCCGCAGTCAACTCACTCTCGCCTAGTTTGCTGCCAACGGCAAGCAGTGGGAACATTCGCGAGCCCTCCTCCGCCCCCAGTTCGTCCGCAGCCAGGTCAGCGACTTGGACCTTGAGGAGGCGCACGTCAAGAACATGATGGCGGTGCTGGACCGTCATCTCGGAAGCGACGGCTGGACCGACACGGTCGATCTCCAGGTCCTGTTGTTCCGTCTCACCCTCGACTCGGCCACCGAGTTCTTGTTCGGAGAGAGCGTCAACAGCCAGATTGATCTGCAAAACGACATCACCAACAGCGGCGCCGACGATGACAGCTTCGCCTACGCCTTTGATCGCTCGCAATTCATCCTAGCCATGGCCGCGCGGCTGGGCAACTACTACTGGCTGATGCACACGCCCGAGTTCCGTCGAATGGTGGACAGAGTCCACGGCTTCGTCGACTACTTTGTGCAAAAGGCCATGAGCGACCCCGGCGAGAAGCAGAAATCGGACCACTACGTCTTCCTGCATGCGCTTGCCGAGCAGACCCAGGACCCCACGGAGCTGCGGTCGCAACTCCTCAATATCCTGCTGGCCGGTCGCGATACCACCGCCTCTCTCCTGGGCTGGTTCTTCCACACCTTGGCAGAGAAGCGCTACGAGCACATTTACAAGAGACTCCGCCAGCTCGTCGTCGACGAGTTCGGCCCCTACCATGGCCCGCGCGACATCACGTTTGAGCGCATGAAGGGCTGCCAGTACTTGCAGTGGTGCATCAACGAGGCCCTGAGATTGTATCCCGTCGTCCCCATGAACGTGCGCACAGCCTTGACCGACACCACTCTCCCCGTCGGTGGAGGCCAGGACGGCCGCTCTCCCGTCTTTGTGGCCAAGGGGACCGACGTGGGCTACTCTGTAAGTCCATGTCCCGCTGCGCTTCTTGGGCGTGCATTTCCGTCTCCCGTCTCCCATTTCTGTCCCCTGTCCTCACACGTTCCGTCTCTAGGTTTTCCTCATGCACCGACGCAAGGACCTGTGGGGGGAGGATTGTGACGTTTTCCGGCCGGAGCGTTGGGAATCGCGGAAGCCCGGTTGGGATTTCCTTCCCTTCAACGGCGGCCCTCGCATCTGCATTGGACAGCAGTTCGCCCTCACTGAAATCGCCTACGTTCTTGTCCGCGTGCTCCAGCGCGTCGACGCCCTCGACGGCTCGGCCGCGGGTCCCGTCAAGCACGGCTTGACGCTGACCGACTGCCCGGCTGATGGGGTCAAGCTTCGTCTCCATTTCGCCCAGTGAGGTGGTGTGGCGACGACGCAGATGCGAGACTTGGACTCGGCCAGGCCCGCCTCCCCGAGCATGCAAGATGTGGCTACAGGACCCAGGACGGCGTACAGGTCGGCAGGAGAAACCCACTGGCAAGATGACGACAGTGAATGAACTTGCCGTGGAATCTAGCCATCGTGATGCTGTTAATAGAGAATATCCCGCCCGTTCCCCTCCGTCCGGCTCTCGGCCGTGGCACGTGACTCTTGTGCGGTCGTGAGGATGACGCCGTGGCCCCTGTGGCGGCCTCGCTGTCAACGCCCGGGTCGCCGCCGTATACAGAGAGGGAATAACTACAGATTGGTGCCGGCCTCGGGTCCAGGCGAGGCAGTCCGGTGTCCATGGGGTGGTTGGGCATGGTCGGAAACGATGCGGTCACGGACAGGCTTGGCCGTGGACATTGTCGGCGCCTACGCTAGCGGAAAGAACGCTCACCCGGCTGCCTAGGAAGTCGTTTCATGGCACCGGGCATGTGTGGATGAGTCGGGGTTGTTGGGAAACCCAAGGCCGAGGACACGGGGGTTGGTCATGTCGTCGGCACATCCAAGCCCAAGGGTGCGGATCAAGTCACGAGATTGTACGGAGTAGTGCGTGTTGATCAGAGCTTGACCTGGCAGTTTTGGCTGCGTAATTGTCGTAGGCCGCTTGGGGTTACTACTTAGCATTACTCCGTACTCGACTAGTCAAGTGCGCTCTGCCCAACCCCGGCACGCCGTCCAGCCTCCTCCGTCCGTACAGCCGGAACTGGTGGAAAACTGCGCGAGTTTACTCCGTAATGGACGCGCATCTCGGCTACACCTACCCATCCGCCACTCACACCGACAGCACGCATCGCCCAGAAACGGCCGAAGCTATGCGGCAGTGCCGGAGACGAGCTTGTTCACCGGCAATGCCTGCCTGCCCGCGGCTCCCCCACCCACCCTTCGGGCTCTGCGCCTCCTCCAACACGATTCGCAGGCTGAGCGGTATTTGCTGTTTGCGCGCTGCGAGCAGCTTCAAATTGGCCCGAACCAAGAGACAGGGCCTTCTCCATTGCCCGGCCGACTACTGGATTGACTCCGCCTTGCTCATCATCGTGCTGCGTGCATCCATGTCGGCCGTGGTGGACGTGCGTTGCTAGTTGCTATTTTGCCGCGTAGTTTGGTCGACGCCGAGTCGCCGACATGCCCATGATACATGATACATGTACGGAGTACTCCCATGCGCATGCGCTCGCGATATTTAAACAGCTCGGCACTGCTCCCGTCCCATGGACTGCACATGCTCTCAAGCCCCCTGGTACCATTGAGCCAAAACATTGCACGTCGTCAGAGACGACCTGTCCAACGTCGTGAGAGTTGCACCTCGTCGGAGCAGCCACCTACCAGCCAGCCATCGCCACCATGATCAGAAACGCCTGCATGTGCGCAGCTTTTGGCCTCGCTGCCATTGTCGGCTTCGTCGACGCCAAGCCGGCCTGCAACGTCAGCAACCCTTCCGCCGACCCTCAGCTGGCCCATTGGCCGCCCAGCGCTGCCGGGGCACTCGATGCCATGATCGCGCGCAATGCCCACAAGGGTCGCTACGCCGTCTTTGACATGGACAACACCAGTTACCGCGGCGATCTCGAGGAGTCCCTGCTAGCCTTCCTCGAAGCCAAGGGCGTCCTGTCGCGCGAGGCGCTTGATCCTTCGCTGAGAATCATTCCCTTCAACGACACCGCGTCCCACAATGAGAGCCTCTACAGCTACTACCAGCGCCTGTGTGCAATCGACGACACCGTCTGCTACGCTTTTGCCGCCCAGGTGTTTAGTGACGTGCCGTTGCGCCAGCTCAAAGTCTACGTGGACGAGCTCATGGCCCTCGACAACGCCATTGACGTGCAGTACTATGAGCATGGTGTCCTGACCAACTCTACCGTGAGCCCGCCCACCGTCTTCTGCGGCCAGGTCGAGCTGTACCAAAAGCTCATGCACAACGGCATCGACGTCTACGTCGTCAGTGCTGCTTCCGAAGAACTCGTGCGCATGGTGGCCTCGGACCCCAAGTACGGATACAACGTGAAGCCCCAGAACGTCATTGGCGTCACTCTCCTCATGAAGGATCCCAAGAGCGGAAGCGTCACCTCTGCGCGGAAGCAGATCAAGGAGGGCCACTACAACGAGCGGGACAACATGGACCTGGTCATGACCCCTTTCCTCTGGGCTCCGGCCACCTGGAAAGAGGGCAAGTGGGCGGCCATCTTGGCCTACATTGACCCCTGGAAGCGTCCCATCCTGGTTGGCGGCGATACTCCCGATAGTGACGGCCCCATGCTGTTCCAGGGAGTCGACGTGGGCCGTGGTGGCATTCACCTATGGGTGAACCGCAAGGACGAGTACATGGAGCAGCTCAACGACATGAGGACGCGCTTTGCGGCCGACCAGAAACGCGAGGGTCTGCCTGTCTGGGCCCAAGAGAACTGGGTCATTGTCAAGCCCGACGACCTGATGTGCAGGGCCTAGCCGGCCCTCGGCCGTCGACAAGTTGTTAGTATATAGATATGTAGTTATAAGTGCGATGCTGGTCTGGCGTGTCAGTAGTTTGACCACTCGACGCCGCCATGAATTCATCAAAGCACACCGGGCAGGCAGCTTCTCGGCCAAACATAGCAGTCGCTATTGCGCGTCAGTTGATTGCCCCTCTCCGACACGACACTCTGCCAGCCTGCGTGATAACTACATATAAGCAGCCTAGCTGTCACCATCCTTAGGAACATCCCTCAAGGCCGGACGATGCAGGCGCAAAGACTTTTGGCCTACGGGGCTCCCCGACCTCAGCCATGGAACGCCACGGGCCATGGAACGCTGGCTTCCTCGTGCCAGCGCTTTTTAAGACTTGATTCAGCCGAGTCTAGCAGCATTTTGTGGCCACGTGCCACTGCCACCCGAGAGAGCATCCATAAAGTTCGTCACTCACCTCGCAGGAGTCTGCTTGTGTAGTGTGGGAACCACTCGGCACAAGCCTATATAACTAGGCTCGAGAGGCTTCACCAACAATTTTGAACCCTCTCTGAATCGATTCTGGCACTCCTTGCCAAAAATTTTGCACAAAATCTGCCCTCGCTTTTGCTTATTTCGCCGCCATCCGCCTGCCGTTGAGGACCTGGCCAACGTGAATGGTGTGACAAGCGCTGGATCACGATGGTGATGAGAGGGCTTGGTACGGTCGCACATTAGCTCGCATCCGCAAACGCTGCCACTACGATTTTTGGATTTTCTGAATTTTAGATTTTTAAAAGTGTAGGGTCACATTAAAAAATTCCTCTTACCTTAATATATAAATTGAACTTTACACTATAATTATTTTAACTTAGGGACAAGCTTGTCGGCAAGTTGCTCCCCTAAGTTTAAGTATTGCTAGTATTACGGCAATGACTTGTATCCACAAGATATTTTTTTTTAGGCAGTATAAACTAGTTTAGAATTAATTTAACAAGAAATAGAAGTAGATAAGTTTAAATAAGTATCTTATGCAATATTAGAGTCAACAATAATGCAAGACATACGCAGCAATTGACCATAATTGCAAAGACGTGTGCAGCGCTGCAAATCAGGAAAATCGTAGTGGCAGCGTTTGCGGATGCGAGCTAATGTGCGACCGTAGGCTTGGACCACAAGACGCGATTCACCAGTGCCATCCGGTCTCGAAGGTCCCTGTTTCATCCATCCGAAGTTTCCCCACCGACGGGGGGCTATACATTAATACAAGGAGATGCCCATGTGTGTAGTGTGTGTGTGTAATCGCCTTTGGTGGGTGTGATTCCCCGCTCCGGTCGGAGCATCAGGCGTGCTAACGCTATGCTATGTAACGTGTAGCATTCCGTATCACTTCTCTTTTGGAGGTGAGGGGGTGTGGTAAAAAACTCTTTTTCCCCGTCAGCGCATGTGTGTTTTGTTCGGCGGCCAGGACGCTGTGCCGGCCGCCCCAGCCCAGGCCCAGCATTGGATTGAGCTGTGCAAAAGAAACCATATTGGCCCTCACTGGCCTAAACGCTGCCCACCTGTCTTATTAACTTGCTATGCTGTCAAACCAACTATCGACTAATAGCAACTCGTGAGACTGGGGTGGTCCGCATCTCCGAGCATGCTAGGAGTTGGTCCGTAACCCGGGCTGCCAGGCGTTCCGGCGCAAGAGACTCATCTCTGTCACCAATGACATTGCTCCCATGTGTTGCGATCTTGACCGGCGGCTTTGAAACTCACTGTCGCTCTCGCCCTTGCACTGGGACTTTTCAATCTACTAAATAGATGCTCCTAAATTTCTAGTGAGCTTCGTGATCAACATCATGACCGACGTATCCCGCTGGCGCAAATCGCCACTAGAGAGCCGAGCAACACAACGTCTGTAATGTCTCTGGGTCGTCCTCTACCCTTGCCAGCCCCCACCCCCTCTCTCTCTCCCATTTTTCTTTCTTTTATACCAGGCACTACTCCGTAGAGTTATGGTCCCATGACTGATATGATGCGGCATCCATACATATCAAAGCACGTCGAAAACGGGAGAGACTTATTAATCATGTGAACGTCATAGACTCATGGCTGGCATGAGGATGTCCATATCATCCTCGTTCTGTAACCTCTTTTTGTATCATCATATAACCTTGTTAGATTTCGCCAAGTGATTCGATAGGCCTTGTTTTGTAAGCCCCAAGCCAAAGTTACATCGCCTGGAATCCCTGTGATTTGCCGCCTGACATGTCCCAGACTCAGTGACAGTGTCGAAGAACCCCAAGGTCTCTGGCCACGTAAAAATACAGATGGCATATTGGGCTATTTGCTGCTGCTGCTGCTGTTGTCATCGCTGCCCTGTCGAGTAGCACTTGGGATTACTCGGCACTGTCCGCTTCTTTTCCAGGTGCGCAGTGTTTCGGATACATATTAAATACGTGGAAAGACGGAGACTCGAGCCGGGCTGAACAACAGTGCCGATTTTGCCGGGCCGTGGCCACTGGGGAGACTTCACTCGAACGTGGTGTGAAGCAAAGATCGCTTGGCTAAAGTCTCTTGCCGATCTCCAACACCACGCCCAGCCGCTTAAACCTCACCAACCTAACCCTTGCGAACCCTGGCCGTCACAATTACTTGTTACGACTAGGTAGACTTTGATATTAGGAGGTTACCTTTTTTTTTTTTTTTTAATTACGTGAGCCTGAAAAAATAATGTCTTACTGTATGCCGCAAGTTGGTTGCCTTGCAAGTGGAAGTCCCAATCGGGGTGAAAATGTACGCCACGTCGAGCGATTCCCTCACCTGAGTCGCGTCATAACCGAGGCTGTCCGATTTCTGATATATAATCTTCTTGGTCCCAACGCGTAAGCTGGCAGCCGTTCAGTTCTTACACAAGGTCTCCAAGGTTCTAGTACATGTCTAATCTGACTACCTCTGTGCTTCATCCTCATCCGCATTCCACCACAATGGCCTTGTTTAAAATTTTCATTTCTGCTTCTGCTCTAGTCACTGCGACTGCACTTCCTGCTCCCTACGACCACCAACCCGACGGATACGTGGGGTTGCATGTTCGAACCCTCGGTGATGCCGCTGCGCAGTGCGGTAACCACCAGCAAATTTCTTGCTGCAACAAGGGAAATAGCGCTGGTACCTTGCTGGATGGACTCCTGGGAGGAAACTGCAGTCCTATTGATCTTAGTGTTCTTGGTGAGCAGACGTTTTGCCGCATGATTGGCTTGTCAACTAATGACATATAGCTATTACAGTTCCTATTAGCACGGCTTGCAGTAACCAGGTTGCTTGCTGCACTGGCGACCAGAACGTAAGACTAGTCAACTAGACCTGCTGTGTCGTGGCGCCTTACTAATAATAGTATCAAGGGTCTCCTTAACCTCGCATGTACTAACCTCAACCTCTAAGCGAAGCTTCGTGCTGGTGTGGGCTTCAGGCTGGGCTGACGAGGGATAGGCTCCAGTTGTTTTTGGCAGGCGTGGCAGTTGATTCTGGGAGACAAAACTAAATACCTTGTTGATGGTCGCCGTCCTATAAGCATGAAACTTATAAATATTGTGCCTCAGACAGTCTTTTTAAGTTTGCCCAACTAGTGCCGCAAGATAGTCGTTGTTAGCACAGTCGCAGTTGGCTTCCAAGCTCCACTCGACTTGTATACTTGGAAATTCAACCCAAAATGATGGTGGCGTTGTTGTGACCTGAAAAATGACGTGTACATGATGAAACCGGTCCGCATTCCCACGACAACTCAAGAAAAACGAGGTGAGAAACAAGAGCTGAAGAGCGCAAGGCAAGCAATGGGCACAACCTCTACTGTCCCTTTCCTTAATGGAAAGTGTCTCTGGACTGCGAAAAGGCAAAAATGACTCCAACAGAAAGCAAAAGACAAGGTGGCGATATCAACTCACCTCACCTCAACCAGGTCTGTTGGGGGGGCTCGACTACCAGTTTGGCAGTATGAAACCGCACTTGCCGTCTTGTGATATTGGCCTTGAGACTGGATTCGAAAAACCTGCTTGTTGCATATTAGTCGCGCTACAAAGGTGGCCAAGGCCGTGCCGAGGCACGAATCCTAACAAGCGGACCGGTCCCGAGCCCCAGATCCCCACTGCGTCAGTGTCCTACGAAGTGGCGAATG
This sequence comes from Metarhizium album ARSEF 1941, assembly GCF_000804445.1. Classification (NCBI taxonomy): domain Eukaryota; kingdom Fungi; phylum Ascomycota; class Sordariomycetes; order Hypocreales; family Clavicipitaceae; genus Metarhizium; species Metarhizium album. Next base: position 33,986 of record NW_024467584.1, read on the forward strand.
GGGGTTGCGGAAATCCATCTAGTCGCCATATCCTGTCTGTGTCGCCCGCGTACCTCGAGACCTCCCTCAACCCCTTTCGTTTTTACTTCAGCAAGGCGTCTATTGTATTGTCCATTGCCCAACTACCGTCACGAAGCGACACAAAGGCAGTCAGTTCTCTGAGATGGCCCAAAGCACAACCACGCAGTATGAGACGACGGACCAGGCCGCAATCTCGCGAAGCTCCAAGCGATTTGTACCAAAGGACCTTTCCGGCAAGCCGATCCCACACAGTAACAGATGGCTTTACTCAACACCCGCCTTGGAAAAAGGACAGCTGCTGTCCTTCACCTCGGACATCGTCCTAGTGTGCGGCTTCGTTGCCTTCAATGCCTCAGAGTTTGGTCGCAACTTTTACGACGCCCTCGAAACCAAGTACGGCGAATGGAACATTAATTTTTGGGGGACCTTTCTCATCACCTCCGTCTTCTTCTGGGTTTGGGGAGCCGTGTTTGCGATACCCGATCTAACCGGCCGTCCGTCGTGGCTGTTTAAGTACAAGACGCAACCCTTCGTTCGTGTCGACCTGCGACAGTATGCCAATATTGCCCTCATCTCGCTGAGAAACCAGTTGCTGGTTGCAGGGCCTTTGGCTCTTGCCAACACCTACGTCGCCCCCCTGAAGCCTGTGAGCTCGTCGGCGTTGCCGGGCAAACTGGAAACGATTGCGACCGTGGCATTCGACATCCTGTGCACCGAAGTTGGGTTTTACTACGTACACCGGTTGTTTCATTCGAAAACACTCTACCCATTGTTCCATAAACAGCACCACGAGTTCACTGCGCCTGTGGGCCTCGCATCTACGTACTGCACCATAACGGAGCACGTCTTCTCCAACCTGCTCCCGAACACCATCGGTATCCTTCTGGTAAGGCACCATTGGTCACAAGCCGTCTTCACGTTTCTATTCCTCGAGTTTGGGACCATTTGCGCCCACTCAGGATACAACATTCCCTGGCTGCACCCTAACCTGCAGCATGACTTTCACCACTTTGCCTTTGACGAAAACTTCGGCCCCTTGGGGCTGCTTGATCGCCTTCACTCCACGAACAAGAAGTTCCAGAGAACGCTGGCCGAGGCAAAGCATCGAACAGGGGGAGATGACGAGAAGGCCCGTCGTCTTGTGCTTCAGAATCTAGCAACTCTGGAAGTTGAAGCGAAATAAGCCTGCTAGCACACCACCAACGTGCACATGAGTATGGATGCCGGGGGAAAAGTGGACCACAGAATCTGGTTTTGTGAACTGGTCCAAGTCACGGACGTCTCTATGCCCTCATGATAATCTTTGAATAATTGAATCTGATGCAGTGTTGCATGTATTGGGGTATCTATTTTGTGAAAATACAACAAAGAAATCAGGAAACAGTCGACTCCGTTAGTCATGCAACGTACGAAATGATTATTTGTTCGAGTGCAGGGCCGCTCGTTGTCTTCCTTCTCTGTCCTGGAATAGGCAAAAATAAACTCAGCTTTGGTAAAAAGCCAGGCGGCAGATGCCGCCATCCTCTTGCTGAATCCGTAGTTGCGTTTTCTTAGGGATGTTCAGAATCACGTCACACGTGCGGCTCTTTGTTTCGCGGCAACTTCCCAACGTGCATGTGGCCAAGTGAATAGCCGGGATACAGGTCATTACATGTTACATTGTATTTGACTTTGGCCGCCTTTCAGGAAGAATGGCTTGACGGATAACTTTCCAACCAACTAGCCCTAACCGTCTGAACGCTGGGCTTTTGCCCCGAGAGGAGAATGGCACGCCTCGGCTCCGCCTCCTGCCCTTCATCATCACTTGACCATTTCGAAGCAAACATGTTCGTCAGGTAGATTGAATCCAGTGGTCAAAGATTGTGGTGGTGGGGTCTTTTGAGACGCTTTCAAACATGGCTCGTGTCTTCAAGTTCCTCCGCAGGTCCGGACTTGGCCACGCGACATGGCACACATCTGTCGACTTTGTCTCCGCCCGGTCCATCAAATGCTGGAAATTCCTTTCGAGTCATTGGACGGAGTAGTGATCCGATGGTCAATTAGAGCTGCCAGGAGCAGCTACTTTGTCCGATCTCCCGCTGTAGCTCCTTCGTTTCCATTTGCCCCCTCTTCCCTTCTCGACCTTGTCCCGACTCCCAAGCCTGTGTATGACTTATACAGGTCTACCAGCACCCGAGTGGATTTGCTCGGGGGCAAGGCTTCGGGTCTCCAAACGCGCGGCGCTGACTGGAAACGCGGCACAAACTACTTGATCGCAGCAAGTTGCTCGCAATAACGATGCTCAAGGTTACAGTTAGCCCACTGACTGCCGTGCTTGCGCTACCGAGACTTCTCGTGGCACTATGGATTTTCCAGTTGATTTATATGCCAATTCGGCTGCGCAAGAGTTCTGGCGTCAGGGCGCCAATCTTGCACAGCAACCCCTTTGCAGGTAACGGCAAGCACCAGACTTGCGCCTATGCCCACGCACGCTCACGTTTCTCGCAGTATTGTTCTTTCTTGCCAGGACAGCATATATGCAGGCAAACAATCGCATGCTGGAGCACTTCGATTCCATCTTCAGCAAGCAGGATCCTAAATGCCCGAATGTCGTTGAGCTACAACTCGGGCGCCGGCGCGTCATCGTTACTCGGGATCCAGAACACATCAAAACCGTCCTGACGAGTAAATTTACCCATTACGGAAAGGGCCGACTGGTTCACTCTGCGGCCAGCCCGTTTCTCGGAGACTCGATTTTCACGACCGACGGACAGCTGTGGCAGAAGAGCCGCGCTCTCATCAGGCCCATGTTCAAGAGAGAGCGCGTCCGGGATATTGAGATTTTCTCCCGTTGGACCGACGTGTTCATTTCCAAGCTTCCGCCCTCCGGAAGCACCGTTGATATCTGCGACTTGTTTTACAGGATGACGCTGGATGCTTCAACCGACTTCCTCTTGGGGCAGAGTGTTGGTGCATTGGACCACCCCAACGGTGAATTTAGCCGAGCGTTCACCAATGTCCAGCGCATGCAGATGATTCGAGTTATCTTGTAGTAGGTGGCATGAAGCAAGCTTTCCTACCAGCACACCATTGATGTTGGCAGAGTCACGAGTCATCCGTCCCTTGTGCTAACTACCACTCGTGCGCAGCTCATTCCGCCACGTACTACCACTGCGCCAATACTATGACGGAATCAAAGTCATTGAGCGATTCATCACGCCGTATATCGAGTCGACATTGCGGCTTTCCATTGAAGAGCTGGAACACCTGTCAAAGTCAGACAAAGGCTTCACCTTTCTTCACAACATTGCCTTGTTTTCGCGAGACCCTCAAGTGATCCGGGACCAGGTCTTTGCCGTCCTGATTGCCGGCCGAGACACGACTGCAGCAACGCTCTCCTGGGCCATTTACGAACTTGCCAATCACCCCGAGGTGTGGCAGAAGCTTCGGAAACAAGTACTAGAGCGCGTGGGACCAACTCGGGCTCCCTCATACGAGGACCTCAAAAACCTGATGTACCTGACTCACACAATCAACGAGACTCTGCGGCTGTACCCTGCGGTCCCTTATAACATCCGCGGTTGTCGTATGTCCACTCGCACCGCCATACCATGCAGTATTCACGTTTTGCTGGCAGCAGGCACTGACCATCCGTGACCAGTCGAGGACTCTACTCTGCCCACGCCAGAGGGCCGCTCGGAAATCGCGACGTCGACAAACGACATTGTGATTTACAGCACCATGGCCATGCAGCGTCGACCTGATCTCTACCCGTCCGTTTCGGACTCCTTCGCCGACCCTGCAATCTTCAGTCCTGACCGCTGGGAGCACTGGACGCCGAAGCCATGGCAGTATGTGCCCTTCAACGGTGGTCCAAGAATCTGCATTGGCCAAAACTTTGCCGTCACTGAAATGGCCTTCACACGTGAGCTACCCGTTGCAGGCAAATTTTGGACACGGTTCTGACTCCCGCGAGCAGTGGTGCGTCTTTTACAAAAGTATGACCGTGTAGAGTACCGCGGCGATTGGAATGCTCAGTTCCACAAGGCCGAGCTGGTTGGGTGTCCGGGACAGGGCGTGCCGGTGGCATTGTACGAGGCAAAGGACTAGCATCGACGGCCCCCATGGAGAACGGCCTGGTTCAGGAACAAAGTGCCTTAATAACTCGCCACGTTTCATGACAGACAGTGTCCTGCGTCGCCTTTTCCGCCTCCATGTGCAACTGCCGAGGTTGTGAGCGTATTCAGCGATGGAATGGGAAATCCTGAAACATGCCCAAACCGAGCTCGCCCACTGTGCCACGGAGGAAAAAGGCCGACAGGATCAAGGAACGGATATGTAATGAAGAGAGAGAGGCACCAAGTGTATAATTACTAACGATTGTAAGAGTCAGGGTCTCGGATATGACATCAGTAAATTCGTTGTATGCAGTGCAGTTGGTGCCGCATGTTGATAGCCAGCGGCACGCTCGGCGAGCGACGAGTTGTCTGCGTGGGTACTTGAGCGGCTGTCAGATGGCGCGATGAATTCGATTACATCATGATTCGAGCGTTACTGTGAGCTACGGCAGCTAAGTTCTATCCTCGTCGCCTAGGCCGGGCCCTAAACAAACTTTCTCTTGACATTGACACTTGCACAGCTGGGATTCTGTGGATTTGCGTTGCCCAAGACCCAGGTAAGAGTCTGGTAGGTGTAGCCCATGTTGTACGTGGTGCAAACGTACCATCGCTTTAGAACGTGCGGTGTCTGGCCGTCGGGTGGTGATTTCGTATCGTCGAGGTAGCTGACAATGTTCATGAGGTTGTCGTCATCGAAGCCGACGTACCGAACGTTGCTGGCTCCAGGATAGAATAGGGGAAGGGCGACATTGGTAGACGGATCCGTGTAGAAGGACATGCTGGAAGGGGTCGGTGGCTCTACAGAACGTGCTCGTCAGCGAGTTGATACCTTTGCGCAGCAGGCTGGCCCGTCAGATGATACATACGGGTTGGCAAAGTCCAAGTCAGAATACCGGGAATACCGCCGGGGCCGGCCTGGCCACCTTGGGTGGTGTTGAGGTGGAAAACGGCTCTTCTGTCCTGGAGCACGCAAATTGATTCAACAGCGGCGCCCGTGTGACACGTAGCCAAGGCACGGCCGTTGAGATCCTCCTTGTCGGACTGTAGGACCAAATTGAATGGCTTTGACTGGACGGCTTGAGTGGTCACCAGTGCACCAAAGGTGACGAAACCAAAGACGACCGCAGACTTCATTTCGGCCCGACGATCGTGTTCTGGCCTTGTTTTCGGTTGCTTCCCTGTGCAGACAGGCTTGCAGCTAGTAACGGTGTTGGTGGAAACGCTGATGTAGGGTCAAGAACAGATTCCAGCCGAAAAGGCCTACATATATATATATATATATGAAACAGTTCACGGCCTTCTGTCGGTCGAACATTCAATGTCGGCCCTCCAGATGACTCCAAGTCATGACGATATCTGACGTAGTGCGCCCCGACTACAAGCACGCTCCGCTCCCCGCATCCATCTCCTTGTTGTTTGCGGGGGTAGATACGAGGCAGCCCGGGCACAAGCCAAAGTACGAGGCAAGTAAGGGCCTTTCTCCCTGAGCATGCGAGGCGGCCAATTGGCGACCCTAGACGAATGCGGTCGCCGGCGCGGAGTCGCGGCGACGGATACGAAACCCATTTTCCAATTCATATATGACAAGTGACCGGCACATGTTGGGGTATAAATGTTGACGGGAGGATCGAGAGCCAATGAAAGGTGGAAGGCAAGTACTATACCGAGATACAGGGCAATAGATGTCCTTTTCTTGCCTCGTGTAATCTCCTAGTCTCTAGGCCTTCGTATAGGGAAGCGATACAGGGAGTGACTATCCATTGCCGGCCTTTACAGATAGGAGCTACTGCTAGCGTAGCATACTCCGTAGGGTCCATTCATTGTACTGTAGTTGGCATGATTCCCGACAATCTTCCTTGCCAAGTTCAGCTAAAGAAGGCTGCAACTGTGATTGGAAAGAGCAATGGCTTTTGCCAGCCACGATGCTGTTGTTATCGTCTAGTTTAGTAACCGCTCAACCGTCAGCTGCATGTTTCCTGTGCGACAACGTCACCGACGCTCGTTAGTGCTTATGCTCCCTGCTCTGCAACCTTGGCTAGGCCTAGTCACAGGTATTCCTGAACAAATGATGCCCGTGTTTAGGCTATATTGAGGGCCATGAGAGTCAAGTCGTATGACCATAACTCACAAATCATGCAGACATGAGCACAACCATAACCTATCTACCATCATTAAACCATAGATCCGAGTTTGTGACGGGGCTTGGTTACTCGGGCGAGAAGGGTCATGGTACTACTTCTGAGACACAACCTTTCTATTTCCTTGTACTCCGTAGTTCCTCGTCGAAGCCCCCCCGGCGGGTTTTTCGTATTTCGTCAGTCTTATTTTCAGGGTCGAAGGTGGAGAGCGGCAAAGAAATACCGAAACCAGGGACGGGACAAGGCGTGGATGCTCCGTAGCGTGACACGAAGTCATGAGAATGCCGTCCTTGCTAAGTTTACAAATCTATTCTTATGGCCAGGGACTCCAACGTCCTGCCCAAGCCTGGCTGACTGCACATTCCAAGCAACAGGGAGGCCGAGGAGTGGGATAGCATTGGTCCTTAGCCGAGTGACATCAACACGTAATAACTACTCGGCGCAAAATTGACCGGCCAAGGACAAAAGAGTCACTATGGTAGAAACGAATTTTAGCCATGTTTCCGACACCAAGGGGCACATGGAGACTGGTTATAGCCATCACTTTGTATGCGAGACGCTCGGATTCGCTCGATCATGTAGATACCAAGGTGTGTTACTGGGGAGCACATGCCAGGGTGCTGTCACAAGGAGCCGAGGATTTGCACTCCAGATCAATCGATGACCATGTTAGGGGTCACGGTATTCTGCTCCACCCCTCATTACCAGCGATAGATGGCCTCGCAGACTAGTTGGTTCCTTCATTTCCAGTAAACCGAAGCACAAGATAATGCACATTAGCGGGCTGTTTATAATGCGACTTGGTTCCATTGACTGAACTTGTGGTATCGCCTTTGCCGCTGGATTCACCGTGCTCAGCACAAATGGCACAAATGCACATCACACAATGAATCTAGGAGTTGCCAGACTCTCCTTAAGTCTTCACGCCTAAATGCCATCGTTCATGTATCTCGGGCATTTCGATTCTGACCCGGATCTTGCGAATACTCGGAGGACGAAAAAACGACCCGCACCTGCATCGTCAATTTCCAAGCAGAGCTGCCGAGCGTCTTGCCAGTCAACGAGACCGCACGGGAAGCAACGTATACTTGGTCATTTTCGACGATTTTGGGCACTTCATCTTGTCTTGTGGATATGCATTACTGTTTTGGTTGTGTGTCTAGCGTGAGTCATCCCATATAACAAAGTTAAACAAACCGTCTTTGAGCGACGCTGGATATCAGCTGTGCGCAGATCTCTTCACAGTCCGAATGCAGTAGCAGTGTGTTGACTGCGATGTTTTGCTCTGGTAGAATCTTCGTCGTCGTACCGATCATTGCCCGGGAAAAGGTTGACGAGGCCACAGTTGAGATTCAGGGCATCCACATCCTCGACGCCGAACTGAATTCGCTTTTCATCCAAATCTACTCAACTATCAAGACGGACGGCCAAGTCAATGCAGAAGTCGACTCCTTCCAATGAAATATCGCGCTAGCTGATGTCCCAGATGTGCAGCCTTTTACAACCCTCCAGTTCCCGCCGACCAGTGCCAACAAATTTCAGGTCGTGAATATTAGTCAGACTGTTCACGTTACAAACAAAGATGCTCTGGAACGGTTTAGTCACGCTTTCCTTGCAAACCAGACACTTCGGATCAAGATATATGGCAAGACTTACGTAAAGCCCGCTGGCATGACCAAAAAGTATCCGGTTCATGTCAACAAGGTCATAGAATTCAATGGGCTGAACCTGTTGAACGGAGTAAAGCTTGGGAATACTAGCATCTCATTCGATAAAGACGTACCCAACTTCAACGCCACAGCAGTTGTCAGGAACCCATCCCACTCTACCCTTGAAATTGTATGTCAAAGACACCAACTACTCGACCCTTTGTCACCCTCGCGTGTCTGTGGTGCTGAGATGTAATGTAGACAGCTACTAAGCATATTCTGTCAGGTTAACGCAACATTCGAGAGCCTTGCAGACAACCAACTTGTCGGGAATGTTGCTACTGCAAACCTGCTGCTCCGCCCAGGCAGGAATACCTTTCCCATCGAGGCGCGTATCAATCAGACGAGAGTCGCCCAAATTGTCGCCTACTGTGAGACCGGCGTCATTCCTTTCCAGCTCCAGGGAAGAAAGGTTCAGAATCACGGCCAGGATATCCTCTGGTTGGCGTCAGCGTCGAGTAACGCCAGTATGACAGTTGATATTAGCGTTGCGGCAGTCATTGAAAGCTCGCAGAGTGCAAACTTTTGCGTTTAGTCGACTATAGAAGCTGTTGATGCATTGCACAAATAAGAGGGAACTGTAACAACTTAAGTAAAGGGAGGATCTCATACCGACAGCTTTGCTACTTGTTCCCTAATAACTAAGTTCTTTAGGTTGTGTAGTATTCTAAAGAAGAAGATACAAAAAAGGAGGAAAAAGATGGAAAATCAGAAGTAAATACCTTTGGGTATCATTGCCACCAGTAGTTCCTCTTTATCTAAGCACCCACCGTCAACACTCAGACATGACTTGCCACCAGGAAAGGCCTTGTATGAGCGAGAGGAGGTCCACAAGTCATGAAGCCTCAGGTCTTGTATCTAGCTTGGCGCAGCGACACATGGCCACTCCAGCAACGTGCTTAGCAATGGTCTGCGTCAATAAAACGCCAGGTTTTTTCCAAGCTCATACACATGGCATTGGAACCCGCTCACGACGTGAAAGCTACACCGGCGGCCGTCGCCGCAAAAGCAACTGAAGTCCCTATTTCCCTTTACATCGACTATAGTGCCATACAATTCGGGCTCACACATGTTGGCAACGGGCCGTTCATCTATAGTACCGTTCCATCAGTACGAGGTGAAGAAGCACTGGTTGCACTTGTCTGCAATTGTCGCTTTCGTTCGCTCAAAGCTCTGCTGAAGCATGGCAAATTTAGCACAGACTGGCCAATTTGCGTCACGAGTGCTGTTAAGTTGCGTCGCAAAGGGCTAGCCATTTGCTGTAGGGAAGTTGTTTGTTTAGATGCCACTACGCAGCCAACCCGCTCCCGACCACCCTGAGATGTAAGTCGAACTTTGCAGGAGACTTCCAATACAATATTGGATTTTTGGTGCTGCCTAGGATCTGCTGTCGAAAGCCGGGACGGTTTCGGCGCCATTACGCATTGGACGATAACCGCCATAGACAGCAGCGTGAAAAAGAAAGACAAGAAAGGATCCTACCAGCAGGACCAAATACAAAAAGCATGATCAAAGATTATCTAGCAATGACTGCAAGCGCTACTAGGGCCAGACCAGCCTAAAACCATATATAATCCTCATCCATAGACCTCCGAGGCACACAGATGAGGGAAATAAGATCCAGGCTAGTCGTACATGGACATGCTTCATCAGGCCCGTGAGATTGCTTGACGAGGCTGCATGGCGAAGGAACAAAACCTCCCAGACTATGAAGGTTTATATAGATGTAGACATAAATCAACTGCAGGTTTCTTACCACTTAATACGAAAAGTTCTGCGCAACGGCGGACTTTCACTTCGAGGAGCTTCATCTGTGAATCAATGTTATGCCAATTGGACTAGATCCTGTTTTGAAGCAGACATTCCCGTGTCTCGACATGATGGTGACATGATAGCTCTTAACAGATCATGGATGAACTTTCGAGCCTGTTTTGTCCCAGCTCACTCCGGCTTCATCTGTTGCCCCGTCCTTGGCCAGACGAAGCACCCCGAATCTAGCCCACTTGCCTAACGTGTGCATGATAGCTTCATTTGTGGCACGGAAAACTTCTTCAGTGCATTGAGGCTATACCATCTTTTAATTCTTTCACCGCGTCTTCCAGATACTCCACTTTCGCTCTAACTTTTTGCGCCTCGGGGTCGGGGCTGGTCAGGTTCTTGTTGAAATTGGGCAACCCGACCTTTGACACGATTTCTCCCGGAGGAAACTCAGGCTCGCCCCAGAGTTTTTCAACTTCTGCGAATTTCGATTGGACCTCATCGTTGTATATGATGCAATCCTCGTAGTGTGACCACGATACCTTCGTGTAGCAGGAACCGAAAGCAGCTGCTAACAAGTCAATAAGCTCTTTGTATACATTACGGGCATTGCGCAAGGCCTCGGTCCATTCGAGCACTTTAAGTATTTCGTTCGCATCTTCCTCTGCCTTTCGAAGCGGCTTCCACCTCTCAGCCTTGTCCATTTTCCCAGCGAGTTTTCGGGCGCTTTTGTATATACTGACAGCGTCTCGGCAAGCGAAACCTTTATTTGCGAAAACTTTCCTGCGGCTCTTTAGTACCAAAGGCCAATTGTTCAAAAAGCGTTGACAATTTGCGGTAACCGCTGCCGCTGCAGAGACCAGGTCACCAACTGTTTTGTGCTTTGTTGTTAACTCTGCGCCAACGGCCGCCCCTAGAACATGCCAACTTAGGGCGACTGTAAAGAGATTGACAGCAAGAATAGGATGCATAGTGAATGGAAAGTACTGCGTACTAAATTGGATGTGGCTAGAGAAGTCAAGATAAGTATGCTAAAGAATAAGTGTACATTAAATCTAGGTGTCAGCTCTGCTGCTTTATATAGGCAGAAACAAGTGGGCTTAATGTGCCGCACAAGCCTGGAAGCACAAATTCTATCCGTTCCTAAGGAAATTGAAGTGGATAAAACTGTCACGTAATTCTCTTCTCCGTCCAAGTTTCTTCTTGGCCTCCCCTGACGATTTTCCTCCTGTGCTAAGCTTATTAGAGGCTTGGCTGTTATCGAGCAAGTTTTTTTTTTTCAATGCTGACTGGGACTACACGGGCAGCATCAGACGACTTTAGGTTTAATTATAAAAGCGCATAAAAATAATAGAAGCAATTTGTAGATATAGTGTAGCTACAGTATAGTAGTAAGCAGGCAATTAATTTGCTTAGATCTAGATAAAGTAATTCCTATTATATTTATATCGTATAAAAAGATTTAGAAATACTAGAACTTACTAGAAACTAGTATTATAACTAGCATTCTAGTACTCTTAATAGTTAGATATTAATAAGTAGCTACTTGAAGCTTTAGAAGTATTGAAGACTCGCCCTACAGGCAACTGCATGTAAGCATTACTAGAATTAATTATAAACTTAGAGAGAAAAGAGAAAGAGGAGAGGTTCCTCTCCCCTCTCTTTTTGTACAGCTATACCTTCTGCCTCCAACGTGCATCCGAAGAGTATCCGACAAGGTCCGCTACAGTGCCTTACAGCTTGAGTCTATGCAAGCTTGAGTCTATTACAAGACGTATACTATAATACTTGGCATTATATAAAATCTTCAGCTGCAGGCGTACAGCAGATGGTCTTTGTATATACAGAGTACTTAGCAGTAAATCCTACGATGAGAAAGCTTGTAGGGCTCTAGACTAAGTTTGTCCTGTTCCTCCTGCACATGTTGCTGTAGATGAGCAAGACGTTCACATGACCTGCAGAGACACGAATGGAGGTGAGGGCGGGCTGGGCTAAGGGGAAGCTCACTCTTTCTGACGGGGTCAATAGACACAATACGGAATAATGGGAATAGAGAATTGCGGGCGGACAGAACGTGTAGGTAAAACTTTGGGATATTAATGCTGGTGGGCAGCGCTCTAGGCTACAAGATGAATAAGCAAAAGTGCCCCTAGGCATCTATATAGACTTACATTACTAATACGGCATTTAAAGATTTTTTATTCTCTCCTGTCTATAGATGCACTGCAGCTTCCGCACGATACGTGGTAGTTAAAAATATATACAAAAGTAGTGATAAAAGAGTTCATTTGAATTAAACAATGAAGGTTTTTTTTGTCTATTTCTACGAGCAAAAATTGCATAATCAATACAGCGTCCAAGGTCTTCCAGCGTTTCCCCCTATGTTGTGCGCACTCCAGCCGCTACACCCGAGTCACAAGCTTGCCGGAGGCTTTCTTCCCTACTGTCACATTCTGGTGGAAGAATTCAGTTGCTTGCATTTGCGAGCTCAGTCAATTTCTTTTTCAGAGATTTTACTTGCTCTTTAATTTCTTCCGCCTCGGGGCCGGGGCTGGATAGACTCGTGTTCAAGTTAGGCAGCCCGAACTTTTCCACGAGTTCTGGTGTTATCCGCCCGCCCTTCACGCTTACCAGCCCTTTGGCGAGGTCATATTCTTTTGTGACCTCAGTGACGTTGCCCTGGCAATCAAAGTAGCTGTTCCCCGGCATGCAAGAGTCGAAAGCCTTTGATATAAGCCGCCTTAGGTCTTTAATCACCGAAGAAAAGTAAGATATGTTGTTGGCCTGAAAGAGGATGTTCTCTACTTTTCCCCAGAGTTTTCGCACGGAGTCATCCAGTTTCCTCACCGATTCATAGTCTGGGATTTCTTTAATCGCATTTCGATGTTGGTCGTACGTATTGTAAAGGTGCTGGCAATAGAGATTTTTCACTTGGTCCAGTGCAATGGTCGGATTTGTCTGGATGGGTTGACACGTTTCGTAAAAATCTTTCGCTAGACGTACCAAGTAGACTAGCGTTCTCTGATCCGTGGTTATCTCTGCATTAACCTCAGCACTATTCCGGGGAGAATTTCTTCGATTCATTGACTTTATGTTATCTTCCAATTCTTTCTTTGTGTCTTGTAAAGATTTCACTCTCTTCAATACAGCTTTCGTCTCAGCATCGGTTCCCTTCAAATTTAGCAACTTGAACCTTGAGAGGTCTTCTCCCTTCGGGATCTCAGGCCCTTTAATCTCTACCGCCGCTTTGTATTTCTCCTCCATGTTGGCGATGGCCTCGGGACATTCCCCATTGTCCCACGTCAGGTGTTGGCATTTTTCCTCAGCCTTGTCTAGCGACTTGAGGAAGGATGTGACCTGAACAAAGTAGCGCCGAAAATTTTTGGCCAAATTGACTACTTCAGTTGCTTCCGTGAATTCAGAGAATTGGATGGATTTGCCCGTTTCCCTCATGTTGGCCATCGTATTTTTGACGAGCGAAATAAGAATTGTGCATGAAGTAAAGCTTTCAGGGTCCTCTAGTACCGGACGAGGATCTTTCAAGATGACTCGAGAGCATGTGATACTCCTGTTCACTGCGGTTGCGAGTTCATGGTGGGGGATATTCGGCTTCGCAACCGTCGCCCCAAGAACATGCCAACTTGAGGCGACTGTAAGGAGACTGACAGCAAAAAGAGAGCGCATTATTAGAGGGCAAGGCACTGCGTATCAAATCAGACGCGGCTAGCGGAGTGAAGGGGAGAGTGCTAAAGAACAAACATGAAATCTACGTGTCGGCGCTGCTGCTTTATAAAAAGCAGAACCAAGCAAGCTCAGTGTGCCGTAGAAGCCGAGAGCACCAGGAAGACGTACCGTATCCCATCCGGCTCTGCATTGTAGCTAATCAAACCTCGACATGGTGTATGCCTGGTCCGTTGGCCAGAGGGTGCCGCGCAAGTTCCAGCAGCACGAATTTCATACGCCATAAATCTACCCATTCTGTGGAAAGTTGAGGTGGATAAAAATGCCACGTAACTCTTCTCCGTCCAAGTCTTTCTTGACCTCCCCTGCTGGCTGGGACTACACAGGCAGCATCAGATGACTTTAGGTTTTGTTCATGAAAGAGCATGAAAATGTATAGTGCACTGTAATGCAGCGGACACGGGTTGCTCCGTAAATGGATTTTCCTGGGCTCGAATTTTGTGGGATATTTCATGCTAGACTTGTGAAACCAAAGTGCATGCATGGCACCGCTGCCGTGGCTAGCCCTTGACGCCTCTCTGTGGAGTTTGACGGAGGGATCGGTATTAACAGCCAGGGGTAGACCTGCAGTCGTAACTAGATGCCGGACGATCGAGTACAGCATGCATGCATGGAAACAATAAAAGCAATCTGTGTCAACGCAGTGTAGCGACAAGGAAAATAGTAGAAAAATCTACTAGAACTTAATAGTATAAGTCATACTTCAGTACTTCAAATCGTTAGATTACAGTATTAGTATTATAGCAAGCGGCTAGTTTAAGCTTAAAAAGTGTACCAAGATGCCAGGCAGTATATGACGTCTTTAGCTGCAGACGTACAGCAGGTCTAATTACCAGTCTTTACATGTACAGAGTACTGGTCTTAAGACAAAGAAGCTTATAGAGCTCTAGAGTGTGGACCAACTTCGTCCTGTTCCTGGACATCTTGCTATGGACGAGCAAGACGTTGACATGACTCGCACAGAGACGAAACGAGGCGACGGGGTCAATGGTCGCAATGCGTAATGGAGCAACGGAGAATCCCAGGCAGACAGAGCGCGATAGGCAAACTTTGGGATATCAATGCGAAGAGGACGACGACGTGGAACCTGTCCAACCAGAAAACATGCTTGTGGCCCATGGGCCATGGGCATACAGACCGGGCCTTGGACGTGGACGTGGGCCCCCTGAATCCAGATCTTGGTCGGCTGGGCCCTGACGCGTGTCTCGGCCGCAACTCGTGGCCACATGGCAGTTGCCAGTTGGTCCCGGCGGGCATGGCATCGCCGTCCTGTCGTTATGGTCGTCGCGCGCGTTGAAGAGGTTGAGGTGGCATCTACGAATGCCGTCCGTGGCGTTGCTGGTCAAGATGTGTTCCCACAGCTTCTTGCGGAGATTTGTTCTGAGTCCTGACAGGCCTGTTTTCCTCGATAGCTCAGCTCAGTCTTGGAGTTCCTGGCTGTGCCTTCGCCGCCGCATCCCGACAGGGTCATGCTGAGTAGATTGTGAAGAAAGAGCTTGCGACATACGGAGTACTGGCTGCCACATCAACTGACGGCACGGTCTACCAACCACCATGAGCCAGTCGACACCAGTCAATTGAAGGCGAATCTCGGACCCCTCGGCAGCAATGTCGACACTGACCGTCATCAAATAGTACGAACTCCGTGTCCTGAGTCCTGACCTTCACTATGCTCTGCTCAAACAGACGTCTCGGGATCGATCTCGCGCTCCGTCTCGGACGACGGCCAAAATCGCGGAAGCGAGCGGAAGGAGTCTCACGGAGTGCTAGCTGCCAATAATTTCTGGATGGGATATGCTCACCCGCTGTACGCTCTCCGGCTGGTACAAAGCCTTGATGCCCTCACGTCTCTGCCGTGTACCTGCAAGGCTGATCTGCACATGCGCAGCAGCTTGGCGCAGGAGAACGGGCACTGCTCCGGCGAGGAACTTGAGACTGTATCGGAGGTGCGACGAGTATAGATAGCAGCAAGTTCAAGGAGAGTTTGGTGTCAGTTTTGGATAATGACCCGGAGGCGCAGATCTGAGCCGTTCAAGAAGGCAGTGCTCCTTATCCCTGCGTGACTCGAAAACAGTCGGTTCTTCCGAGGCAACATCTTAGAAGCCTTGACGAAAACTTGTTGTTTTACAGAGTACTGGTCCCCAAACATTGCCGCTGCTTCACATGTCTGGTGGCTTCTACACTAATAAACCTCGCTCGATGGGACCTTCATCCCGCACTTTGGCGGCACGCCAGCGAGAAAACACCGAAGATGCCGCAGACACTCGCATTCTAGTTACTCCATGGGCTCCACTGTCCCGCCTTTTGAGTCTCGACGCCACCGACCCTCACCAATGAAGGCCATGGCACGGAGCGCTGGCGTCTTGCTTGTTGCATATCATACGGCCCGAACTGGCTGCTGAGAAATCAACCTTCGGAACCTTCAGGGACGGGAAGGTGTGAGACTTGCGTCGAACCAGTTGACGCAATCATGACCATGCTAATTCATCAACCGTCTCATTGGCTCCCTACAACCCAACTCAATGCAGAAGGACCCTTTATGTATAAAACGTAAAACCTTGTCCCCTGACTCCCGTCCCTTGTCAACAGAATGACACCCGTCCCCTCCCGACAGCCACAACTACAGCACCGCCTCTCCTTTCTGGCATACCCATACCCCAAGACGATAGGTCGTCCGTTTGAGTGTCGAGTGTCTGCCTTGTACTCGCCATGGCAGCATATCTCACCCAGCGCATCTCGCACCCTCACCATGGCATCCCAGTCTCGCGGTCCGAAACCCCAGCACCCGAGAAATCGGTAAAATGCCTCGCGCCCATTCCCAACGTCGCCGCCAAAGGCGTTCCGTTCTTCACGCCGGCGCAGGATCCGGTCGCGGGCAGTGCTGTAGATCCCCAACCATCTGGCAAGCCTGTGCCCAAGCTTTTCACGCCGCTCAAGATCCGGGGCATCACAATGCCAAATCGAATCTGGGTAAGCCCCATGTGCCAGTACAGCGCCCACGAGGGCTTCCACACTCCTTGGCACATTACCCACTACGGCGGTATAGTCCAGCGAGGCGTAAGTCTGAATCCTTCCTTCCTTCCCCTCGTGGCCACTTCGCCCGGGGTTTGCTGAAACGTCCTTGTGTAGCCCGGCCTCGTCATGCTGGAAGCAACGTCCGTTCAGCCCAACGGTCGCATCACTCCCGAAGACTCCGGGATTTGGCTCGACGCTCACGTCGACACTCTCAAGAAGCATGTCGACTTTGCCCACAGCCAAAACGCCCTCATTGCTATTCAGCTGGCGCACGCCGGCCGAAAGGCCTCGACAGTTGCGCCTTGGCTGAGCTCCGGCGCGACAGCCACCGAGGAGGTTGGTGGTTGGCCGTCGGACGTCGTCGGGCCAGGCAGTGTTCCTTTCGGAGAACATTATCCGTGCCCGCGGGCCATGACTTTGCCAGAGATTGAGCAATTCAAGCGTGACTTTGTCTCGGCCGTGCGCCGGGCTGTCGGCGCCGGCTTTGATATCGTCGAGCTGCACTTTGCCCACGGCTATCTCGTAGCCAGCTTCCTGTCGCCGGCGGTGAATAAACGTACAGATCGATACGGCGGAAGCTTTGAGAATCGCGCTAGGCTGGCCCTTGAGCTTGTCGACGCCACCAGAGCCGCGATTCCAGTGGACATGCCGTTATTCGTGCGCATCAGCGCGACGGACTGGCTGGATACGAACCCGGAATGGGACGGGGGCGCAAGCTGGACAATTGACGAGAGCGTCAAATTGGCCAAGCTCTTTTCGCAGCGTGGAGTGGACGTCTTGGACGTCTCCAGCGGCGGCAACCACAGCCACCAGAAAATCATCGGTGGGCCGGGCTATCAGGCGGCGTTGGCAAAGGCGATCAAGGCGGCCGTCGGTGATGCCCTGTTGGTGAGTTCTGTGGGAAGCATCAGGACTGGAGAGCTTGCCCAGGACATTATCCAAGGCGGCAAAGATGAGAACGACACGCCCCTGGACCTGATTGCCGCCGGTCGCATGTTCCAGAAAAACCCGGGCTTGGTGTGGTCCTGGGCAGACGAGCTGGGAGTAACCATTAATGTTGCTCACCAGATTGGATGGGGATTCGGGGGCAGAGCCACCAAGAAAGCCGCAAAGAACTCGATTCCCTGATTTGCTTGCCACGAAACTAGAGGATACATGGAGACTGTTGATGTCGGGGAAAAAACACAACACGCACATGCCTCGCCTTGATGCTCGGCGTATGTGGATTGGGGCGGAATTGTAAATGACTACAGTGGAATAGAATTAGGAACTAGCAGCTCATCCTTGGATTTGGACGTTTCGTGTGGTCTTTTGTGGGAATTTAATCTTTGTTGAATCCAGAGTGACGAGATAGCCCTCCTTTGGCCGTCCTTCTTGTCTGCTCCATGTACTAAGGTTCGCGCGGCAAAGTCGAGTCCAAATTGTACCACGCCGATAAGTCTTTACTCATCTGGCTGATACTCGCCTACCATGAGACGGTCGGGATAGGCAGTGCGTTCTAGAGAAATATACAAGAACCGGAACTGAAAGGAAAGGGTCTTAATGTACCACCTGCGCCCTGCCGTTCGACATGGCCCCTAATTCATGTTTTCCGGCTTTGCTACTGACCTGATATGAGGAATGATGCAATGTCGGGGGCCAACTTCGCCAATCTTGTTACCAGATCCAACCTCCCAGACGTTGCGTACTCCATAATACCACCTGCGTGAATGTCAACTTCTTTGAAGTCGTCACCGGTTGACGGATTGACCAGTCACGCACGGCGGAACTTTCTTGTTGGCTTTATTCACAAAGGAGATGGAAACTTGACCTGACCAGCCAGCCATTCTGTCCATCGAGGAAGCCGACAACGGCCGTTTATGTTTCTTTTCTCAAAGCAGGAGGCCTAATACATCTCGCTCGCTACAGGTGAACTTTGGCACTTGGTGGCCTGGGGTCAAGTGTGAACTCTGGTTCACATATTTAACTTTGTCGAAAACCATTTCCATTTGACGCAAGAGTAGTTGCGGGATCAATGACTCGTACTCGTGCATGTTTATATTCAACCTCGGTCTCGGTGGCATTGGCGAACCGCATTGCTACACTGTCCTTGCCTTCGGGGGCTGACTGCTGCATCACGAGCTCGTCAGCTACCCTGTCCCAGAAAAGCTCCCCTCAGTGTTCTGTTTCGTGGTTTAATCGATCGAGACTCTCAAATGCAATCAGTCGCGGGTATAGATGCTACAGAGCCTGGAGAGCGCGAAAAGGTAAAACTTCCTGTTGCCCTATCGCTCTACCGATACAAGCTCAAGATGGAACGACCAACGTGAGAGAATCTCGTACTGATGAAAAGGATGGCGAGAAGGACCAGACCAGGCCAGGCCTGGGCGTCAAATGATTGGCTTGTATTGATGAAAAGGCAAAGGACAAGGAGTGCGGGGGTGGGTCCCGTCACCACTTCTGCCTTGTCTGCTCTCTTCGTTTCAGAAGCGGATTACGACGACGATTGCATCGTCGCCCATGGCTTCTTCTCATCGCAATGGGCCACAATCCAGGGCAGCAGGCTGCCCAGAAGGGCCGCGCATCGTCGGCGGCAAAAGATCGAGGTATTTGTTTCATGAAGCGCTCCCGGTAACCATTTGACTGACGATAACAGGCAAGGGACCTCTCGGTATTCAAAAGCGAAGACGCTCCCGCGCTGTGAAAGCACAAACGTCGCGACGACTCGCTGCCCGGGCCACCGAACAGGAGCAACTGAATCCTGCTGCCCATGACAGATCATCCCAACGGGTACAGTGTCTTTTTCATGATTTTCGCAAGCAAATGAGCTAATCATCTCAGGCACCTAGTGCGGCTGGCGAACGCGGCACGAAACGACGAAACGACCTACTCAGCCAGACTTCAGGCTCCATCCATAAGCGTCCCCGTCCATCTCCCAGGTCATGCGGTGCGGAGGATGCAACCAGCAGACCCGATATTCATCACGCTTACACTGCTGATACCGCTGAGCCGATCGACGTTGTTGGGTTTTGGACTCAAGAAAACAAGTGGCCCCAAGAATACTTTCAACTAGATATAGAGCAGTTACTTGCCCAAAAACTATATCCAGTGTCTCGTAATCGCAAGCGGTCAAATTCTGCTACCTCCACGACGCCTAGCGATCAGGCACCAAGAGACGAGAAGAGCGCTCTATATAGAGACGCACGGTATGAACTGCTCCTCCAGACTAAAGGTATATATATGGATGGCTCTGAGCTAGGTATTTCAGACTTAAGCAAGCGTGCGATTTAAGACCTTCTAGAAGGAGACCAACTAGTCCCTCAAGACACAGTTTTCGACGACTCTATTTTTGCGCATGCATGCTGCAATTTACAGAGTAAAAATGAAGCTAGGGTGATTCAGGATATATCTCGACTTATTGTCCCTTCTGCCGAAACTCTAGCTCTTCGTATCAAAAGTCTTAGGCACCTGCACCTTATAGAGAGCGTCAATGAGGGCTGGAATAACTCGATGCCACTGACTGGGACTCGCCCGCAACCAGATTACTCAGTTGGCTTTAAACGCAAAGCCTTTAGCGACCTTCAGCTGGCTAAGCTATCGCTATTTATAGGCGACTTTATTGGCGGAGATCAGTCCCTTTTTATGGCAACTTACTACATGTATTTTCCGTCCTTCACATGCGAGGTAAAGTGCGGCGCTGCTGCGCTAGACGTCGCAGATCGGCAGAATGCTCATAGCACTGCTTTAGCAGTGCGAGCCACTACCAAGCTCTTCCGTGCTGTCAACCGAGAAGATGAGGTTCACCGACATATTCAGGCCTTTTCCATCTCTCACGATCACACTTCTGTAAGGATATACGGCTACTACCCTGTGCTAGAAGGAAGGGACAGTACTAAGTGCTACCGTCATTCAATTCGCAAATTTGACTTCACGGAATTGGATGGTAAAGAAAGGTGGACCGCGTATCGGTTCACAAAAAACCTATACGAGCTGTGGGCACCGGCCCATTTCAAGAGACTCTGCTCAGCCATTGACCAATTACCGCTAGACCTTTCATTGCCGCCAGCAGGATTCCCACAGGACTCGCAGAGCCATCATTTGATCCGGTCGGATGGGGACCTGCTTCCGCTTCCCAGTGAGCATGCAAGTCAATCCAGCCACGCCAAACCAGAGACGGCTACACCAAGCACATCATTCACGGGTTCAGGGGCGGCAACGAAGCGTAGAGGAAAGGAATAGGAATTCTTTTCTCTGTGTTATTGTATGGATATGATGTGCAAGACCATGGTATCCTGGCCAATTTGGTCCCACGAGACGAGCCATATTAGCTAGAAACAGGTATCAACATTGCCTTGTGATGCGAGCGATCAACGTCATAGGTTGTCCATTTGCCAGAGTTCTGGATATCGTCTTTGATCTGTGCAATATGGGCGGAATCAAAGAAGACCTGTCAGTTTGATAATGTGACCATGTGGTCAACAACTTATACTCGCATATGCGGCAAGGCGGCCTGCAGACCGATTTGCATACTACTTGTGCCGTGACAGCCACTCGAGCTTCGTCATTGTCTAATATCCGTAATCTCGCCAGCACTGCGTTAAGGTTCGCCGTCTTTTGTCTTTGGGCGCCCAAGCAGTGAAGCGTAGCGGTCGAGCTGATACTGCTCGCGAGTTGGGATGTGGTTGATAGGTAGGATGATGGTGGCGACTTGTCAACCGTTATCGGTTCGTGTTTGTTAAGATTTCCTGCCACCCTGACAAGAAAAGATTGTCCTGCTGTATGTTCAACCAGAGGATGCTTTCCAGGTGCGTCAGCACATGGTTCCAACAGCTCAAGCCAGAGGACGAACGAGCAGAGCGGGCCTCTGACGCAAACTGGCGATCAATGAGGTCGAGTGAGGACACCATTCCCATGGAGATGGCCCAGATTTTCATCGAGTCCAAACCACCATCATGTGGCGGTAAATCTTGGAGGTGTCCTCTCAGCCGCTTTGCCAGCAAAGCGGCCATGTGAGCATGCGAGTAATAGGTTGTGCGGCGGATGATGAGCAGATACAGTACCAGAGCATGCCGGAGAGACAGGGACACGGCATGGTTATACTCTTGAATGCCGTCGCATGAGGACTCTAGCGGCGAGAGCAGCTTGTGTATGACAAAGCAAGTCAGGTCGTGCAGCTCGGTTGTTATTGTGACTTTCCCATGATGAAAGATGTGGCGGAGACGAGCAAGCACATCCCGCACGCTAGGATCGATTTCTCGGCAGCATATTCCGAAGCTGCCCGGGTCAAGGTTGGCGGAGGCAAGCTGCCACTGCAAGTCGGGGGATATGCCGTGGCCCTCGACATGGTCGTTGATGCCAAATTGAGGTTGGCGAGTCACGAGCATAGAGACCCTGCAAGTAGCAGTCAGCAGGAAGCCATCTACATGGCGGAAATTGCCCCGAAATGAAGCGGCTCACCATAAGACCATCCGAGCCGTAAGTGGACTTGTGTGTTTGACCTGGCTGATACCGCCTCTCATGCGGATCATTTCCTTGACTCCGCTGACGTGCATAGCACTCGACTCATAGTTTCCCTTTCCGTGCTGCAGGGTTGAAGCGTCAGAATCGGCTTGTGTGAAATTGTGTAGAGCTGCGTTACCTCAATGGCTGCGAGTGTAACGACTGCGTTTATTGTGCCATCCTGTGCCGCCGAAAATGGATACTCAATCTTCTTTCTCAATTCGGAGACGGAATCAAGCATGAGAGCACCTGACACTGCAAAGCCTCCTTGGGCCCGTAGTTCTTCATCGAGAGATGCTGTCTGAAGAGAGACATGGAAAAGAGCAGGGTCCCCAAAGGCCAACGGCCACCAGGAGACGATGAAGGGATTTGTTTGCACGTTCGTATCAAGAGGGTAGTATTGAAATGCGATGCTTGACAGGACCCAAAGTAAAAGAAATAGAAAAAAAGATTAAAAAGTCTTAGCTTCTATCACCGTTCGCGATGGCGAGGCGGCCGAGGTCTCTTCGCTGCGCCAAGACCGTCGGATGACGAAGCAGAGTTGAAATGGAACCGGCGCATGGAAAGGAAATGGGGGCAGCGTTTATGAACATGGGCGCCAATTCCTCAGCAAAGATGTAGCCTCGTAGAATAATGCAAAAGCATCCGGGACCGCAAGTCACTGGGCCGTGACTGGACCGCGGGCGTCTCGACTGAGCGGAACCGGGTGCTGAACAACGCGCCGAAGCTGGTTTTGACGCCGAAGATTGAGTCACCAACCAACCGACCAATTTCGTCTTGACTCTTGAGTCTTGAGCTCCGAGGCGCGATCCGGGGACGGCGCCTTTGAGCCCCCCTTCCATAGCAATTCACCGCATGACAGACTCATCAGGTCATCGGATACAGCAAGTGCTCCTTGATCATTCACGCGCGTCGGCTCTGTCGCGTCAAAGGCGAATTCTACACACAACTGAGCGCCACATAAGTGTCGCTTCTCGACGGACTACCGTTGACGGTTCAAAAAAGCCGCATCCGTCCTCTTTGTAGAACAGCCCGGTTCCAGCGCAACGGGACCATATAGCTTCGGCTTGGCTTCATAGCAGGCGAGTGGTCTTGTCACCGCGAGTTGTACAGAGGACTGGAAACCAGTAAACGAGGTCCATTGGACCTGGTCACGAGCCACGACGGCGACCCTGCTGCTTCCAGCGGCTGCAACCATGTTTCGTCTGGCATGTTCTGCGCATAGGTCTATCTAGATCAAGTGCTGCAGGAATTCCCCTTTCTGGGGCAGAGTCGCAATGGTGACGAAGGACCTGCTTCAAGGTCAAAACTCACCCGGCCTGATGCTGAAGCAGCCCAGACAGACAAACCCGCCGATGTGGAAGATTTCAATCTTCGTTTTCTCAGGAGGAAAAGCACACGTAGCGTACAGACTCGGGAGCAGGGGCCTCCCGGTAGTCCGCCGTTCACAATGCGTCTTGCCCTTCTCAACCGCGGAAATGACTTGTCAACTCGCGGGCTGGGGCTGTAGCCTCCCCTGCACGTCGTCGGCCCTGAAAAACGCGATGGCGCGTTCGGGTGAGACACGGCATCAGCCGGCCGAGTTTGGCAAGGTAGTACTCGCAGGACTACGCTGTCTACGCATTCCGTCACGAGGCCAAAAGCAAAATTATTAGGGAAAATACACACCCAAGCACCGAGTAGTCGATGGCGGCAACCCGGCCGGACGCGACCTGCATACAAGCCGCCATCGGGCAGAACAAATCCCCACGGCAGTGGTGCTCGGTGCAGAGGGCTAACAATGGGGCTGAGGAATGAAGCCAAAGATGGTCCCTGTGCTGGAAATCACCCCCAAGCTGGTGAGTCCCTTCGTCAACGATAGCACCGGACAGAGTTCGCGAGCTATTGAGCGTAGCTTCGTCGTGGTTTCCGTCTAGCGAAGCTCGAGATCGATCAAAGTCGGCAGCAGATACGGTTGCCGGCAAGTCCGCCAACGCCATGTTGGTCGCCGACATTGTTTTGGAGACATATGCTGGTATGGGATCTTATTGAATACGTATCATCTCCAACACTTGCTCGAAGCAGACGTTATTTATAGCTGGTAGTTCCGGTCGAGGTACTAGTAGTGCCAGTCCCAAGACCGCCGAGTCGCGTGTATAAAATTGCATTACTGGTCTCACCCGTGACAATCAACCACGAGCGTATAACAATAGCGCCGCAGCTGGGCCGAGAATGATGAGTGGGAGCAAACAGAGACTTGGACAGTAGTCTGGTGGACGGTGGCTGAAATCAAATCATGAAGACATCAACGGGAACTGGAAATATTCGTGTTTTCCACGTGCAGCCTGGTCAAGAATCGGGAGCATGGGAGAACAGGCTGCGGTGAGGGTTCGTTGCGCAACTGTTTTCATGACGTGCACCAACGGCCGCCATGGTGAGCAATCAGGATAGACGGAGCCCACGACGGTATTGGCCATGCTACTTTAGCCATGGAGGTTGACGAGACAAAATGATTGCAAAGCACGTGTACCAAGGAGAACTTACGCGCCAAGTCCCATGTTGAACAAGTTGCGCATCAGGCAGAACATGCTTAGGGAGACGACCTTGATGACCGTCGAGCACCTCCCTCGGCCATCATCATGTCACGATGGCTTGGAGGGCGATTGAGCAGCTGACTAGAAATACGCTACAACCAGTTGCTTTGCTTTTGCCCTGACCTCGCCTGGGCTGAACGAACCAGACTTGTCCAGAGGTTTGACGCTAACTGGTGCCACCGCCGCGCTGAGGTGAGGGCTCATCACTCCCCCTTGAGCACCGAGCTGGCACGCAGGTAACAGACCAAACCCAGGTCGAGCCGCACGGCTCACGTTAGGCAGTCGTGCTCGGAGTCCTCTCGAAGTACCGGTCGTCTCCTTTGGCACAGCAGTCGTGGCTGATTTCGGCGGAATCCAAGACTGTTGCATCTCTGTCTCTGAAGGGATGCTCCCGCAAACGGGAGTTCCGCTGTTAGCCTCGATGGGTAGGCACTAGTCTCTAGTATCTATTGTCTCAAAACGTACCGGCCAACCCTTCTCTAGGAATTCTCCCTGCTTAGACCCAACTTGCGAATTCACGAGCCCTGGCCTGCTCGCCCTGCGTCGCCCTGGAAGCATATTGTCTCAGTCCACAACAGCAAGATCATATTGACATACGTATTTGAATAAGATCGGCACCAAGTATGCTACCACTACGCTACAAGACTGAGCTGCGCCTAGATGCCACTCGTTACACCGCGGACGGGAATGCACAGCCTGGCTGGGCTGGGCTGCCCTGGCCATGCCTGAAGCTGTGACAAGAGGCAAAAAGAATAATACTCAAAAAAATACATAAGGATTGTTGTGTTCCCAAGGGAGACAAACCCAAGTCGTCTTTCTTTTTTTTTTTTTTGATTTCCCCTTCTCCATCACTGGTCAAGCATTCTCTTCCTCCTGTCGCCATTTCACTCGTTCTTCATTTCCCTGGTGATAAACATGCCTACACCTGGTGGCTTCTGGACAGCCTCTCTGGCGAGGCTGATGATGATTGCAGCCTTTTTTGCGACGCAGTCCCTTTCTTCCCATGTCGAGGTGAGGACCGTCGAAGTCCTTGCCACGACGTATCTTGACCTCAGCCACTGCTACAATGCGTGCACGACTACCCAGGCATGGCAAGAGTGGCAGAAACCACCTCCGTATGCTACCCACACCCTGCCTGCAGAGGAAAGCTGCGTGACTACATCGGTATATACGAAGCATCCCGAGTGCCAGAGTTGCCAAGGAACCGTCTATGTATATGTGCCAAAGACAGAGTACCACGAGAAGACGACCACGGTCAGCAAGTCTACTGTTCACACCTCGTCGCGCCGTTTCACCACAACCACGACCACCACGGCCAAGAACCCATCCATCGTCCATCCTTCGTCCAGCTCCAGCCCGTGGACTACCAGCAGAGGGCCGACGTCGTCAACCACCAGCAGAGGGCCGACGTCGTCAACCACCAGCAGGGGGCCAACGTCGTCGACGACGCATCCTCCCCCTCCCCCTCCTGTCAGGCCCTCTTCCACCAAACCTTGGTCTTCCTCGACCAAGCCCTCCCCCACGACCGAGGCTAGCTCCTCCCCCCCAACGCCGACCACCTGGCAACAATCAACCACGACGAAGCATGTTCATCACCCAAAACCTTCCCATCCGACCCTTGGCCAGGCCGCGTCACAGTGTGGCAATCACCAGCAACTTTCCTGCTGTAACCAGGGAAGCTCTAGCGGATTTTTGAACGGTTTGCTGGGCGGCGCCTGCTCACCCCTTGATGTCACTATTCTAGGTAAGAGACGGGCCAATGTCTTGATGATACGAGACAGACAATTCTAACCCTAGCAGGTGTCGGAATACCTCTACACCAGGCATGCACCAATCAAGTTGCTTGCTGCAGCGGAGATTCGACTGTGAGACCAATCCTTCCGTCACGCTGCTCCTTGCATGCTAACCCCAGACACAGGGCTTGATCAACTTGTCTTGCAACAATATTAACTTGTAGAAACTTGAAAAGCTGTCAGACTTTGTTATATAGCTTTGATTAAGCTTGTAAATAAATGAGATACCCCTTGAGGTATTTCTTATTTCTTCTAGCTAATAAAGTGTATTGCCGTGGCGCAAGAACATGTCCGTCATCTACATCTCAAACCTCCCGGCTGTGCCGCTTCCAGACTCTGGACGCCACGACGCAGGTGGGATGAGAACTGAATGGGCAACTACTTGGACGGGAGCTTGTTACTGGAATGCCTGGATCGTTGGCCGCTGACCATCGTCCTCCAATTCCTTACCCGGGTACCCAGTTCTTCCCAACCATTGCTTGAACCTTTGAATTCTGGACTTGTCCTTTCTCCTAGAAGATGCATCGGCCGGGATTTACTTCGTCTCGAAAGCTGCAGCGTCATGTAGCGAATCTGGAGCCCCTTCTCCAGAACGATTAACAAGCGTTGAACCGCCTCTGTTCCCTGGCAAACAATTCAGGGCTATTCCTAGGCATGACTGTGGGGTCCTTGGTTTTTTCAAGCTTTCAAAGTTCTTCTTTTGAGCAATGACCTTGTCTCAAGTCTAGTAGTCCTCTCTTTCTAGTCCTGGGCTGTCTTGGACCTTGTGCAATCGTCTTGCTCTTCGTCAAGAGACCTGCGAATGAACTCGAGAGATTTGTCGCTGCTCTTACTAAGAACTTTGCATCATCTTGTCAAGACTCGACACGCCGTTTCAAATCGTGCAGGGTTAGTCACTTTGCCACTCCCCTCCCCTGGCGTTCCGCAGACTGGGCGAGGGCGAGTCCTCCCAGTCCCTTATCTGGCCGTGTACATGGCGTTTATGGCCTGTAGCTCAAGAGCATCGACCATGGGAGGATGCTCACGCTCGCGCCATGAATCATGACATTGGCTCTCTTGGACATACTCGGCAACGCCTGGATCTGGTCATGATCTGCCCCGAAAATCAGCAGCGCGTTTGGTATCACCATTTGAAATATACCGCCAGGGCTATAGCCCACGAAAGGCGATATTCGCAAAGCTATCCGCGGGTCCGGATGCAAACTGCTAATACGCTTGTCTGTACTTTCATGGCCTGAGCTTGACACTATTTCGTCGTCAATATCTTTTGAACTTGACCCATCGGATTCGCGTCAGCGGCAACTATATAATCTCCGAGATACAAAACAAGTTGCTTACTTGTTCTCCAGAATTCCCTGTCCATGTTCCACATTCGGCTATTAGATAGATTCCCGGGCCAATTTGCACATGACCTGTTGTTAATGGGTCATCTGTAAGAGTCCCAGGTTCATCGTAGTTGGCAGCTTGGCTCTGGAGTATCTTTGATAAGCTGCCATGTCCAAACTGAATGAATAAACAAAAAATCTTCGCGTTTATGTATACACGGGGCGAACGCGCCTGTGGCCGATAAAAACACGTGTATTTTCCAGCCGCAAGGTTCAAGGTTTCGACCAAGGTGTGAAGGTGGATTGAGTGGTACCAAGGACGAGCGGTCGGGCACAACCAGTTGGACCGCAAACTGCTGTTTCCAAGCGCCGTTTGTACTTTACTATTCCCCTCTTCATTTTCGTAGAGCTGCCAGGGCGATGGATATGTATGCCCTAGTCCGTACTACTGTTCAGCGTCGTTGTCACGAGGCTGGCTGAAGCAAAACCTGTCCTCAAAATCAGTCTTGTCATCTGTGACATGCATTGACTATGCCTAGGTTCGAAACATGCCATTTGTGCTTGTAGAGACGTCGATTACTAGTCAACGTAGCCGCATATTAGGTACGTAATGAAGCTCCATGGTCAGGAGCAGAATTTCGTCTCACCAATAGTAACTTGAGTCTTGCTTGTGTACATGCGTAAATAAGAATTCCCGCTCAGCAGAATTTCCTCAGAGAGCTAAGTGAAAATGCATTTGCGAGCTGTAGCAGGTTTGATGCTTGTGTTGGCGTTATGTAGACTCGAGGTATAAAGCTTGGTGTAGCTACCAGCTGCTATAAATAGTTGTCATACAACTGGCCTAATGAAAAGATTCTTACACAGCCGTTGACGTACTGCTAAAGCTTGGAATACAGCTTCTTGGCCCTACGAGCAATACACAGCCACGTCTCTATGACGTGAACATGGCGCATGCCATTCGTTTCACCATGTCCGTGTCCCAGCACGGCGACCTGGATGACAAGGTGGCTGGTGACATTTCGCCCATGTGCTTCCAGTCATTGCTGTGATCTCTTTGATGAGGAATGGCTTGCAAAAGTCGCCGATAAAGTCGCCGGCGTTGGGAAAGAGCCTTGGTGAATAGCAAAGCTGATAGGGTCGCATTTGGCTTGGACTCGGAGCTTTTTTCTTTTCTCCACGGTGATGGATGTCAGCCGGCCGGGTCTGGACTCTAACGTTGGGACGGTCAAGATCCCGGGCTGTCGTCGACGACAAGTCTCTGCTTTCTGCATCGTCAGCGGCCGGCCAACGTGTCCCACGAGAGCCACGCTGGAGTGAAACCAGCCCTATCTGAGAGGTTAAACCACGGCCCTCACCACAAGGTCTCGGCAATGCGCACCGAGATTCAAGAAAAGCTGCTGTATACACAAAGCAACTCCGAGTTTGGCGGAGATGTCAGCTCGGCGGTAATCAAAGCATATGGGCAAGGAATCGCTTCCCAAGTAAACGAGAAGGATGCAGTTACGAGTAGGTCCGTCTATTAGTTGATCAAGATGTTACTTGCATAGGGCCCGTCACACGAAATCCCGCCGTTTTGGATTTCGGATTTCTTTAGCTACCAACCAGTTGCCGGTAGTCGCATGTTTGAAGCGCAGAATAGTGTCGCAATACCGCGTTCATCTCGGGCAAAGTAGATGCAGAGACGAGCGGGCAAGCCATAGGCACAGTGAACCGCGATGCGGCACTACCGACATCATGATGAGCTCGTTCTGCAGGCCGAGCTGGGCAATGGCGCTTTTAGCTTTCCACCTTTGATGTGGACCTCCATCCCTTACGAACTGCCCTGAGCAGTCCCATTACAGAACACGCGTCCGTCTTTGACGTCGATGCGTTATATCTGGAGCCAGAGGCCCTCTCCGGCCGCCACTCGAGCACTCCCCATGTCAGCCTAACCCGACTTTTGAGCAGAGCCTAACTGACGGATTGGAAAGAATACTTCTATGCAGGCAGCAGCAGAGGGGTTGAAAAGTCTGCCTATACGTGTGGGCAACAAGGTGCTAGCAGCTCTTTGGTGTATGGGCTCGGCCTCTGCTCCCAGTCTCGGGATACGGCGCCAGAGAGGGCGACGTATACGGACAGCAGCTGTTTGACACGGAGGTCATTCATCAAACCATGCAGACAATGTTTTCCGAGCGTTCCGACTCTCGGAACAATGTCACCGTACTACACATCAACGACGACGGCTTTTTAGACTTTGGCCTTTGCGATCCTGGCAATCCACGAAACTGGTCAAAGAGCCGGAAATGGTACACCACCTGCTGCACCGTGTTCCTCGCCACGACCGGGAACATTGTCTCGTCTATACCATCGGGGTGTCTCAAATATATTTCTCACGACTTCCAAGTCTCTCAACAGGCAGCAGGTCTCACCATCACTCTATATTTGCTTGGCTACTGCACGGGTCCGTTCTTGTTCGCACCACTCTCGGAGTTATACGGCCGGAGGCCCATCTTCCGCCTTTCCTTTTCCACCTTTCTTTTGTTCAACTTTCTTTGTGCCTTTGCGACGAATTTCGGAACGCTTTTGGGTGGTAGATTTCTCGCAGGGACGTCCGTGTCTGCGGCTCTCTGCAACGCGCCAGGGGTGCTTGCAGACCTATGGGACGACATGGAAAGAGGCAACCCCATGGCCGTCTTCTCCGCGTCCGTCTGGGCCGGGCCGTCGCTTGGGCCGATTATTTCTGGCTTCCTAGTCCTCGGCAGGAATTGGCGCTGGGGTCTCTACGTCGCGCTATGTCTTGCTGGTGCCGCGACGCTGTTCATGCTCACAGTCCCCGAGACGAATGGGGCCGTGATTCTTCTACAGCGGGCAAGGAGAATAAGAAAGGCAAAGATACAGGGATATGAGAACGTCCGGACTGAATACGAGGGAGCCAATATGACGCTATTCGGCATTTACAAGACAGCGCTGACACGACCGTGGGCGCTTCTGCTTGACCCCATCTCATTCTTATGCGCGGTATACATGGCAATGGTATTTACACTGCAGTTCATGCTCTTTACTATGTATCCGATAGTCTTTCAGGAGATGCGGGGCTGGAACGAGGGAATCGGGCAGCTCCCCTTGCTTGGGACTGTTGTCGGATCAGTCGCCGGCGCCATCATCATCTGTTTAGACACCGAGAGGCGGAAAAACAAGCTTCAGGCCGGGTATAGCCTTGAGCCTGAGGACCGCCTGATCATGGGGATGGTGGGAGGCGTCGGCTTCGCCGTCACCATGTTTTGGTTCTCATGGACGGCGCAGTACAAGCAAGTTACCCTGTCCACATACGCGCATGGTGAAAGACACTGACATGACGTTTGTAGCTGGGTACACTGGTCTGTTCCCACAATTGCTGGCGCATTTCTCTCTGCAGCTCTCGTGCTTACAATGGTCTCCTATCTCAACTACCTTGTTGACTCGTACGCCCACTACGCTGCCTCGGCAATGGCTGTAAATACGTTTGCCCGATCCCTCGGCAGTGCCTCTGCACCTCTCTTCACGGCTTCCATGTTTCATACCCTGGGTATTGGCAGCGGCGGGTCGCTGATAGGAGGTGTCGCCAGCATCCTGGCTGTGGTTCCCTTTGTGTTTTGTCGATACGGGGAGGCAATCAGGTGTCGAAGCAAATATACGGCTCTCCAAACCGCTGTCAACCCAGATCCGGAGGAGCAGCCTCGTAGTTCGGTCGACGATTTGATAGAAGTGTAAGGGGAGGGGTTGCGAGCCTTTTATTACTGTATCCAAGTAGACGGGAATGGCGAAATTTGGGGTCGTTGTTACGAGGCTCTGTCCCTGGTTCAAATGACATTTCACTTCTACACCTTGGCTATGAAAAACACCGACAAGGAGGTGAATTGATCTAGCTTTAAGCATTACCTGCTATCCAAGTGGATCACCTACCGTGCACGTAATGACATAAGTCCAGATGGATTGTCAGATCTGGGATACCACTCACACGGCGGCTGTCGCAACAGGATTCCAAGCGCGTCTTCTTTTCCACGCTGCAGATTTCGCATCGTTGCAGCCTTGAGATTAGACGGCCAATCTCAGTCGACTGACTTTTCATGGGTGTTGTTCTTTTTATGATATGTGATGTCGAGTCGCGGGGACTCACTTACATCCCAATCGTCATGATTATTGGGGTCGCCAAAGATCCTCAGAGCTCGCACGACGAGTTTGTAGGATCCCTCGGGAACAAACTCGCCTGACTCGAGCTGACCGTTCCAACTGAACCGCACGAACTGGAGCAGGTCAGCGTCGCCGTCTGCCAAGTTCTCCGGGATCCATCGCAAGGGAACCCATTGAAGCTGACCAGCCGACTCGACAGCAGTGGTCGTCGCGTTGTTTGTGCCGTTACTGGGGGATGTCAAGGGCACAACTTCAGCACGCACAAGAGGAATCCCCAGCGTGGAGTTGATACTCAAGATAAGGTCGGATGTCTCGGCAGAGCCCGGTGCTGGCAGCTTGACGGCGGCCCCCCCGGTAGTGACGGAGGCGTTCCCGTAGAAGAGAGAAATTCCATCGGGCGGCAGGACCTGGTGATGACGGATGGAGCCCGCAACGCCCTGGTAAGGGACGGAGAGGGAGCTTCCATCGGTCCCGTTTATCGTGATCCATCCAGACCATATTGGGAGACGCGCAGCGTCAAGACCATCATGGACTGACGCTGACACGCTGACGGTGGCGTTTTCCCCCGGGGTCAGAGTGAGACTTGTTTCGCTAATGGTGATGGCGGCTGAAATCTCAACGTGGTCAAGGGTAGAGGGATACAAAGGAAAGAGGCCATTTTGGGCAAACGCGTACACCGTGATTGCGGGAACGTGGGAGAGCCGGTAGGTCACATCCACATCGCCCACATTCCTGAGTGTCAAGTTGAGCGAGGCGGGCATGTGTTCAGTATCGTTGAAGTTGAGACCCGCCGGCTCAAGAAGCGTTGTAGAAAAGGCAGAGTCGTAGGCACGCGCCAGACCACCGCCCTGCTGGGCAACTGGGGCCAAGTAGGGGAGAAAGTTGGTTCCATTGTGGTAAAGCTGCGGATCAGAGTGTGAAACGAGAAGGCTCTCTACGGTGGCCGGGTCCAGGGAGCCGCGGGCCTCGAGAATCAGGGCAACGATACCAGCGATGAGTGGCGTCGCATAGCCAGATCCTCGTGCTATCGTATAGCCAGAAGGATCTACATCCCTAGCAGCGGTCGAGAGGACGGGTCGGCCGATGGCGGCCAGGGAAGGCTTGAGACCCAGATTCCAGGTCGGGCCCCAGGAAGTGCAGACGGAAATAGCTCCTGCTTTTTCCTCATAGGGAACCTCGACATAGGTCCTTGGCGACTGTGTGCCATGAGGCTTGAAAAAGGGGAAGGCCGTGACGGAGACCTTGCGCCCAGCCTGGAGAGCCTCGAGAATTGACGTCGCGACATCAAACCCCAGTGCCCCGACAGCGACGACCTCCTCGGGCAAGTTCGGGAGATACATGAGACCGGGATTCTTGTCTTCTGGCGCCGCGTAGACAAGAATCCGCGTGGCCCCCTTTTCACGGACCGACTCGATCCTATCCCGGATGAAACAGTGCCCTTTGTCAGTCCGTATCTGGAGCAGCACCAGCTTTTCACTCAGATCCGGCGTGCTGTCCGGGATCGGCGCACAGGCGTGAATGTCGCGCAAGTTCGGGGCGTAGACTTCCATGGGGGTGCCGGTGAAGTTCTCCGACGGGAAGGACGGATGAAAAGGGAAGCTGACTTGGGATCCGTTGTCCGCGGCATACGTGGCAACACCCGCCCTCATGAGAACCACACGGCTTTGCATCGACGTGACACTGATAACGCCGTTGCCAGCGGCCGGGTCAGAAAGCGAGAAGAGGCCGAGCCCGCCCTTCCCTGCGGCCTGGACAAAGACGACGCCGCTGTCCACGACCCGCGATGCCGTCGACGACAGGAGACTGTCCGGCCACCCGCCCGGAAGCACGACCGACGACGTGATGATGTCCACGCCTTCGGCGAGGGCGCGAAAGATTGCATCGACCATGACGTCGCTGGCAAAGAAGCCATCGCAGGTTATACGGAACACGCCCATCTGAGCCCCAGGAGCCGCGCTTACGACGCCCAAGTCGTTGCGCTGCGCGGCAATAATGCCAGCAACCTTGGTTCCGTGTCCGAGGCAGTCCTTGGGCGTCGGTTCGCCGTTGACCAAGTCGGCTCCAAAGGAAAAGAGGCATCCGGGGCCGAAACAACCACCGAGCGCCGGGTGTTCATAGTCGACCTGTGCGTGTTAGTTGACTCGTTTCCCAAACCGGGGGTTGGAAAGAAACTTACACCCGTGCCAATCATGGCAATCTTGATGCCCTTTCCTGTGATTCCTTTGCTGTGCAGCTTGTCAACCTGCATCATGGAGTGAGGTATGTACGGGTGAGTATCTGCCGTCGCATTTGTTTCCGGCAACGCACGTCGAATTTTCAGACTCTCGCTGGTTTTGCCAACGGAACGTTTCTTGTTGCTCTCGGCCCGCTCGTCCGGGGAAGACACGTCGTCCAGGGCAAGCATCTTGACTGGGTGTACTTTGAGGACGTCAGCCGTGGACGCCACCTCGTTGATCTTGCTTGCATTCTTGAGCTCGATGGAGACAGCCTTGAAAGGCACGCCGTTTGCCTTGGGAGGCATGTAGTTGATTTGACGGCGAATTCGAGCATTGACCTCCGTCTTCACTCTTCCTGCAAAGGCGGTCACATTCTAAATCCTGTCGTTAGACATGCGGCCACAGTGTTTCTTGGTCGGATTGGAACGTACGGCTTGTGGACTTAGCTCAACAAGGTACGTGCCAGGAATTTCCTGTCCTGCCGTGGCGGCGGCGAATGCTGCTGCTGCCAGTGCCACGACGGCAAGCAATAATCGCTGCATGGTGTGCAATGTCGTATGATGGGGCCTTTGATATGTAGCAGAAGAAGTCACTATTCACTGTATGTTGGCCATTTGGCGTTGTCGAGAAGAGGGCAGAAGCTGCAGTGTTTCTGCTATATATACTCTACGCACGCTTCCCAGGGCAGCTCTTGCGGTTGGTCCCATGCTACTCTTGTGCTCGACAACGGAAAGCACTCGAGGAACTAAAGATATAGCTCACTACTCGATATCGGTTCCCCATCTATCGCAGTGTAGTCATTATAACGACTTTTGCGATAGCTCCAACGTATGCAAGGCGTCAGTTTGTCATGCTTCAAGTTGGCAACCCAGGCTCTAGACGACCAGAGATTGTTAGTGCAAAGTCTCCTTCTTCTGCTGGATATGACGCTGGACGTAATATCGATATGATCCTACTTATAGCCGATAAGTTCATCCGCAGTATAACGGTGGTCTGATTTATGTCACATCACCGGAAGTGCGCTCGGGCGCAGGCGACGTCTGGCACTCACGACGTCTATCATACACTGGCTGGCAGGCTCATGTCTCGGAAACGGAAGAGGTTGCTGCATCTGGTTGTCTGTGATGCCGGAAACGTCTGATAAGATTCAGGGCTGTATAATAATTTTCTCCCAGAAAATCCTACAAATTGACCCTTCTTATATCTGGTCGCCGACTCGTCGAGCCTCGACACCGGGACTTCATCTTGGCCCTCGTCGAGGCCATGAGAAAAAACCCAAACCTCGTGACCAGCAGCCTCTGACCATCGCCCTCGTACCCAGACAAGACACCTCAGGTGACTGGGACACAGATACCGCATGAAGCGCCTGCGCCATCACACACAGGCACCAAAGAATAACGATGAGCAGGAGTTTCCAGCGTATTCTCCTTTTGTGTCGTTATATTATGGATATATGTGGTGCCCCCGAAAATACTGCATTGAAGATCGCATCGGGGCACACAGTCTAGTAGCAGGTATATCCCAATCCTTATAATGCTAGCTGTCCGTAATAACGCAGGGATACATGCAGCCAATAAACATGAAAGTAATAGGACAACAGTCGGAGAGGGTTCTCCAAGTCGGCAGCCAGAAGTGGCGATAAATTCACCCCTTTGCGCCATCCTGCCTTTGGTACCATTCGGCTACCGTCGGATACGTGACAGGGCTAGTCGAATGTGAGGTCTGTGAATACCCACAGATGAATCTGTCGGTATGAAGCTCTGTGATCGGAAGACATTTTCGAGATGGTGCTGTTCAAGATGTAGATTTTGTAAGCATGTCGAGAATGAAAATTCACGGGATGAGCATGCGTGGCGTGATAGCACAGAACCAGCCTGGCGTACAACGGAGATGTAGAACAAAAACCTGACCAAGAAGCGCATCTACGGTCATGATTAGAAGTCTTGACTAGCGTTACATGTTTAAAACAGCCCGTGTTTCTGGATGAGTTGACGGCTCTGTTGCTCTGCTAAGAGGCACATGTGTTTTCTTGTCAACTGGGTTAGTCTGCAGGGTTGATCCACGAGGGCGGCGAGGACTGAATCTCAAGTCCAGAAGCCATGATGACAAGTTGCATTTCGGGAGGACTTAGCAAAGGGAACGCAAAAGGAAAGCCGGATGGCTACGGTGACAGAACCATTTATCTCCAGGCCAGCACATGGAGTAATGAAGCGGCGATATGGTTTTTACTCACTTGGACAATTTCGAGGCTTGCTGACTCCTGCGGCGAGACTTTGGAAGGAGACTCCAACCAACAGCGGAGACAAGTGGGCATGAACCGCCAGAGCGTTTCCATGGCCCAGAAGCGAGTTTTACTATTATCCCGGCCAACGGGCCGCTCCGAGGCCTGAAGATGGGTGCCGCTTCGGCGCAGACAACCGGCGTCCAGGAGATGCTTGATACGAGACTGTAGCACCTAGCACCACCGCAGCTTGGCGCAATCCAGCCCGCGCCCCATTATCTCGTAATTTGTGTTGTTTCATCAAGAGTCTAGAGCTGCCAACTACTCAGCAGCCTTGACACGCTCATCGCGATCAAGAGTGCCAAATTGACGTGGATAACTAGGTACATGACGAAATTACACCCCCATTGTTGAGTTGGAAGAGGGTACAGTTTCAATACTTGTAAATTCCTTAACCCACAACACTCAGGTTGGGGGGATATTCTCAGTATAAGTACATTTTCAGCTCTCGCATAGCTCTTCTAACATTGTCCACTCGTTACTACTCCCGTATTCTAACACTCGTTGCGCTTGTAGAATCCTTCACCTCTTAGGCAAGGGATACCGCCAAGGTCGGATGATATGGATGCTCATTAGAGTAAGAACTCGCCAGGGAGTGATAAGTGGTTCCTTGAAAGCTTTGCTATATCAGCCGATCTTAAATGCGGGTAGTCGCTCTGACCAGAGGGAAGTTGAGTACTAGCATAATGACACATTGCTCTCATGTCTACGCTCTCTACTGCCGCCAAAGCCGCGCTGATGCTCGGCTCGCTTCAGCCAAGCTCTTCAGCCAATGGATGCTGGTTCGGGTTTCGACAATGTCTCTTGATGGATTTCAGCACCGGCTGGAACTATAGGTGTTGGAGCAGTTGAGGGTGTTCAAGTGCAGTGGAATGCCGTAGGCTCATTTGTGCCAAACCAATCCTTGGTGCATACATCCTTGTGATATATAGGCCAGTTTTTCAGTGTCGGCGACGTAGCTGCCAGCATGGCCGCCCCATTCGGCCATCTCGTCGCTTCCTCCAGCGATTCTCAAGTAGGTCATTGTTCACTGGCTGTAATCAAGGCCAAAGGGAGACATTCACTGGCATGGTGCCTCCGCAAGGGGGCAGGGGGTCATGGCTTGTGGTGAGAGGTGAAGGGGCATCTTGTAAGGCGTGGCTGTCCCATGAACCTCCGCCCGGCAGCGTATGACGATGACGACGCCTGGACGGATCCGCGCAGATCTAAATGTTGGGGTGGACAGCTTTGGTATCAGTGCTGGGGGAGGCTGGAAGGATCGTGAGGCACAGGAATCGTTCCATGCCAGGCGCAAACATTAGCATTGAGCCCTGACCCTAACCCTACGCACACCCTTCTGGAGAGACGGCCTCGGTCGAGTCTCGCTCCATCATTTCGTGAGCGAATGATTCACTGTTGAACCGGGGGCCGCCATTATTAGGCGTGCAGCGCCGAATCGCTTGGGGCCCGTATCAATCCCTTCTTTTTATTTCGACTCGACTCCATCTCCATGCATGTCATCAACGGCCTTCACGGCAGGGAAAAGGATCCCTGCTCTCGAAAAGTTCAGGGAGCAAGAATCATTGGCGATTCAGACTCCACCACCGTGTCCACTTGTTCTCACAGCACAACCGCGGAGTACGCAGTTTATTTTCTCATTCCCCTGGATCAAGGCGCAGCAGCTAGCATTGTCCCACGGAACATCCATCCCTGTTACGGTTAGCTCGTCGACGAAGCCGGTGGATGGCGTCGGCCGGCCATGGAGAGGATGCGGGTGCCGAGGCGGGACGGGGCGGCGAGCGCTGCTGTTCCCTTGTTGCCTCGGACCCGGATACTGACTATAGCTGGGACTGGCTCGACTCTGAATCTGACGGGCTGCTGGTCGCAGCTTCATCAAGCCGTGAAGCGCGCAACGAAGCCGGCGCAACTCTCTCCGTCGATGCGGACCGGGCGAATCCATCCGCAGATGAGACGACCGGCAATGATGGCCATGTCCAAGTTTACCCACGCGCGGACCAAGGCAGCTCCTCCGCTCAGGGGGACCAAGGCTTCCATGACGCCGAGCCCAAGCTGTGCCAGGAGCAGCAAGACCTGGTTGATGTCATTGCCAGCGGCCGCAACGTCTTCTTCACGGGCTCGGCGGGATGTGGCAAGTCCACCGTTCTGAAGGCCGCCATTACGAGGCTCAAGGCCATGGGCCTCGTCGTCCACGTCGTGGCGCCAACTGGCAGAGCGGCCCTCCAGGTCAACGGAGTGTCGACGTGGTCCTACATGGGGTGGACGCCCGATCACCACAAGCTCCCGATGCACAGGCTCAAGTCGGCGGCGTTCCGCCGGCATGTCCGGCATCGTCTCAAGAGCACCGATGTGCTCATCATCGACGAGATAAGCATGGTCGAGAACCATCACCTTGAGCGTATCAATATCTGCATGAAGGAGGTCAGGCGATGGAGGGACGAAGCTCCGCCTGCATTTGGCGGCGCACAGGTCGTTGTCTCTGGGGACTTTTGTCAGCTACCTCCGGTGAAGCCCTTCCAGCATTGCATCGTCTGCGGCCACGAGATGGAGGCCGACGTGTCTGAAACCTGGTTCGACTGTCCGAGCAACCACGGGCCATTCTACCAACACGAGAAATGGGCCTTTATGAGCGAGGCGTGGGAGGAATGTGGGTTTGCACATGTTGAGCTGAAACAGATTCATCGCCAGAACGATGCGAGCTTTATCAGCATGTTGCAAAAGTGCCGACGCGGGATTCCGCTCTCGTGGGACGAGATGCAAACCTTAGTACATCATCCGTGCAATGTCACCAACGCCACGCGGCTCTTCTCGACGAGGGCTGAAGTGACAAAGGTCAACGCGGACAACTTTAATAAGCTGCAGACTCCCATAGTCACGTATGAGACCCTCGACGGCTTCGTCTGGCACCACGAGCTGCACCCTCACTTGGAGCATTACAATGAGCGCTTCACGGATGGGTCCCTCGTGGCTCTCAAGGACCACCGCCTGGAACGACGAGTGCAACTCCGGGTGGGCATGCTCGTGGTGCTGCAAGTCAATCTCGACCTCCGGGCGAGACTGTGCAACGGCAGCCAAGGCATCATCTGCGGATTCGAGCCCCATGATGTTGCCAAGCTCCCCAGGGCCAAGTCGACCAAGGTCTCGCCTCACACGGGGCCAACCGCATCGTCCGGGCCTCCTGCAGGACGCCCCATCATCTACGGAGACTATGCCACTCTCAAGGAGCGACAAGTTCAGCGCTTCATGGACGGGCAAGAGCACAAAGTCTGGCCTCGGGTGCTCTTTCACAACGGTGACAAGCGCACGATTCACGCGGATTGCATCGTCAACTCGGTCGGCAACGATGAGCCCTACTCGCTCTTGCATCGCACGCAGATTCCCCTTGTGGCCGCCTGGGCCATGACCATCCACAAGAGCCAGGGGATGACGCTGGACCGCGTCATTGTCAACTTGACGAGGGCTTTCGAAGAGGGTCAGGTGTACGTCGCCTTGTCCAGGGCCACAGGGCTGCATGGGCTCAAAATCGAGGGCAGCCCCGACGGTCTGTCGGTTGGGCGTGGAGGCAACGCCGAGGTTCAAAGTTTTCTCGAGAGGGAGTTTGGGCCCGGCCCGATGCTCTGATGGCCGAAGAGCCCACTAGCTAGTTGCGTTGTGCGACTCCTTCCTAGACGATGTTGACCATCGCATCCGGCTTCTAGATAGGGCCGAGATGCCAGGTCTCGCAATGCACTTTGGCGTATCAGATAGTATACTCGTAACTGCCCACCATACATGCCCAGGGAATCGACAAGATGGCGTCAGCTCCAGCAGCCAGCTCGGAGCTGGCATTGCTGGATGAGACGTGGGGCTGCTGAAAAGCTACTTTGAAACCACTAAGTTTATAATATCGAAAGATTTAAACGATGAGAAAATCTTTTTTACTAGGGATGACATTTTAGTGTAAAATGTACTGGAAAAATAGTAAATATCATCACGTCCGGCAAAAGAAAGGCGTACGAAAAGCGGCAGGATAGACGTACAAGCCAGAAAGATGTCAAGGCCTACTTCCTATCCACTCGAACGTGCAAACTCGATGACGGCTTTACCGTCTCTGTCTCTCCGACCAGCATAGTCCCAAGCCTTGAGTCCATCCTCGATACCAAACGATTTTACGGGAATCGGGGCTAGTTTGCCCTCGTCCAACAACCTCGTCAACTTCAACAGTATCGCACCACTCGATGCGACAACGAAATAAACCCACTTTACATCCGGATGCTCCTTCAGCTCTTGAGGAGTTGCTCTGCCAAACGCCCACGGCGGTGGCGGATCAGCCACTGTCACAATACTAGCATTTGGTTTGACGCATTTCCAGGCCTTGGAGAGGGTTTCGCCACCAACCGTGTCAAAGACGGCGTCGATATTCATGACGGAATCCTCCCAGGCGGGCCAGCGATAGTCCACCAGGACGGCAGCCCCCAACGACTTGAGACGGAGGTGCTTTCTGGCCGACGCTAGAGCGACGACATGACAGTGCAGGACCTTGGCTGCGATTTGTACCAACATGAGTCCGACAGCTCCCGAGGCGCCCGTGACGAGCACCTTGCCGCCCTTGCGCACGTTTGCATGCTTGTAGATGGCTTCCCAGGCCGTCAGGAATGGAACGGGCAGCGCAGCAGCCCGCGCGTGCGACACAGAAGTCGGCTTCGCGGCAGCTTCTTCTGGGGAGGCGACAACGTACTCGGCCTGTCCGCCGGCATCCGACATTGCCTTGAGCATGGCAAACACTTGGTCGCCGATTTCGAGAGGCCCCGCGTAGTCTGGGCCGAGGGCCTCGACGACGCCGGATATGTCGTGGCCAGGAATCCTAGTAGAACTGCTGTACAGCTCCGGCCAGGTGACCTCGTCGGCAGTGATGCCTGCTGCGTGGACCTTGACAAGGACTTGATCCTGCTGGGGACTGGGTTTGGCGGCAGCCACATTGAGCACAATCTGGTGGCTGTCTTTGGAGCCGGTGACCTGGATTGCCTTCATGGCTGGAAGAGACAGTTCAAGAACGACCGGGGAGAGTCTTGGCTGTTGCACACAATGCTTCTCGGCTCTTGTACGAGACTGGTCCTGATTGCGCTACTTGCTTGTATATCGATGTTGAGCTTGTTCTTTGGATGGGGGTCGAAGATGACGTTGCATTCGGGTCGACCGGATCACGCCGACAAGCGCTGGGCTATCGGGCAGTGAAGCTAGCAGCTTGAGAAAATACAATAACTATTTGCAGCGGAGCATCGATTTCGTGGGATGGGGACTTGCTGGTTACGAGCGGCTTTGCACAGGTACATATAATATAGGCCAGCCTCGAGCTTCTGGGGATAGCATCTAGCCCTAATACTCCCTTTATTAGGTTACGCTCTGCTCATGCCGCCAAAATGTATCGAAGACGCCACGAGACACCCTGTGCAATACAGCGCCCATCTGCATCGATGATCATCCTTGGTGGAAAGCGCAATTGGGGATTTTGCAGGCGCGCCGCTGGCGGTTGGGTAGCCATGCCACTACGCAGCAATGACGTTGGAAGAAGTATCCTGCCAGTCTGTAGGAACAGAAAACGGTCGAGTGTGTTTTGATCCCTAGGCAGATGCTATTTGCGCTGCTCCGGGGCAAGATTGACCGCCAGGGACGGTGCGGACTCGTGAGCCGCTGTAGAAGAATGACGGCTTCCCAATGAGATAATACCAGGACTGCACCGAGAATGTCGACTCGGGGAGTGCTTGCTGTTGGCGCCGACGCCCTGTTAGCTTTTATTCAAGTGGTCAGTTGGTCTTTTCGCATCGCGCCGAGGAATAAGACGCAGCAAACGGATCCTAACTCCTAACCCGTTCTACCCTGGCGGATCGGTTGGAAGAACGAAAGCAGTCGCTGCAACACAAGGACACAGTGGTTTCTTGGTCATTTTTTCAACAGAAAGAGAACCAGCGAGCCATGCGAATCAAGCCGGGGTCCGTCGAGTTGCCAGCCCGGCCACGCGTCCGCTGCCACGTCAAAGGTGAAGCGTTGGGCAGCCGTCAGGGCTTCATTCTCATCTCGGGGCCCATTGGTGGTCTTGCCGATCTCCTTCTATGCTGTCGGCCGCGGCGTCGGAGACTCGATGGGATGCCGCGCCATGCATCTAGTCTGACAATTTGCACAAGAATGGATGGTGCCACAACACGTTGCTCCAATACTTTCCCCCTCGACTTCTTTGTCCTCAAGAGGCGTGCAGGCTTCCTTGCCTTGCCCAAAGCTGACATTCCCCGCTGATAATCACTCTTCAGTCCACGTCCATGGTCCGAGCTCGGCAAGATGATACATAATAACTTGAGGCCAGCGTCCTGAACACGGACGGAGATGCCAGGGGCGCCCCATGTCTGGTTTTCTCGAAGCCCGTCTCATCAGCAACCGCAAAGCAAACATGTCTCCGTTTCCAAAGCTCGTCTTCATCACCGGTGGCAGCACTGGTATCGGGCTTGAGACGGTCAAGGCACTCATCAAGTCATCGAAAGCCAGCTACCACATCTTTGTGGGCAGTCGTTCACAGGCCAAGGCAAGAGATGCGGTAGAGCAATTAAGGGACCTCCTGGGGCCGTCTAGCAGCACTGCCGAGCCAATGCAGATTGACGTGACGGACGACGAGTCCATACAGCAGGCGGCCAAGTACGTGGAGGATAGATTTGGATGGCTGGACGTGCTGATCAACAACGCCGGTATGTCGGTATTGCTGTCTGCCTGCATGCCTGCCATTCGCAGCGCATTGTGCTGACGCGTGCACCAAGGCGTTCTCCTGGACACGGCTTTGTCCCAGGACGCACCCAACTTTAGGACCATCTTCAACGGGGCGTACGATGTCAACGTCACGGGCGCGCAAGTCACGACGTGCCTCTTCGCCCCTTTGCTCGTGAAATCCCCCCACGCACGCCTTGTATTCCTCAGCGCGAGCAACGCGCATCTCGGCGGCGCGTTTGAGAGCTGCGTCTCGCCTGGAGCGCCAGGGCCCGCCGCCGGCTGGCCAAAGGATGAGGTCGTGATGCAGCAGGGATACAGGTGTTCCAAGGCGGCTGTGAATATGTGCATGCTGACCTGGTGCCAGATATTAAAGAGCGATGGGGTCAAGACTTTCGCCGTCAGTCCCGGGCACTCGGCGACACATCTTGGCGGGAGTACGCCCAGGAGGATGAGGCGGTCTGGCGCCCGCGACGCGGCCCTGGCAGGCGATCTGGTGCGAGCAGTGGTGGAGGGCGAGAGAGATGCACATTTTGGAAGGGTGGTGACGTCGGACTGTGTGCAAGGATGGTGATGGCGGGTTGAGACGAGTTCGAGGTGCGAGAAGTCGTGATCAAACTCGTGCCACGTCTGGTGAGGCCTGGCGTCACTGACTCGCGCCCCGGAGAAATAATCTAGCCGCGCTCGCACTTCGTGACTCGTGACTCGTGTTGCCGTGCGTTGTGATCAAACTCAACGCAAGAGATCGTCGGCCACATGCCACATAACAAACTATACTGTCGCTGCCGGTAATGCTGAATACTTTCGATTTACACTCCGTGCCCAGTACACTTCAGCATGGCCTTCTCATCTGTCTCCCACCACGTGGAACACGCTTGGTCTCGGCGTGGATCGAGCTGGTTTCTCAGTATCCTCTGCATATGCGCCGCTCATTCTGGACTCGAGTTGAGGAGGAAGGCGTATGGAGAGTTGGTTCTTTCAGCTTCTCCTCTTTTCCCCTCT
This sequence comes from Metarhizium album ARSEF 1941, assembly GCF_000804445.1. NCBI lineage: Eukaryota > Fungi > Ascomycota > Sordariomycetes > Hypocreales > Clavicipitaceae > Metarhizium > Metarhizium album. The sequence continues at coordinate 78,008 of NW_024467584.1, forward strand.
TTCTCCTTTCTTTTTGGCAATGGAGTACCCCTCACAAGTGTGTCTTTCTGTGGAATTTTACGTCTTGTAAGTCTCGCAACCTCAATATCCCTGGTCGTTGACCACGATATGATACCGTGGAAGGCTCAGTCCTCGCAGCACGCAGTGACAGCAGAGTAAACTTCCCAGCCTGCGCCTTGCAAGCCTTCGCCTGAACTTCCTCCTCCCTCGCTTATAGCTTCGGCGTCATCATTTTGGCATCCATGGACTGCCGGCCTACGCTCCGCGGAGCCTCCGCGGATGAACCTCACATCATATCGAGCCCTGAGACGTGAGAACATAAATATATATTAGGCACATCAGGTCGCTTACATTCGCTTTCTCAAGGTCAGCTCGAGCATGGAACCATATATACCCATAGCACGTCTTGAAAGCCAACCTGTACTGCAACGTCTCCGCAACTTCCCCCCACACCATCACCAGGTGTATCACAATGTGTTCCACGCACAGTCTCCAAGACATCAACAACCAGACCCTGGGCACGCCGGCAAAGTCATTTCCCATCGTCACCATGCCCAATGGCGAGAAGCTGCCCACGGGCACAGTCGGTGCCCTACTAGTCCACATCAAGGCCTACGACGCCGGCGACGAGCAGCAAAGAAAGGCCCTGGAACCTGCCATCAAGGCTGCCATCCCAGTGCTGCGCAAGGTCGGCATTTTCGACATCTTCCCCGAGGATGATTGGATCAAGGGATCCAGCGAGGGCAGGGCCTTGGTTGGAAACCTGGCCAAGGAGACACGACGAGGATGTGGGTGCAATATCTGGACCAGCGGCGGATCGCCTCGTCAGTGAACGGATACATTGATGGAGATGTGCCGCAACGAAAGGACGGGTCGCTGTAGTCTACATGTTATCATGAGACCAAAAAACTAGACCAGCAAATAAATATAGACAAAAAGCCAAAGTTGCCCACCAAGATGTCTTGCCATGAGCCCACGAGCGTTGCGCAGGTGCTCTCAAACAGCCATCGCCGATCGCAGCCAACATACTCCGTACTCTCCGCATGCGATGCGTGCAGCAACGAAGACGTTCAACGCCAAGCTCCTCGACTATACTGGCACGTGGAACAAATACGGTCCCGGTTTCCCCGCGCCTTTGCAGCACGACGGCTCCCTGGAGTCTCGGGCATCCGTACCGTATGCTCCCAGACTTGCACGCCAGTTTCTCGCAACAAAAGACAATTGCCTGCCACTCTATTGGCATCCAGATGCCCAGCCTCCAGCTATCTCATGGAACTCTATCGCTCGCGTCCAAATGTCTCAGACACCTCTCGGCGAGTTGACAAGCAAGACAGGCCAGCCACCCCAGCACCCTTTCCCACACAATGCCTTTCCGCCCCTGCCTAGATTGTCCACCCGCATTGGCGCCCGTCTCTGGAACGTGGCCTGAGACGGGTTATTCAATGTTTCACCCGGTCTACGTGGTCGTCCGCCCGACGGATCGCACGAGTCCAGGTCAACGGCTGCCAAACGCCAGCGTACGTCGCTGCAGCATTCCAAAGCCTTCTCCCCTGGAACACTCCTTGTGTGCAACCGGCCTCTGCTTTGTATTTGACGACGCCTGCGTGCCTTGGACGGGCTCATGAAATGGCTTCAAGTGTTTCAGCCTGGCAGCCGTGGCATCCATTGAGTGACTGCACATGTGCGCTTCAACGTGTATAAAACGCCGTGATTCCTCGCCAGTGCATCATTTCTCAACAGCCAGTCAACCACAGCAACAACTCCTCACCAACGCCCCGTCCCGCCTTGACACAAACATCTCTTTGTTGCCCAGGGACAGATTATACTCCTCCTGCTGTCACATCTCCTCCGCTCACTCGTCCTCTGTAGTCGCCATCCACCACCCAGCACTAGCACTCCCACCACCACTCTCACTGTCAACATTACACGAAACATAAACCAAACAGCAGACAAGGAACAAACACGAAAATGATTCACGCCATCCTTGCCGTTGGCCTCATGGCCGCCAGCGCCTCAGCCCAAGCCAGATACGCCTCAGACGGCTTCAAATACGTCGGCTGCGTGCAGGCCAGAGCGTGCGAGTTCCCCGTCAAGATGGACCTCGGCGACTCCTTCACCATCGCGCAGTGCCAGCAGGCGTGCGGCAAGAGCAGCTCGTTCGCGGCGGCAACTGTGGATGGCTGCCACTGCGAGGACCCCATGTCGCGCGCCGCGCCCGTCTACGACGTGGGCGACGACACGAGATGCTCCCGCGCGTGCAGGCCGGGCGACGCCGACGCCGGGCAGTGCGGCGGCCCCGTCCCGGCCGACAGGTACCGCGTGTACAACGTCTACCAGCGCGTCGCCGCGGAGCCCGCCGCGGTCCCCCGAGTCACGCTGCGCCCCGCCGCCGATGCGACCCCCGCCGCCCGCAAGACCGCGGCCACGCATGCCGCCGAGACGGCCGTCATTGGGACCGCCACGGGGGCGTCTCACCCGCCCGCCTCGTCCCACGCCCAGGAGCATCTGCCGCCGTCGCCGGCCGAGACCCGCGGCGCAGTGGCCTGCTCTAACTGCACGGCCCCGGCGGCGCCCACCGCGCCCACCGCACCCTTCCGAACCGCCGGGAACAAGCCCGCAGTTGTTTCTCTTCCGTCACGCCCGTGCCGAGGCGCCGAGTGCCCCGAGAGCCGGGTTCTGCCGCTCTCTTCCAAGGCTGCCCCTGCCGCTGCCGCCCCCAGCCACTCCGTGATTGTGAGCGGGGGGCCATGTCGACCCGCCGGCGCCATTGCCGTAGCGCTAGGTATGGCCGCTTTTGTTCTCGCCGTGGGAATGTCTTGAGTGAGAGTGAGACATAAAAACAGGAAAACAGAAAGAAAAGAAAAGAATTTTTTTTTACATTATAAATCAAATATCAAGACTACAAAGAAGAGCTGTTATAACACTATCTTAGCCGTGTAGCATTTCTTTTCATTAAAACTTTGGGGTTAAAGACAGGAGGACAGGGTGAAGGGAGTTATAGCATTGGGCGGATTATTTAAAGGGGCTACAATGAGACACGCTGGCATATTGTTAGTTTATTAGGAGTAACTGGATTTAAGGGAGCTAGGTAGATTGTTAAAATTTCTAATTTCGTTACAAAGCGACAGAGAAATTCTATCCCGCGACAGGGGCTGTGCTGTTCGTGCTACTAACTCTATCTATTCGTGCTACTACTGCTTAATTTAGCCTAGTAACTAACTGCCTATACTCTACTATATATTTTTATATATACTTGCGAGGTGGCCTGTCTATACTCAAAGCGCCAGACGTCGTGGACGATTCCTTTCGCCTCGTCAATCCATTCAGGGCGGTCAGCCCAATTACGTTCAAATCATTTCCATCGGTATGCCGGATGCAGCGCCAGGCCAGTGTAGTATATCGGCGTCTCACTCAATGTCCCGTAGTACTCATTCAACTTCTGCCAGCCCAAATTGATGTTGATCCTGAAGTGTTCAGGATCAGGGAAATGCTTAGCCATATTCTTGAAGCGCTCAAGCTGCTCGAGGAGGAATTCAAGCCTTGAACAAGGTCCCAAATATTGCCATATGACCCAGTCCACCCACGCTTCCGCTTGCGGATCTGGCCGTCGCCTTGGAGCATTTTGATCGTGGCTTCGTAGTAAGTAAGGACTTGCGCAAATATCTCCATCACCTAGGGGTCAAGGACCTGGTAGGACACGGCGTCAGGCAGGGAGTCAGGCAGGGCGTCAGGCAGGGCGTCAGTTCGGGTGCCGATCCGAAGCTGCTGTCGGAAACTTCGATGCAAGATTCAGACAAGGTCATAGTCAAAAGATCTGTTCGTCGATGCCGAACATTGCAAACAAAATGGAAGGAAGGCCAATAACGGGTGGTTAAGTCGGCGCGAAAGCGCGCCTAACGAGGGATAGCTGGCTCAACATACCCGTGTCTTGTAGATGTTTCAGGTACTTCTTAGCCAGTCTAATTTTGTATGGATCACAAAGTAGCGCGAGCCACTGTGAGCTACAAAGTATAAACGAGCCACAAGTCGTGAACTGACGCGGTTTGTGTTGCTTTTAGTTGTTCGCGTAATATTGAAATATTGAAGAATCTGAACGCGTTTTTCGAATCAGCAGGGCAGAGGCTCTTGGGTGGTCAGCGTCTTGTATTGTGAATCCTTAGTCAGTGTTGTCCAGCTGCGCTGGCTCTGCGATGTGGGTGTACGCTTGAAAATAGAGAAACTACAGCTTGTGTTGATGACGATGCCGGGTGTCTTGTGAACTTGCTTTGGCGTACCGTCATTGTATAATTTCAGCGGCTGTGGTAAAATTTCATGAAGCTGGTTGGTCGGATTTAATCCAACTGTACAAGGTTCAGAGGAGAATATTCAACTCTACATGGGTGTGCAAAATACAACTCTACGCCCCCTGCGCGAGCTCGTTTCCGCCGAGTTGCGAATGAAACTGTAGTAGAGTTGGATTTGTCTGTACTCGTATCGTAGGCTGGCTCGTCAACCACGTTGCTTCCTTTCAAGCTTCTAGGTGGCTGTCCGCCCACATTATTTGAGCATGGTTGAAGCGCCTGCAGAGTGTGCGTCATTCACAATTGGTGGGATACACCGTAAGTATGCTCTCAAGTTCTTATTGGGCTTGTAGATCGTGGCGGCGTCCCTAAATAATCGTCATTACTGGATGATCGCCACCGTTTGGAAGTCTCGCTTATGCCGATCCTAACGGAATCCTCATCCCAAGAGCACCGCCTTTTTCGAGCTCTACCACGTTCAGGTTCCTCTATGTTGCTTCCTGTCTCAGAGGCTGTCACTGTGTCTGGATGGCCGCTATGTTCGTCTCCTTCTTTCTCATTTTGTGTGGGCCGTTGTCGCTTCTTCGGGCTTTGGCTTCGGCTGTTCCCGCGGCTGTTGAACATGCCACGGTACTCGTCTGCCGACATGGAACGGACACGGGAAGACCCTGACTCTGCTATAGTTATTAATCGACGGGTGACACCTTGGCTAAGAAATGCGCTCTTAGATAGAATGGCAAGAGCAAATCGGCAGAGAAGAAAGTATCTCGAAACACCGCGAAGCGGTTGAAGCTCGAGGTTGTGGTACTCTTCTTCTAATTCTACCGTTGCGCTGTTCCATAGGACATGAGCAACCCATTTTCCTGCCTTAGGCACAATAGCGAATCGATGATCATCCCACATTTCATGTGCGTCGCGTCGGACAAGGATTGTGTTGTCGGGGCATTTCGTATCGAAGCCTTGGTCCGCATTCACAGTGTATGCAAACATACTATTTCGTTGCCACCATTCACTCTGGGCCTGGGGGATAATGTGCGCGTCTTCGTTGGGCAGTGAAGAGCCAGTTAGTCGACAAATCTGGTCGCGTTTGCCCACGTCGTCCACACCACTCTGTTCAATCGGAGCGAGTCTCTCACACCACGAATCAGGAAGCTCGGGGGGGCATGGGAAGTTATCGAAAGATGGTACGACGGGATATCGGTCATCTACATTGCCAATTTATTCCGTCAGAAAGAGTAGTCCCCAGGCAGTTTGAGAACAAAGGACATATAAACATGCCTCCTTCTACACGGAAGTAATATCGGCGCGAGAGAAGAATACCATCGGGGGGCTCCTCGACCTTTGGACCATCTTTTGTAAGTGATAAAAAGCCGTCCCATCGGGAATTGGCAAGGACGGCACATGCGATGCGTGCTGTTTCATGGTGAATTCCACATGAGTCAAGAGCCGGCAGAATGAGAAGAATGTTATGATTGTCAGGGTAGCCTGGATGGAGAAAGAACGTTTGATGTAATTCCCGCACGGGTGTGAACGGTGTACGAGGTGGCTTCAAGTTGAGCGTTGGACCGTCTGCATCTAAGTTGGGAGTGGTCGATACCTTTTGTGAGTTGCTTGCCGACATGTTTTGTGATATTGATGAGTCAATCTTCTGATGTGAACTGGAGTACTTGATCTTGGATCAATGCACGGTGATCAGTCACGTGAATGCATCGTTGGCTTGGCAACGTCGCGGATTGATATTCTTACGTTTCCAAATATCTGGCTGACCCCGTCCAAACCCCTGGCATATCTGTGGACACCAAAATCAAATGCCTTTGTAGCACTCCCCGTTTTTTTGTTGAAAATAAAATTATAAATATAAAAAAGTAGTCACATCACCTTGGAGGATCCGTCAACTTGACATACCGCACACCGCATATATTCTTCTTGGTCACTTTGCCCTCCTTGTCCTTGGAGATCCGCCACACAGACTGCATCAAACCGCGCGCGTCGTCATCGATAGGGATAAACATGCTGCTTCGGTCAGCCAGCCCGTCAACAGTGTCCGTCGCGTGGCTGTGCCAGGGCAAAACTCACCACCCCGGGGCCTTCAACTGATCCAGCAACGGCTGGTGCAGCTCCTTTGCAGAGGCCCCAACATGGATCACGTCCCAGTCTGTCCCGTAGGCCTCCTCGCCCCGTCTCGCAGGCTCCTTGAGCCCCAGCCTGCCGTCGCCGACTCTGAACTTGACCTTCCCCGAGTCCAGCAACTTCATGCCCTCTGTGCTCTTGCGCATGTTCTCCTCGCCAATCTGTCGCAGCGCGGGTATGTGTTCCAGGCCGACTACCAGTCCCCTTTCGCCGACTAGCTCGGCCAGCAGATGGGTCAGGTAGCCCGATCCGGAGCCGATGTCGAGGACCCGAGGAGCGGGGGAGGCGGCAGACGGCCTCAGGTAGGGGAGCACGTTCTCGATGGCCATGGCGTGCATGTGCGGTGCCGAAATGGTGGCCTCATGGCCAATGTACTGCGGAGAGTCTTCGTAGGGGGAGTGCGGGGCGTAGTGAGCCCGGTCGACCTGTTTTGATTCGGAATGAATAACAGATTCTCTCGGCGCAGAGAGTCAGTTTCGAAGCAGGTGAGCGCGATCAAGGTACCTTGAGGAAAGCCTCCTTGGCGCGCGGGTCTGTGATGAGGCCCGATCGCCACAGGTTCTCGACGAGCTGTTCATTTGAGCCCCCGGAGCACCGCCACGCCATGCTATAGTTTTGGCGAATGGAAGGGATGGATGCAAATGGTTGGAAGAGTTTGGCAAAGAGCATGTAGGTAGACTCGAGGGCGGGTTCGCGGGCGAGGCGAAATCGAGCAACCCGTATGTATGTAGCTGTGGGATGACGCTGTGAGCTTGGAGGAGCAGGAGCTGTTAGGCTGCGTGTCAGGATACCGCTGGGGGCAATGTCGACGGCAGAGTATCCTCGTGGTCCGGATGTAGTCTCTGATGGAATTTGACAGGGCCAGTATGAGCTGGTTACGCGAGTGTGTCTCCGGGATACTCGGGTGGCAAACTAAAGCGTGAGCGGCTGCTTACTTGTGCAAGAGAAGAGTGCTGCTGGTGCGGGGCCGTCCTCGACTCCGGGGAGCTGTCCGGAAAGGTGGGCCCCCCTCATAGGCGTCCGCGACACCTCTTCCTGCATTTGCCCTTTGGACTGGGCAGACTGTGCAGTCGTACATGTTGGCGTATCTTGATAGTTGCCAGGAGCCGTGCCGGGAGCTGTCTGGTGTAACTCGCGCCGTTCTTGCTACCAACTTCCCATCGTCGTCTTGCCTTGCACGTCATGCGTACGCACCATCAACAGTCCACACTGTGTTCTACGATAGACAAAGTCTACGCCAAGTGGCAGCTGTATTTTTGCTACCTGAACAAAGAGAAGAGAGACAAGTGCGGGCTTCGCGTCGTGTTTGTTCAACATTAGCCCAATGCAATTCCAGCCGGTGAAAAAAAAAGGGAAGGGGAAGGGGGGGAGAGAGGAAAGGAGAAAACGAGCGCAGTATGACGGAAACGCCCAAAAGAAATGCCATTCGCTTGTCCGGGTAAGCGAGCCCCCCATCGCTTCGAGTATACGTTGAGGAATCCAAATCGGCGTCATATGTACAATTGATGGGATGAATCATCACGGTGGCGGAACACCCGAGCGCCTAAACCACTCGTTCAGGGCTCTCTCCCTCGACAACAATAGGTATGGCCAGTCCTCTGTCGGGGCTCTGCAGCACGAGTTGCTCATGTCGTCGAGCTTTCAAGAATTCTGCAATACTCTTGATGAGAATGAACCATCCGACTACCATCAGTACATATCCCATCCACTCGCTGCCAGTAATCGTCGCCGCGCCGCCATCTGTGACGTCGCCTGCGTTAAAGTCGTGCGAGTTTGGATCAGGCGGAGCGGCGTATCCGTCAGGGCCACTCATGACGGGGGCGTCGCCGCTTCCAGAGTCCTTCATGTAGAAGCCGTATTGTATCAATGTAATACCGAGACCGGCACGCGATCCATTCTTGGCCGCGTGTGTCGAGTGGAGTAGATAGGTGAGCAAGAACCCAACAAGCTGGAAAGAGGTCGATATCATGCCGTTCCATATAAAGGAAAATATTGAGCCAACTGGCATTCCGTCAACATATACTTCATCAAGACCTCCGAGGCCGGGCGCCAGGATAGTGGTTTCCCAGTATGGCGGCGCAGCGTCGGCAGCGGCCTGTTCATATGACTATCCAACAATTAGCAGTGAGCGCAAACAAGTCGTTCGCGGACTACATGGTCCTACCGGAGGCTGTTCTTCCTTCTCCGAGTCGGATCTCTCCGGCCGCGCCGACAAGTTTGCGAAGACACCGTCAGTGCCTACACCGCCTCCGACGACTCGCGGTCGTGATCCTGAAGACGAATTCAGCGACGCTGGGGGCGACTGGTGAGGTGATGACTCATGGTCGACGGTTGGCAAATGCGTAGTGGAAGGCGTAGTGCTTTGCCTCACAAGCCGTTGTCTATCGTCGGCATCATCGTCACTTGCATCCTCGTCGTCAAACGCATCTTCCAGGTCCGGGTCGACACGGGCTCGTCGAGTCGGAGAGGAGGCTCGTGAATGGAATGATGGCGGCGGAGAGTTGGGGACCGGATGCACAGGTTTGGGTTCGTACGAGGATTGGAATTCGTCATCATCATGGCCGTTGACCTGTGGCGAAAAATCAGCGTTTAGTCTTGGTCGAGAAATAGAGCACTGAAAGAGAATGCTAAGCGAGGGGGAAAGAGCACCTACCCGCTCGTATCTTCCGGGCCCAGGCATCATGACTGCTGACCCGATGACAAGGTTGACAAAAGTTGAAGGGCAGGTTTGCTGATCGGGCGTCAGGAGGGCGGCAAACGCACGTAATCGAGCGAGGGGGGGATCGTGCACGCCTCGCAAGCACGAGAGCAAAGACGGTAGACTGACCAAGGGAAACAGCGCACGAATAGGGAAACGATGGAGGGGAAAGAGTCTGGTAGAGAGGTATTCGAAGAAGCAAATTAGCGATAGATGGAATGGGATGAAGGAGGGTGCCCTGCCTCATGGCGTTGACAGAGAGTCTGGAGAAGAACAAAACAGCGCTTGCGACCAGACCACTTCAACAGTTGACGACCGGACAGTCTGGTGCGCACGTGCATGGACTAAGGGCGCTACACAGCCCCCTGTGGCCACTCCGCCTCCGAAAGGACAGTGCGGGCTCACAGCAATAACAGCGAGCCGAAACCCCGTTAACCCAGCCGAGCCCACTAGACTTGGGGGAGTCGCCACGACCAAACAAGACACTGTACGGAGTTCGGGCGGCGGCTGGGATACTGTCAAGCACAGTACCAAAATACATGCAATCAACTGTAAGCCGGCGCCGCCCCGCTCGAATGTGGATCCGAGCCCACTGCGATTTCATGCCATTATGTAAGACGATTTTTGGCGGGACAGAATCGTGAAGTCGTGACGCCATAAATCAGCACCACTAGCATCATCATCCTACCAGCGCCTCACCAGCAGCCCAACACCAATGTCGCGCTCAATTGCAGTAAGTCGGATGCAAAAATCCCCCCTTCATTGCGCCATTGTGGCCCCGAAGCTCCCATCATTTTAACATCAACCACCACCAAAGCGCCGCATCTACGCCGATGCCTTTGCGAAATGGCCCAAACAAGACCTCCGGCCCGACTACCAACTCCAAGACGTCCTCAAAGCCGCCGTGGAAGAGCGTTACAAGAACTTTCAGCCGGCCATGGAGGCGGAGGAGACCCTGAAGGCGAGGGCCCTGCAGTTCCTCGTACAGGACAAGTTTAACAACAGGGTAGGTCGTCGGTCCTCGAGTCGCAAATCCCCTCCACTGCCACCAAACGAAAACATGTCACGATGGATCCGGGTACACCCTGCTTTCGTGCTCATTTCTTACTAATGCCCCGGTGCAGTACAAGCTCAAAGGACCGATGCTGGAACCTAAAAGCCAACCGACATATTTCCAAGATCTCGTCCGAGAAATTGACGAGGCACCGAGAAGGACGTGGCTAGAGCGGTTGGGCAAACGACTATCTGGAATGATTCGACTTCAGTAAGGCGCTCGGAGGCGGTTTTCCCACGGTGTCGCTCTGCCTTGTACATGTCATGCGTCGGAGAACGTTGGAGCAGACTCCTTGGATACCACGTCACGTCACGTCATGTCACGAGAAACACGCTTCCCCTCCATGCCATGGGAGACTGTACGATATGTGTATAGCATTAGAAACACGAGAAAAGACTCTAGAAACGTATCATGTATAATCCGAATAGTCTATATGTGGCTTTTGAAGTCTTACCCCTACACCGTGATATATCCGCACTGTCTAAGCGCCCAAACCCCAGCCCAATGTCCGCCAGCAGTTTAGATGTACTTCATTTCCGGGTCCAGCTTGTGAAAAAGATCCATGCTCTTCTCGTACATGGTAAAAACGATGCCGCCGCTCAACACCAGCCTCGCCAGCCTGGGCAAAGCACCGCTCCAAAAGGTCAAGACACCCTCCTGCTTGAAGATCATGGTCGCGCAGCGGAACGTATTCCCATACTGCTGGCGAGCCTCGATGCTCTGCATTCGCGTCTTGATGGTATCCAGGGGCTGCGTGACAAACACCGTAACCAGCCCGGCGAGGCCGCCCATGGCAAACGTGCCCACCGCACCGAGCTTCTCGCCCGGGGCCGTGTATGATTCAGCCATTTGCTTGAGAAACGTGTACGAGCCGAAGCGCGTGGCGCTGTTGGCGGCCTGGCGAGCCGTCGTCGGCACGAAGCCCTGGAAGAAGCCGCGGACGCCACGCTCGCGGGCAATGATGGGGACGGCGTGGAGGAAGCCGCGCAATCGGGGCTTGGGGGACTTTTTGTCGTCGATGCTGGCGAGGGTTAGCGGCTAGGCTCTTGAGAGAAGGGGGATGCTTCCTTGCCCGCGGAGTAAGCGTACAGGGTGGTCTTGATACTCTCGGTTGGTGTCACGGCCAGCAATGATTCCGTGACACCAGCTCCAAAGCCGGCGAGGACCGTTCGGGGACCGGACAGTTTTCCATCGGCGTCGGCAAGCATGCGCTTGTACTGGTCGAATGCGACGAATCCTAAACCACACGGGCTGGTGTTAGGGGGGGTCCCGCGGACACATGGCAACGGCGACGGCAGAACGACTGGTTTGGCCACGTACGAATGCCAGCCTTGGCCGAGTTTCCAATGATGAGCGTGGTGCACCCTGCGTACCACTGCTTTCCAAACGGTGGCCAGGGCAATTTCTGGCCCTCGGCCAAGCGCCTATTCAGCTGCGACCTGGTCTTGGCAACTGCGTGAGTTAGTATCGCGGTCGTAGGGTCCAAGGTCGACAGCTGCCCGATTGGCACAGCGCACCGGGTTCGGGAGCTTCAACATACATTCCGCAGGATACGTTATGGCTGGAGCAGAGCAATTTCATATTAGCAGTGTGCTGCCATGACCGAAATGTCGTCCGGGAGGTGGGCGTACCAATCTCAACGGCGCCAGCAGTCGAGCCCGCAAGAATTGACCGCAGGGCACTAGGACTCTTTTTCTTGTCCGGATTCGCCGCATCCTGTGGTGGCGACGCCATGATGCCTGCTGGTGACGATGGGCAGGACGGGCCGGTCGTTGGGCCAGAGCGACTGTGGTTGAAGGATCGAGGACCATGAGTGAAATCACGACTTGGCGGCCGAGGATGGCCGACGGCGCCGCGGCTGACTTGGGAGTGCGGAGCGGCTACGGAGTACAGTGCACAGGTTTGGCGGCGCACGTGGCGACTGCCGGTGGGCAGGGCGCCCAACTCTGGCAAGTTTTCGGTAAGAAGCGCTGCGCAGGGACAGATTGAGCCGCATGCCCATCAATCACCTTGCATGCCGCTGCTTGGCGCATGATGGCAGATCCTCAACTACCATCCTCGCATCTTCACTCTTCACACAGGGAGGAACCAGACTTGGAGCAGCTCGAGACCCCGGCCTGCTTACATGGCAGTCAAGCGTCGCCGAGCCTCGCTCCCGTAAACAAACTCGAATCAATTGCAGGTCTAAATCGTAAATGCCCTCGACATGATCTTTATTCCCGGCCGGGGTGCCTGGATCCAAGCCACGACCACCCAATCACGCGCACCTAGGAACTGAAATCCTGGGCGGGCCAGGTAAAATCCCGCCAGCGTTGGAGGTCTATCAAGCTTGCCCCGATTATGTGCCCATGGTCTATCATGTATCCTGCTCGTCCGCCTCCAGTGCCTCCTCCTGAACCTGCTGCTTCGAAAGCCTGGGGTTCCTCAGCGCCAAGGCAAACGCAATCATCGGCATGCACAAACACAAGCCCGCCGCGCAGAGCAGCAGCTGCACAGACTTGTAGCTTTCGATGATGGCGCTTCGAATCTCCGTCCCGACAGGGTATCGCGCCACAACAGCAAACGGCGACTTGTACATGTGGCCTGCCAGCGTCTCGTTGGGCTGAAAGGCCAGGTTTTGCTTGAGCGTGGGATACAACGCTTGGCTCCAGATGGCGCCGGCTAGGCAGGTACCAAAGGCGCTGCCAACGTTGTAAAAGGACAGATATAAGCCGGTGAGAATGGCAACGTGGTCGCGGGTCGCTGACGCCTGGATAGACGCCTGTGTTGGGTAGGCAAAGAGACCGCTGGCAAGACCCATGAGAACCTGTCCGCTGATCATGCCCGCCTGCGCATGAGCCGTCACCCCCCCTGGAAACCTGCAAAGTAGCACGAAGGAAAGGGCGAACAGGATCGTGCCGCCGACAATCATGGCTTTCAGTCGTCGAACCCGATAGACCACCAGGCCTGCTATGACGCCGCTCATGACGCCAAAGAAGGAGTAGAACGACAGGACGCGGGTCGCCGTGCCTATGGAAAAGTCAAAGGCCACGACGAGAACCGTGTACAGGTAGTTGCCCTGGACATACCATGCGAAGTTGAGCAGGCTTCGAACGGCGAGGGCGGCCCAGACACCGCGATCGGCCAAGAGGTGGAAAGGCACGAGAGGCGTCTTGGCACCACGGCGTTCCCAAATGACGAATGTGGGCACGAGGACGAAGCCGACGGCCAGCGAGGCAACCACGTACGGGTTTCTCCAGTGCTCGGCCGTGGTTCCAATGACGGAGGCGGGCGCGAGGATGAAGCTGAATGCACCCACCATGGTGGCCAGTCCGACGCCGTCCAGCCGGTCCGCCAGCCCCCTCGTTGACTTTCCAAGCCCCGGAAGGCTCCATTTCCATCCGTCACGGAAGCTCTTGGGCGCGGCGTGCTTTGGCGGCGAAGCGCGGCGGTCAATCTTGTACAGGGTGGTGAGCAGGGGCCACGAGCAGATGGGATAGATGATGCACCACATGCCGATGCCCCATCGCCAAGTCGCAACCGACAAGACGGCGGACGTCACGGTGCCACTGATCCAGGTGTTGACGACAAAGGGCAGGGCAGGTATGTAGCTGAAGAAGACGCGGGCCCGCATAGATGAGAAGTCGGCGACGAGGACCTCGAGCACCAGCACGATGCAAGTGTACCCTATCTGGTAGATGATTGCGCCGACGCAAAACGCATAGACCGAGGAGGCAGTGGACTCGATGAACATGCCGAGGACGTAGCAAGCGGTGGAAGCGGCCACGATCTCAAAACGGCCGAATAGATCTGCGACTTTGGCGGCCGTCGGCTGGACCGCCACGGCAACGACGCTTCGGAGCACGTTGATGGTGGACAGGTACGAGTGTAGGGAGAAGGACGAGGTAGCGTAAGGTTGGTAGGTTGCGCGGACTTGGCTCTCCAGGCCATATGCGTATCCGACGAGGAATATGCCAAAGAACAACCATGCTCGCTCCGAGGTGGTGAGCTGCGATGCCACCATTTCCATGCGCACCACGCCGCGGGCACGACTGGGGCCACAGCCGGCGTCAGACTCGGAGGAGGACAGGAGGGATGTTTGTTCGTGGGCACGCTGGGAGCTTCGGGACAGACGGGGCAACGGCTCACGGGCCGGTGTCTGAGATGGCGAGCGAGACATTTTTGTCGGGGCCTCGGATGGCGGCAGCGAGCCGCATCAACGGCCTTGCGAGTGAGGGATGGGTGACGACAGAGATGTCGCAGGGCGTTTGTCTCTCATGGCGGAAGGAGAGAAGAGCAAGGAAGCCAAGGAGGACAAAGGATCTGGCACCGGGAAGAAGAAAGAAGGGTCAGGGGGTGAGTAACAACTTGGGCTGACAATGTGACCAGGTGTGGTCGTCGGTCGACTGGACCGTGGCATGGCGGCTGCCCAGGCCAGCTGCCAGCTGGGGACCGTCGGCTGATCAGATAAGATCTCGGGCCTCGATCGGCCGCCTGAACCGATTGATGGCATGGGCCTCCGAGGTGCACTGGGCTTGGGTGCTGGGCGCTGGGCGCTGGGCGCTGGGTCAGGTGCTGCTGGGGTCGGTCTGCGCCCGTTAGCGTATCTGCTCAAGCGCTGCTCCAGCGCCTTGCGGGCCGTCCCAGGCAGCCACCCCGCCGTAACCACGTCATCGCTCGCGGGTCTGGGTGGTTGAATGTGTAGATGATGGCATGCGAGGTGCCAGAACAGGATTACATACAGCAGTACGTACTAACGGTAGTACGCCGCACCCCGTGTCTGAATAACTGCCCAGGTAGTTCGTACGTACGGTGTCACGGAGCACCAACGTCCGAGATGCGCCGGAGGACAAACCCACTTTGCCCGCCTGCTGAGCAACCCTCCGTCGGAATACGACGTCCACCAACGGCGAGCGTGAACCCGTGGTTTTACATGGCACAAGCAAGGCTGCCTGTTGTGGATGCCGCGTCCCACTTGGGAGGCGGTGGAAGCTGAACATGTCTGCCATCCAAGGGACTCCGTAGTACTACGTACGGAGTACTCCGTACGTACAATGTACTTCGTGTCGCCGCACCACCAGCTTGCGGATATACTCGGACCTGCGAGCAACACCGTCCGCCACGTCTAACTTGTCGCAAAGACTCGCAACCTGCAGTGCTCCGTCCCCGGGGGGGTGTCGTGTAACGTCGGACAGACTCGTAGCACCGACAACATACCCATGTGCCTTTCTTGCCGTCATTAAGTCCGCATGTGGCGCCAGCGTCTCCCGGACACCGTACTCGACCTTCATTCATACGCTGATTAACTCTTTTTCTTTCATGTTTGAATACCGTTACACAACAGCGTGTCTGAGAAAGAAACAGCTCTTGCAAGGCACAAATCATTAAGAAAGTGTGCCGTGCTGATAGGACGGACTCCCCTGGTGTGATCATTAATGGCTCAGCATCATGACATGTGTAGAATGGTCAATACAACAAAATGTAGGTTCACAAGTCATAATTACCCTTGGACTTAGCGTCGCAGCGGCCATGGTGTAACGGTCAGCATGGCTGATTTCCATTCAGCCGACTCGGGTTCGACTCCCGATGGCCGCATCTATTTCTGTGAGATCTGCATTTCGTCTTACGTCGTCTTTTTGTTTTGTGGGTGATCTCGCGAGATGGATTTGTCAATTGACGTTTGCTCCGCCTCGTCTTTGCTTTCACAACGTTCCCCTCCGGCGGTCGCCACATCCAGCCGCCAGCAGTGTCTATGGCAACCCGCCAAGCCTTTATCGAGCCCGAACCATTCGCTCTGATGCGCCTTGTTCAACATCAGTCGATTCAACGTCATTGATGCTACGCAGGCAGCTCAAGTAACCGACTTGAGCTTCATGGTGTTGTTGTTGGCCCGCGGAGAGCGCTCCTATTGCATTGGTTTATACTATTCCCACATTCGGCTCATTTGGTATGCCAACCAAAGTGTAGACGCGCAACGACGGCCTAACCCTCGGCTTGCAGTTTCATACCAAGCACAAGAACAGCGGTCACGTCTCTTATGCCTTTCCCAGCGCCACCTCTTACTTGTGCAAAGAAGCAGCGGATCAAGCCGCGTAGACTGGCCACGTAGTGCAAGCGCGGCAGCGGGAGGAGACGCGAGCAGATCTGCGATGGACTTGCCGCGGTCCATGTAGAGGGTTCGCATGCAGTACAGCATAACGGCATATTGAAACGCCCTGGCCAGATCCTCAGTCATGCTTGCAATGGTGGCGTGGGGAGCGTCGAGCCCGGCCGCTCCATTGTCCCGGCCCTCGGGGAAAGGAGATGGTGCGAGTTCGAGCAGCTGGTATTGCGCCCAGGCTGCAGGATCAAACGATGCGATGCGGCAGAATATTTGCCAACACGCCGTGTCTAGGTCGGGCGCGTCTGCCATGGCACCCTGGCCAAGCAGCCGTACATGGTCGATTCGGATGATGCATTCAAGTAGTTGGTCTGCGCAGGGAAAGTCGGAATTCGCGCCGTTCCTGAAAACTGCGCCAAGAAAGGGAATGTATTCAAGCTGATGCCGTGCGTCACGGGCACGGAGCATGTTGCCGGGTGTGAATATGGCGCCCAGGACGTCCATGCTGACCTTTGTCAATTTTGCGCCTTGGCCATGCTTTGCACGGGTGGCTACTCACAAGATGAAGGTGGTCAGAGCCTCGCATATGGACGTTCCGTTTTCGGGCAGGAATGATTTGAAACCACCACGCTGGGCGATGATGGCTCTCGCGGCGTGGAGATGGGTCGGCCATGCCCCAAAGGCTGACTGTTGAATCTATGCACCGTAAGCTGGTCATGTACCCTATTTTGTGTCCGGCGGGCGCTGCGAACCTCTACTCTCATCAATGTAATGACGGCCACGAGCACGGTATCGCTATACCGGAGATCTGCATCGTTCAGGTCCTCGCCGAGCTGCCTCAGCGTGCGCTGGTGATGCCTGTATATGACGCCAACAGATGGGTTTTGAAACGACGATACTCCATGTTTTGCGCCGTGCACGAGCTGGCCGCGCGCATTGCTCGACGTCAGTGGGAAGTTGTCTTGGGTTGCGTGGCACCGTATAACCTGGTGCGTGAGGCAGCTCGAGATGATCATGCTCATCATGACGTCCGGGAAGTACGACCAGTACTGAAGCTCGACTCTGTGAGGGTTGACTCCCGTGTCAAAAAGAACCAAGTCTGAAACGACGTACTTGTTCACTAGTCCCACGACGTTGTTAGTTTTAGTCCGCTGGCTGCGATGTGATGCTGCAATAGGTAGCCAATCACATACTATATTCCAGCATGGAAAGGTACAACATGTGGTTGTGATAACCAGCAGGGACTAACTCGCGCGATACAGGCTGCTTCCTCGACAGCGGTTTGCCGCCTTGCCTTGCTTGCATTGCATTGGAGTGATTCACAAAAACGCCTTTCGATTCACAGCGTGTTTGAAAGTGTGATTTCGCCAAGATTCGGCTTGGCTCTCGTCCCTCTTGCCCATCCTTGGACATGAGCACCAATCTTGGCCTTCCCTTCCTTTTCCGCGTCGGCCTTGGCGCGTTTGCACAGGCGGTGGCTTCGCTCGAGTTTCCCTCTTGCACCAGTAATTTGGGCTTCACCCAGAGGATAGCTTGTGTGCCGTAGCCCAGACATTCCACGCCTCGTGCCAGGCACTTGTCGCAACTGGGCTTGGTGGCATCGCAGCGAAGCCGCTGACGCCGGCATGTGTGACAGGGACCGTCTCTGATGCGGCTGGGCGGTTTTGTGCAACTGCCTGCGGATAATGCCGTGCTGAGTTGTGAGAAGGCATTACCTTGATCTGAGGGCGGAGCCATCGCCGTGTCAGAGAATTCGTCGAGGTTGCGGTTGGATTTGTCGGCATTTTTTTTCAAGCACTGGTAGGAGCACATGTTGAGAAATACCTCGAGTCTTCCTGTCAGTCGGGTGACGTTCGGTCGCTGCGATTCGACTCAGACCTCCAATGGGTCCTTGTAAGCCCCTTCATGGCCCCCATTTTGCACTGCCGGCCTGTCAATGATTACGTTGGGTCGCAGTTGAGCCCTTGAACAAGGGCGGCGTCGTTACGTTGCGCCGGGAAACGCCTTACGGGGCGACGTCGACGTAAAATCTGCATCGCTGACCCCCCCCCGTGCTATTGGATGGGGACTTGTGGCCGTAAGCTTCGTTTGTTATTCGGGCAACCACGGGTTGGGGTGTCTGTGAAGAGCGTAGGTGCGTGGCGTGAAGGTGGGTTGACGATGAACTCTGGCTTGGGGAGAAGCCCCAGGATGATGTGTTTCGTGAGACAGTAGACTGTCGATGATTGATCACAGCGTATGAGATAAAGCTAGAGACGACGTGAGAGGCGTCCGGAGTCTGGACAGTGCAAATCCCGGGTCTCGTTTATTTGGGCAGACCAAGCGCGTGAGGAAGCCAGCCGTGGTCCGTGAGGGTTGTCGACAAAAAGTCTCAGATGAGCCTCGAATCATGGAGGTGAAACCCCAACCCTAAGCAAAAGCACTGCATCACTCTGTGTGTCCCCACGCGGCTTTTGCCCCGCAACGCAACGCGTCTGGGGTACTCCGTACATGACGCGCGTCTCTCGCGTCTTTCCTCTTTCTTTCTTTGTCTTTGGCACGGTGTAGGTAGGCATTTTTATCCAAACGACTTTGGGCCTTTTTTTTTTTTTTTTTTTTCTTTTTTACCCCACGCACCACGCACGGAGGACTGATGAATGAAACGAATCCGAGCTATCGCAAAGTGCCTCGTCTCTGCGCCTTCTGGATCATGACAGTTGCATCTGTCCCTCTGTGAGAGATGGCGCCCACACGCACGCAACCGACGCAGCCGAACAGGAGACAAACCACGTTGTCCTCTCATTTCGAGGTATCCGCGTCGGGTATGCAGCCAACTGCCGGCGTCGCCAAAGGGACGCGCTTGGCAAATCGTCCCTCTGCAGCCTCGAGAAAAAATAATACATCAGACCGCGTCGTAACAGACGTTCTGCTTGCTATCAAGCCTCAACATCTGAAAAATATCTGCTTGGGACAAAAGAACCACGAATATCGGAATTACCGTCTAAAAGATGGCGTGGAGCGGCTGTGGCTCTACGAGACCCGTGGAACGGATCAGGATAAGGGGTCCCAAGCAATAACGTGTGAATTTCATCCCATCCTTGTGCCTCTTGTTTTGTGCTTTTAACTGATGTTCCCTCCCTCCCCTTTTTTACCAGTCATATCGCTGCTATTCCTCCAACAATCCGCCATAAACCGGGCTCCGTGCCGATGGAACCCTTTGGCATTGGAAATTCTGATTTCAATGAGGGCAAGAAAGTCGCCAAGTACGGATATCCCATAGTCGAGCTCTATCAGCTTGTGAAACCCATCGCTCTACAGGAGCTGACGACCATATGGGGGACGGGAGCGCCAATGGGGTGGTCATATGTAAGGAAAGACATGTGGCTAGACCGTTGGGGACCGGAAGATGAGCGAAACGACAAAGTAAAGCAGATCCTGGGAAAGGATGACGCATTCTTGAAGCGATAAAGCAAGCCCGGCGTCCTCTGTCAACGACGGCAGCGGGTGTGCATGTGAAGAATCTCTAATTCTTATTCAACAGCCTCGAGGGACTGTATGTACTGTCTGGCGGGCTGGAAGGCAGGTTGCACCGCCTTTTGAGCTTGCACACAGAAACTTGCGCAGAAAGCAAACCCTCTAAATCTATTGTTGCAGATGAAACCAGACAAAGCACCCGCGGTTTCGGTTTCGGTGAAGGGACGACAGGTCAAGCATCAGCTTCCACTCGCACTGTTCCAATGGCTGCCTTGGCTGCCTTTGGTTCAAAACGCATAATCAGAGCGTGAGGCGCGCAACAGGTTGAGGTTGCAAGCCTAGCGCTCAGCTAGCCCAGGTTTCCTTGTTCAAAACTCCCCGAAAGTACTCGACAGAGTAGGATGCCCGAAACAACATGTGAGGGTGTTTTAACCACCTCTCGACCTCGTCCCAAATGCGCCGGAGCCCTTGGTGTCCATGCTTGGCCTTGAGTCTGGTGTAGCTGCATAGGCCGTCCAAACCTAACAGTTCCATGGCACTGTAGCCCCCTTTGCAGACATAGAAGCTCTTTGACAGCTTGGCTCCGCTCCAGTCAACAATGAGAGGAGCGTAGATGATGTGCGGCATCCGAATGCTTGTACGGCCAGTCCTGGCAGACCACTCCGCGAGCGGGCGATAGAGACAAGCCTCTTGATACGTCCCGGCGTAGTCTGCGCCCGTGACACGGATGTGGTGGGCAGACTGGTCAAGAACATGGGTCATGGAGCGGATGAGGTTCCTCGTCGGCGTGTTTGCCTCGAGTCGAACCACCTCTGAAGGGTCATTGAATGAAATGCTGTGCTCGCCGTGGTTCGGACAGGCGAAAGTGACACCGCTGTCGGTGTAGCGGTTCAGCCTGCCGTGTTTCTCGACGAGGCCACACCCATCAACGGGACAGGCAGCACGGATGGCTAATGCTTGGTGTTTAGGTGCTAGCTGCATGGCAAGACGGTCCCGGTGGCCAACAATGTAGCTCATCAAGGCCGGAACTGCCGGGTGGGCAGAGAAGTCAGACTGGCGGCTGGTGCGGAAGGGGATACCAGACCATGCGGACATGAGGCCAAGGAGTTGCTCATACTCGCCCATGTGCACTGCGAGGGCCGCCGGGTTGTCCCTGTACGTGCGCTGGTACTGGACTCGGTGTATCTCACAGGTTTCGTTGCTGACGGGTGCTGTGTCGACAAAGGTGACTTGGACCGATACTTCAGCCTCAGCCTCAACCTCGGCTTGATCGTCACGTCTGGTCCGCAAACGCAACGCCCGGGCGAGCAAGAAAGCCAGGCTGAAGACAACCAGAGTGCCCGCGTGGGGCGAGTTGTTTGGCTGCGCCCCAACATGGATGACAACGGGACGTGTAGGGAGGCTTGATGTCCCCGGCCGGGCGGCGAAGTCGAGGTGCTCATCATTGGCGAGGGCCTGAAGCAGAGGCCCAACAATATCATGTTTGAACGCGTAGGCGCCGCCGCCGAGGGGATGGTGTACCTGACCGTCGTGGAAGGCCGCCCAGAGGGGGCCATGGTGACGCAGGTGTGGCACGAGATGCTGCATGGCTGCGAGAACGTCCTTGTCGGCTATGTCGTGGTGGCCGTGATGGTTGCCCTCGTTGTTCGCGCAGGAGGGTTCGACCGTTCGCTTGAGGAGGTTGATTAATGCCTGAACGGCTGTCGAGCCATGGCCTGTATCGAGCTGTTCGGTTTGACCAGGAAGAGCCATGACCGGCCGCTGCAGAGTACTCGAGTCCAATAAAATGCTATTTCAATGTGCGCGGATGACGGGGTATGGATGGTACTTGGGGGACAACGACGAATCTCGAGCGACGAATCCCGAAGTGACGACGCAGAGAGGAGCCGGAAACGGCCGTGCCAAGTTTGACCAGAGGTAGAGGAGAAGAGAGAAAAAAAAAGGCCCTGGCAACTTGGCAAGGAAGGTGGTGGTGGCCCATGGGAATGCGCCATGCTTCTTGATCCGGCTTCGCAGTAGGGTTAGGGCTTCATAATTCACATCCAGGGCCGGTGGCCAAACAAAGGCCAACAACGGTTACGCGAGACTGTTCACTCGGCCTCCACGGACGCAAGGTCGAGGCCGAGGACCTTGGTACCAAAGCTGATTACTAGATTTGAGTTCGTCTCGTGGTTCAAAGCCTAGTCTCATCCCCCCTGGTCACGGAGAATAAACACAAGTCTTTGTTGCCGGTGCTCGGAAAACGCAACGAGGCGGGAATCTATTTCTCTACTCTACTGGTATGGCTGGACAAGCTCAAACCCCAACAGGAGAACTCTATACAACCACCCGGCTTCATCATCCAACGGGGCCCAACATGGCCAGGAGCCAACAGCACAAGACAAGATATTCCGTGCAATTTAGGGCTCGAGCGCGTTCTCAATGATCTCTGCTTGTTTCCTGATATTTTGGATCTGCTTCTTTCACCTGGCTTCCTGTAGTTTTCCGCATTAGCTTTCAAGCTCTCCCCCAACTCGTTCAACTTTTGTCCGTGTGCTTACCTGTTCAGGGAGTCTGCGGTCCTTGTCCTTGCTAGCCTGGACGGACTGCTGGATCAGTTCCAATATTTCCTTGCCCTCTCCCTGCGCTTGCCCACCAGAGCCATTCACCAAACCTGTCGCCAACTTGAGCATTTGCTCACTCCTTTGTCCCGCGAGCTCGTTGCGTTTTTTTTGCCCCTGAATGCTTGGGTCAATATCTTTCTCGACAGTAGCAATCATTTTCTTGAGGCACTTGACCTCCCCTTGGGCCGCGGGAACGTCCACACCGGACGTGCCAGTAGGAGCGGCCATGGCCAGTCCGGAAAGGCAAGAGCAAGAACACTAGAGGCCTTCATATTGATAAGATTTGACTTGTAGGAAAATCAGAGGGGACAGGTAGAATCGTGCTGCTCGGCAGACGAGTAGATAGGTTTGCGGTGAAACTTTTGATTTTGCAACTTGCTGTGCTTTGCTAGGGAACGCCAGAAAAGGAGGGTTGCGTCGAGCAATATATATACCTCGACGCATACACACGCATTTCTTTGTGCCAGCTCACAAACGTGGCAGAACAGGAGCACCATGATGCACCCACTCGGCATCATGCTTCTGGAGCCGTTGAGAGGGTCTGTTCTGACCCGTGAAAAGGTGTAACCGCTCCGTGTGACGGCGAGCTGCGGCGTTTCCGCCTCTCACGATGTATCCCTTTTGTCCGAGTAGTAGGCAGTAGCAGCGAGAGAGTGCCCGCCGGCGGTTGGCCCGTGTCGGAAACTTGTCTAGCTGGAGTCTGTTTTTCTTCGACCTGACATGGATTGGCGCTTGGTGGAGACCGGACGAGAGCAATAAAGCACGGGAATAATACATAATACGTGATCCGCCGCATTTCCTGTCGTCTCTGCCTCATCGCTTCAGCTGATGAAGAAACCACCAACCCCTCGGCTTTCGGTCTTGGCGCAGCGTCGTCATGCGGCTGGCTTGAATCTTGAATGCAATCTTGTTGCGCCAAAGCAAGGCGTTGCTTTTGGCCGCCCATGAATCCGTCATGGTAGACATGGCGCTTGGAGGCCATCTTGTTCCATGTGGTTCGGAACCATGGAAAACATGACTCGACAGAATCCAAGGCCTTGAAGAAGCACGTCACGCCAAACCTTGAAATGCAGAGATGAAGTTTGTTTCACAGCTTATTGACGCATCACTGTTGTTGCTGCTGTTGTTGTTCTTGTTACCCTATCCGCTCCTGAGCCATCCGAGCGTCACGTCGCATCGAAGTCAATCCGAAGTTGCGGTCAACAAAAGACAAACGCCTCAACCGCATGACTTGCGCCAACAAGGCTTGAAGCCTTGACTCATGATGCCTTGGTCACTTTGGCCGAGGTTACACGCAGGCAAGCCGTGGCATCCCTTGATCATATACCGCGTGTAAAGCACTTCGAAGGGCTGGGAAACCACCAATTGATACACGTGACAAGGGCTCGTCTGAGGGCTGGGACTTTGGCGTTGATAGTAAAGCTCTTCTGCCCCAGGTCTCGTTCTCCAACTTGCTGTTACGGCTTGGTAGGACGGCGAGTGCAGGCGGCATTGCGTGTGCCAATGCTAGTTGTAACTTGTGCCTGAGAGGTGGCGTTTTGGAAGCCCTCTCTTCAAGGACCCAGCGTGACGGTTACACAAATGCAACCCGGCTCGACGAGGAACACTGCGTCTATTGGTCTATTGGTGGTTTCGCGAGCCGTGCCCTCGGGCCTTTTGCCGTCTACCGGCGCCTCGTTCGTAACTTGTGTCCGTGATTGTCTGTGAAGGAGCCTCACCCGATCCGGGGTAACTCGCACCATGCGTCGTTCCACGGGCCCGTCAATCGTCCAACCTGTACTCCGTAGAGCCCGGTCTTGTTCCCGTTCACACCCCGCTCTTGGCCCGGCTGTTAGCGCCTCTGGGTGGCAACTTGGACTTGCGGAACGTTGGACTCCCAACCACAACAAGTTGATGACCCTGGTTGGCGTTATGTATTGGACCAATGCCCAATGAGCAACCCCGATGGCGTCCCGTCTCCCGGCCCGGCTTCCTTTGCGGGGTAGAGAGGTCAGAGGCGACTTGGTGATGGGGAGGGAAGACGTGTGGTTGCCAGGCCGAGGCTTCGGCCATGTCCATCTCCATCTGCGCCCAGTGCCTCATTTGGTCCAGCCATTCCTTTTCCAGCCCCTGATACGACTGGTTCCCGCTATAAAGTACGAAGTCCAGTTCCGCGAGTCCTCGCTGCTCGTCCTCTTGTCCTCTCGTCCTCTTGTCCGCCGAGCCTCCTGACCCCCTGAGCGCCAGCGCCATGATTTACAACAGCGGAAACGTCGCCGCCGTGCCCAACGTCGACCTCTTGACCTTTCTCTTTGGTAACGTCGCCAGGCCTCGGCGCTCCATGGCCCTACACGATGGGCGGGCAGGCGGACCAGCTGACGCGCACCACCAGAGCACCCGACGTGCCGAGCAGAGGAAGACACGCCCTTGCACGCCGAGGCGCATGATGCCGCTCACGTCATTACCAAGTCGGCAGCCCGCGACCTGACCAGGCAATTCGCCCATTTCCTCCGGCACACCTACGGCGTGGGAAGCTCCGGACCCGGCCAAGACGTCGTCGTCTCCGTGTCGACTGGCCAGAGCGCGCTGCCCTGCGTGTTCTGGGGCGTCATCGGCGCCGAGGGCATCTACTCTGCCGCGTCCTCGGCCAGCACGCCCGCAGACCTGGCCGGGCAGATCAACGACGGGCCGGGCAGGGTGCTGGTCTGCAGCGACGACCTGCGCCCTCTCGCCGAGGCAGCCGCCGGAGCCGCCGGGCTTCCCCTGCGCAACGTGCTCGTCCTCAAGTCACACCCACGTCTTGAGCTCCGCAGCGCCGACGGCTCGGCCGCGTGCGACTTCAGACAGGGCCTCGAGTGGCCGAGGATAACGGACCCGGAAGAGCTGGAACACCGCACCATCTGCATACTGTACTCTTCCGGAACGACGGGTCTGCCCAAAGGTATCCCGTGTCCGGGCACAGACGGGGCCCTCTCCCACGTCTCCCACGGGGCGCCGCGTTCAGCGCGTTAACATGCTTCTCGTGCAGGCGTCCGAGTCTCGCACACAAACATGGTCGCGGAAGCCGTGCTGCCCTCGACCCAGAACCGCCCCGTGTTCGAGCAGTGGGAAAAGGAGGGCCGGCCGTTCGAGGGCCGCACCCTCGGCCATCTCCCGGCCGCCCACATCGCCGGCGTGCAGGGCTATTTTGTCAGCCCCTTCTACGAGGGCAGCTGCGTCTACTGGATGCCCAAGTTCAACTTTGACGACTTCATCAGGTACTGCGCGGAGCTGCGCATCACGCACTTGTTCAGCGTGCCGCCAATCTACATGGCCATTGCGAAGCACCCAGCCGTCAAGGACCAGCTGAAGCACCTCCGGTATGCAGTCAGCGGCGCGGCGCCGCTCAACGGCGAGACCCAAGAGGCTGCGAGCAGGAAGCTGCCGAGCGACGCGTACTTGGCCCAGATTTGGGGCATGAGCGAATCGACGGGGACGGTGACGAACCTGGCCCCCGACAGGTCGCCGACCAACAGCGCCCTGGGGTACCTGCTTCCCAACATTACCCTACGGTGAGTGAGTCCTCGGAGGGACGAAGAAGAGGGGGAGGAGGGGAGCTTCTGAATGCGTCTCCAGGAGAGCTTGGCTTGTCGACACGGCGAGACGGCTGACGTGACGACCTCGGTTGCATAGGCTGGTGGACGAGGACGAAAACGACGTCAAGCCAGGCGAGGCCGGGGAAGCCTGGCTCAAGGGCCCCGTCATAACAAAGGGCTACCACAACAACGCCGAGGCCAACAAGTCCTCCTTCAGCGCCGACGGCTGGTTCAAGACGGGCGACATCCTCCGCGTGGAGGAGCACCAGCTGTACATTGTCGACAGGAAAAAGGTCCGCCCGCCCAGTCGCGAGCGCACGCGGGGCTCGAGAATCGACCAGAACCATGCTGACGGCGCGCTCCTAGGAACTCATCAAATACAAGGGCCTGCAAGTCGCTCCCGCCGAGCTGGAGGGCATTCTCATTGCGCACCCGGCCGTCGTGGACGCCGCGGTGGTCGGCGTTGCGCACGACGGGGACGAGTTGCCGAGAGCATATGTTGTTGTGGCGCCAGCTGCACGGGGCAAGATTACCGAGGACGAGCTGAAGGATCATGTCAAGAGCCAGGTTTCGAGGCACAAGCAGCTCAGGGGTGGCGTCGTTTTCGTCGACGAGGTGCCTCGCAGCCCCTCGGGCAAGATCTTGAGACGGCAGCTCAGGGACCGGCACAAGACGGAGGGCACGCAGCCCAAGCTGTAGATGAACTGGGCCGTCATTCCCTTCTTCAGTGAATCCTTTGGGCTTGCTTCCAGGTCTGACTGTTTGGTAGGTGGGCGCGGACGCGGAGGGCAGCATCCTGGCTGCATCCTGGATTTTTGTGTTTTTTGTGTGCATGGCAGCGGCCGCGGCCAGGTTTTCATAGTCGTTTCCGGTCGGCAAAGAGGTTCTTCGGGGGAGAATATCTAGCCATGGCATATTCGGGGTCCAGCCAGGCTTTAATTTCCAAGAAAAAGATGCACTCGTGAATTTGCATCACTAGAAACTTGTGTCGCCGGTCGAGATGTGGAAAACGTACATGATCATGGGTGACCAGTTGGGTTTTTCCTTATGGTGTATACCCTCTATATACCATGATAAGCCCTCGTCTCTCGCAAGTTACTACGACGGTTCAAAGCCGTTCATCTTCCGTAGTATAGTGGTCAGTATGCAAGCTTGTCACGCTTGAGAGACCCGGGTTCAATTCCCGGCGAGAGCCACTTTCCTTTTTGGTCGTCCAAGACCATGGTCGTCGACGGCGGACGGACGAGTCGTCGAGTTGACAACGGGCAGGTTCAGTTCCCGCCTTCTTCTTTTTTTCGCCATGATTCCCGTGTCTCGTGCTCTTTACGACTTCTATAACTGTCAAATCCTGGAACACAGTTTGTCCTTTGGCCGCTTCGCAACGTAGAGCAAAGCAAGAATTAGAGCAATCGTGAAGACCGAAAACACGAGCCAAACCCACCGCCGTCTGCATCATCTCGACTCAGCAAATCTATACTTGTAGAGTGACACCACCACGTGCCTATCCAGCCCGTTGGAAATACGTAGAGCCATCCACTCGGAATGGCTTCAAACCACCATTGCTACTGTCGGTGCTGGCGCCCGACTCCAAGAGCACCATCCATGAACCGCACAACGCACCGTCCCCCATCCGGCATGTTGGACCTTGACAATTTCACATTGAACAACTTGCAGGGACATGCGGAAAGACTGTCGCACACAACCCAATGCTTCTATTACCCAATATTACGTCATGTATGAACCTATATCGCTCTCTAGTACAAAACAGGATGCAGATGGAACGGCGTGTATGCTGAAAAAGTAGTGGCCCGACAACAAAATTATGAGCAAGAAAGGGATTGTCAAACGAGCCGGTCGTATCGGACTGGAGCGGATTCTTCTACATGGGTTCCGCAGCCTTCTCCCGGCGCTCAGCGCTGTCGGTGTCGTCCATCACGTCGTGGTGGACCGCCAAGGTGCAGTACGTGCCCAGGA
Source organism: Metarhizium album ARSEF 1941 (assembly GCF_000804445.1). NCBI lineage: Eukaryota > Fungi > Ascomycota > Sordariomycetes > Hypocreales > Clavicipitaceae > Metarhizium > Metarhizium album. The sequence goes on from NW_024467584.1 coordinate 105,833, forward strand.
TTTCCGCGAGATATCGCTCTCTGTTCCTGAAGTGATCAGGCCCTGCCTGGCGAGCCATCTTGTCGGCGTGGTGTAGGAGGACTGGGTGGAGGTCGGCGGGAAGGGCCAGGAGACGCTCGGGGCTGATGGAGAGCTCGTCCTGGTCGGCTGCGTCCCCCCCGAGTGCCTGGCAGACCTGTGGGTTGGCCGTGATGGCGGCGCAGTATTGGTGAAAGAGCGAGTGGCGAGCCAGGAATCGAAGCATCTCGTCCAGCGAGCTGCTCGGCAGCTCGGAACACCAGGCCGGAGGCGCTTCGGCGTCCTCGAGGGCCTTGACCTCGCAGACGGCGGCGGAATCGAGCGCGTAGACGAGTTCGTCCCGGACCATGGCCGGGTGGCCCTCGGATCGTGTGTATCCAATCACGTTTCGCCACCAGATGTTGCAGAAGACGGAGGATATGATGACGGGGATGAGGATGACATATCCCCACCAGCGCGTGGCGGTGATGATGGAGCCGACGCCGCCGAGAATGGTAGCGGTGCCGTTGATGACGGAAAAGGCCTGGACTTTGCGAGCTCTCCGCTTGATGAGGGCGGTCGCGGTGCAGGAGCCGAGCAGGCGCCGGGAGGCGCTGACATGGCGCTGGGCCTTGGTGAAGATGAAGGCGGCCCACGACGAGTTGCACAGGCCAAAGACGGCGATGGGCGTGTTGCCGACGTAGCCGGAGAGCAGGTTGGAGGCGAGATAGGCGGACGGGTTCGCGCCGCCGATGGCCATGTAGGTGCCGGCGCATATCAGGACGGCGCCGAAGCCCATGAGAAGGTCCATGATCCAGCGCGTGACCAGCTCGGTGCCGAGCTCACGAAAGTTGATGGCCAGGACGACGTCCGTCTCCAGGGTCGATTCGCACCTCGCCGCGAGCAGCTTCTTCTCCTCGAGGAGCCGCCGTCTCTGCCGCCGCAAGTAGCGGACGTTGCAGCACGCGCGCCTGGCGTCCCGGAAGGCGAAGATGGACAGGACCCCGGCCACGGTGCCCCCGACGGCCATGAAGACGACGGCGTAGACGGGGACGGGGATCTCGTTCCACACGTTGGCGGCAAAGTCGCCGGCGTTGGCGAGCTCCATGAAGCCGACGACCCGCGAGAGGTTGTTGACGAGCCTGCCGTCCCTGGCGAGCCCCCATTGTCCGTCCTTTTGCCTGACGAGCCTGACGGGCGGCTGCTGCTGCTGCTGCGGATGGTGATGATCATCATCATCATCATGGTGGTGATGAGGCGGCGGCAGCGCCGCATCCGAGACTCTGTCGTCCGTCGCAGCCAGCGTTGCCTGTTGCGGCGATGGTGCCGCTGGCACAGCCTCCTTGGCGGCACCCGGTTCTGGGGATGCAGGGCAGTTCGCAGGCTCCGACTTGGACGACATGCTTGGCGAGGCTTCGACACTACAATGCAGTTTCAAGCTTCGCTTCGAGCATGGGTGGAATGCAGCGTCCCGACGAGAGGACTGGCTGAGCGTCCGGCGTCGTCTTGCCACCAGTTAAACGGGCGAGGCAGAGAAGGAAGCGGCGGAAGAGGAGCCGGAGAGAGGAGAGAAAATTGGAAAACTGGACATGGGAAATGGAAAATGGCCATGTCAGCCACGTGTGCGCAAAAGACGGGGTTGTATGGTACCGAGTCCTCGACGTCGTATCTGGCACCTGGCATTTGGCATCTCCAAGCCAGAGGCCAGCCCGCTTGTCCTTGAATGTGTGAGAGCGGCCAACGTAATCAATACAATCGACGCCCTCAATCTGTTCCATGTGCTTCACCAGCGCGGCGGAATTGCTTGTTGGCTCTTGAGCCGTGCCTTTGCGGCCGCCGCCTCTCTCCCTCGCGGACAGGGCCCATCCTAGGCCATCAACAGCCCGGCCGCGCCTTTTTTTTCCTTAGTTCCAGTTCTAGTGGGATCGCTCGCTCCTCTTGATCCAGTACTGTTCGGCAGGACGCTGACCGTTGGACCGGCGGCCTTGTGGGCGTCTTGGGTTGGGATCGACAACCAGCGGCGCGACTGTCTTCCCGTCACGGTCTCGCCGGGCCAGGAGACGACCTCTGGGTTTCTGCAACAATGGGGATTGTGTCGCAACAGGTAATGCTTTACCCGCCGGATCGGGAGGCCCCCCCTTGACCCCGTCATGCCTCTTGAGTCTCGACCAACCCCAACCACCACACACCACACACACAGGTTCGGCCGGGCTACAGAGTAGCACTAGCCATCAAGGACTCCGTACGGAGTGGCTTTCCAAAAATAAACGGCCCAGCGCCCTCGTTCGCGTTGGGACCCGCCGTGGCATCAAAATTCGACCTTGCGGGCGAGGCTACGGGACCAACCATGCCGAGCCTCCTCGTCCCCAAGGTCAAGGGCAAAGGTCAACGACGCTCTCCCACCGCATACACTACGACAATGCTGGCACGGCCGCCATCTCGAAAATGGCGCATCTGTCCTCGCACATTGCCTTGGATGACAGTGACACTGACCGACTGACACGGAGGGTGCTGGCGTGAGGCTTGCTTGCGGAGCCTTCGGCCAGCCCGAAAAAGCCGTGGCACCATGTCTCGGCCAGTCACATATCTGCTCCTCTGGCCCCCGGTGCAACCATTCCCTGACGGAGAGCGTTGGTGTGTGTCGGGACAGGGGCGGCTGGAGTCGCTGCTACTCCTTAGTCCTTGCTGCCCAGTTGCTGGTAGGAAGCGGATTTCTGCTTGGGACTTGGTGCTGCATATCGCGTCTTCTCGGCAACCCACTCCTCGTCCTTGTTTGCGAAGAAAAGACGCGCTCCGGCAGCAACTTGACTGTACAGAAGCCGCCTCAAGCTTAGCATGGCCATGCCCTCTGCTGCCTGTGTCGCCGCTGCATAGCCTCGTCCGTGCCGCTGCCGGCGGCGAACCGTGGATTCTGCAAGGCAACGTCGGGCTCGGCGGGGATCACGATGCCGCCGTGCCTGCAAACTGGCCACAGGACGCGAGACGCTGCCCGTGTCGGTGGATGCGCTAGAGCTGGCCTGGTCCATGGTGAGGAGCATGTCTTTGCCAACGGCGCCCATCTCCGTCCGTCTGGCGGACAACATTGCAATGTCGGCCGCCTTTTGCACCAATGCCTGGTGACCTGGTCGTGTCTTGCTGTCTCTGTCCTGGCAGGACGGACCACAGTAGTTGGTCGGCGCTGCTGATAATGCTCAGGCTCAGAGACAACCGTCAAGCATTCTCTTCATTGCCATCATCAACACCGCGAGACTCCGACACAGCTTCCGCCAACCCCGTTCGGCCATCGTGTGTCGGAAACGCCACGGCCACGTCAGTGACCAAGTGCATGTGTCAAGGTAGAATAGAGCACTCAGTAGACCACTCGTCTCGGATCAAGCCATAGCCATGCTCGTGGGGGATGGTGATATGAAGCGCACAATGTCTCTTTTACATGACGAGCACTCGGCATTTGGCGCCTTTGACATCGTTGTCGATTGATGATGGGAACGTTGCCGACAGGGTTCCTGCAAACTGGGACAAGATGTTCGAGTTGATTGGCACGGCCATGTCACCCCCGTGCCTCCATTATCACTTGTATTTACTTGCCAACTCTTCGACATTTTCCATGGCCACGAGCAGCCTGCTCTTCAGACTGCCCCTTGTCTAGCTCGCTGGCTCCGGCTCTCGCTCGTACTTGCACACGTTGCCATGGTAGACACGGTGTGGAAAAACCACATATTTTGCTCGTTAGTGATGCATTGTCTGCCAGGTCGACACGCCACGTTTAGCAACAGCTGTGAGCGTTGTTGAAAATTGGGGCTGTTCCTTGACTGAAGGCATAGATTATGGCCTCGTTATGGCTGGAATTAGACGCTTCTTGAGTAACTGTCACGCCTTTTGTCTATCATCGCAAGCGACCCGCAGTACATCCCTTGTCTGACCCCGGGGCAAATTCAACAAACTCTGCCCGGACTATGAGCAGATGCTCCAAGATCTCTTGGACAGCCTTGACAGAGACGCTTGCTTCCGTCCTGAGCGTCCGCGGGCGCAACCCAGAGCTCACGAGGGTATGCAACTTTATTCTGACAGCAGAATCAATGCCAACACTGACAGTTCTCTGGGACGATCGAGGATTGATTGTTGCCAGAGTCTCTCCAGGATCCGGGGCGTGGCGTGGTCATGAAACAGTCGCACAAAAACGGCAAAATCTCGGCTGCGGCTAAGCTGCCGGCATATCGTCAGACGAAGTAAAATGTTTGAGAGAGGAAATTCGAGGGGCTCAACTGTACCCTCCTCATCAAGAAGATGGAAGACAACGAATCTGGTCTTGGAGATGGCGGAAATGGTTAGACAGGAGGCATGCAAACCTCGCCAATGCTTCGCAACTTGGCAACCCCAGCTCACGCCTCAAATGAAATGCGAAATAACTTACAATTACCCCAGATGCTTCGGCAGGAAGCCAGCCGGATTGCGAGCGAGCATCTCTAGACTTGTTAGTTTTGGGGGGTTGCAGCAAGGACGCGGTCGAAAAGGCCTCCAAGGGGACGGCGGGCTTTAACGGTGTCGTCTATGCTGTTCATGCCACACCAAATATGCTTGTATCGAACAAGGGTAGCATTGCAGTCAGAGGCATCGAATAGCTACAGGTCCTAGGCTGACTCAAGATACCGCTCAACTAGACACTCCCAGCAGAACCCACAAGAGCAAGTAAGGCTATGGCAGCACTTTCACAATGCTTTCAAGGCGATGAAAGATGTCGTTGCCGGAGGGCAGCTTGTTCCAGAAAAGCAAGAATCATGAGCGCAAGTTGGACAAGTTCACGGCTAGCACCCATATCTCCAAGCTCGATTTACCCCAGTCCCTGGAGGAGTACATGGGCAGCATTGGAGAGGCTATAGGCTGGGAAGGCTGCTTCCCCTTATTGGCGTCGTCGATTCTGCTGCTCCAGCAGGTTGCCAAGCTCACTAATGTACTCAAGCGCCAGCTAGATGGCTCCAAATAACGGAGACTGCTATTTATCCCCTAGCAATTTTGTTGAACCAGGTGAGAGGCTGGTGCGGCTCGTCACGTCATGCTGCCATGGATTTTCTGTCTGCATGGATTCGTAGATTACATCTCTCATTCATCTGCACTCTCCAAGTCTCGTGTGGATGTCTTCGATTCTTCCATCTCGCTGCTACGGCCCTTGTGGTTGGTCTTGACTCTTGAGCGTGATCCTGTAGTAACAATGAGCACCTGGCCCTTGTCGGGAACGGGTCAGAACTCGCCTCTTCCGTGACCGACGACGATGGTTCAATTGACACCGATTCCGATGGAATGTCGAGAGCTGGGCAGGCAAGAGAGGAAGATTGTCCAGGATGCGTACAAGGACCAGTCCGACCCGGCCATGTTTTGCTGTTTCTCCAAGTAGTGGGCGTTGGGGGTCGATTTGTGTCGGACCAAAAAACGGGCGTGGCCACCCTGTGCCTTGTGCCTAATTTGGAAGGGTCCACAGCACACCGCGCCTGCCCGCGCCTGCCTGCAGCCTTGCCAAGCGCCCTGTTACGGTCGCACATTAGCTTGCATCTGCAAACGCTGCTACTATAATTTTCTGATTTTCTAATTTTTAGATTTTTTAAAAGTATATATTAAATACCCTAGATAGCTATAAAGCTATATAACTAGTACATCTTCTTTTTATATTAGGCCTAGAAAACTCTTTAATAGAAAGAAAAACTCTGCCTACTTCTGTTTTTACTCTCTAGAGCAGCTCTAGCTCTATGCTAGCTAGAATCTGCCTGCCTTCTGTGCGTATATAAGTATTGCTAGCTTTACTAGCTGTATTCTAGAGGGGCTAATAACCCCTAAAAATTAAGCCTACTTCTAGCTCTACGCTAGAGCTATACTGCTTCTGCCTATTCTCTTGCTATATTCTCTAGCCTCTAGTTATTCTCTCTTACTAGGGATACAATCTATCTCTATATAGTATATTATTTATTACTATCTTAAAGGTAGGCTAGTCTAGCTCTAAGCTAATATATAACTACTAGCGTAAATATTTAGTATTTAGCTATAATAGCTTATATAGTTAGATTTACCTTACTTCTATTTTATATATAAATTTAAATTACCTCTTAGCTTTTACAGCTAGCTATAGCTTAACTCTAGCTTTATACTAGAGCTATTTTATGCCTACTTAATTTCCTATTCTATCTATTAGTCCCTAATTATTCTAGCTCTCTAGAAATGCAGACTATCTTAGTATAGTATATTATTTATTACTCTCTTAGAAGTAGGCTAGCCTAGTTCTATGCTATTATATAGCTACTAGTATAAATATCTAGTATTTAGCTGTAATAGCTTGTATAGTTAGATTTACCTTACTTTTATTTTATATATAAATTACCTCTTAGCTTTACAGCTAGCTATAGCTTAACTCTAGCTTTATACTAGAGCTATTTTATACCTACTTAATTTTCTATTCTATCTATTAGTTCTTAATTGTTCTTGCTCTCTAAAGACGCAGACTATCTTAGTGCAGTATATTATTTATTGCTCTCTTAGAAGTAGGCTAGCTTAGTTCTATACTATTATATAGCTGCTAGTATAAATATCTAGTATTTAGCTGTAACAGCTTGTATATTTAGATTTACCTTACTTTTGTTTTATATATAAATTACCTCCTAGCTTTACAGCTAGCTACAGCTAGTATAGCTGCTATACTAAACTTAAGCTTTTATTAAATATAAAGCCGGCTAGACTCCTCTTAACTTCCTTCTCTTTTTTCTTTCTCTTTTAACTTCTTGCTCTTAATATATACTAAATCTTACTAATAAACTAGCTCTACTTACTGCTCTACTAAGCTTAAGCTAGTCTCTACTTAAATTCTAGCTAACTTCTTGCTAAACTATTATTGCTATTATTATTATCTTTAAACTTTATTAGAACTTATTATCTATATATATATACTTTATATTTATTCTATACTAGCTTTAAATCTAGAGAGTTGCTAATTTTTTTAGCAGCTATTACTATATTCTCCTCTTAGTTTACTAATATAGAGAAAGTTATAGTAAGTTTAAGCTAGTACTAGCTTAATCTCTGCTTAATAGCTAACTACTATAAGACTTCTAGTGCTTTTAAAGGCAAAATAATAACTAAGTCTTAGTTCTAAAAAGTTGCTAGTAAGTTAGTATATATCTCTAATTCTACCTTTATTTTAGCTTTAACTTTATATATAGCTTAGTTCTATCTATAAAGTTATATATATCTCTTATATTGCTTAGATCTCTGCTGCTGCTACTGCTACTAGCTTAAAGCTAGATAAGCTCTAAGCTTATTTATACTAAGAGATTATTAAGTTAAAGACTATATTATGCTTTAACTATTATATTTATAATAATTATTATATTTCTATAAGTTATTCTATCTCTACCTCTTCTCTAGCTTTAACTAGACTATAGTATAATATAATATTAAAGATATATTTTATTTTTCTATGCCTCTAGAAGAAGCTAGAAGCTATAGCTAAGAAGATGCCTTTCTATATTACTATAAATAGTTTGCTCTATTTTTAGCTTAGTATTACTAACTCTCTATCTTAGTTTACTTCTTAATTTTTTAAGAATCTTAAGGCCTTAAAGAAGGCTAATAATTAGAAAGAGAAGAAGTAGGCTTAGTCTAGCTTAATACTAGCTAGAGAATTAAATAATAGTATAAACTACTATAAGGAGATTCTAAGTTAGTTAGAGGAGATTATAGTATTAATTACTACTATAGCTATATTTATAGTAGAGTTAGTCTAAATTCTAAATAAGTATACTAGCTATATAGCTAAAATAGAGGCTTTACTTATAGCTCTAGATAAGCGCAGCTTTATAGTAGAGCTTAATAAAAAGCAGTATATAAGTAGCTCTAAGGCAGCTGTAGGCAGGTATAGCAGCAACTCTAGAGCGCAGAAGCAGGCTTAGAGGAGGGAGAGTTGCTAGTTAACTTAGAGTTAGTTGTTAAGTCTAGAGGGAAGAGAGAGGGGATAAGTAGAGGCAGGCTAGCTTAGAGCTAAGCTTAGTAGTATTATTTATTGCTTATACTATAGGTTTAATATACCTTTTGCTTTAATAAATTTAATAATTCTTTAACCTTACTATTGTCGGCCAATTAAGGGACCCTTTATAATATAATAGATATAATAGATAGAGCTTATGTAATCTAGTTAATTACTAAGCATAAGATAATAGGGATTCTTAAGGTATAATAGAAGTAACTTTAGATATAGTATAAAATTGTATGTAATAGTATGTATTAAAGAGTGTAGTTGTAGAGGCTTAATTTCCTTTCTATCTAGTTAGGGGGAAGGAGGGTTATTTATAGGTAAATCCTATAGTAGGGCTGCCGGATTAGGCATAGATAGTGGCTTAAAATAACCTTAACCTTAGTTAGAGGCTTAAAATAACTCTTGTGGCTGCTTTCCTGCTATAGAGTAGATTAGCCTTTATGGCTTATTAGTGTTTTTGTTAAATTCCAGCCAGCATTCCTCTCTTAACCTTATTTATATGTGCAAAGGAATGTAGGCATAAAGCATATTAAATCCTTGCATACAAAATGCATGCAAACGTTCCTTGTAGACAATTTGTGTGCTGCAGTTGTTTCCCTTATTTTTATAGGTGTTTTTTATAGTAGGCAGTATCTGCCGCTGACAACTATTACTATATTAGCAAGCTAGCATTTAGCTAGTATTACTATAATTCTACCTTTAGTATTTAGTTAAGCAGTCTTACCTTCTACTTCTTAGCTAGTTTTGCTGCTAATTAGTAGTAAGTTATCTAGTCTATATTAATAAACTACTAAGTTAGCCTTACTACTAGCTTAAGGCAGGCTAGAGCTTATTTAACCTCTTTATTATTCTACAGCTAATTTAGTAGTCTTATATCTATATAAAGTAAGTATAATAAGATAATATAGTATATATCTTTCTTCTTAGTTCTACACTAATATAGAGGCAACTTTATGCTAAGTACCTACTTATAGTAAAGAAACTTATTTAGCTTTATCTTGCCTATTTATAGCTAGATTAACATAGTAGTCTTATACTTATATAGGCTCTTATATAGATAGGTTGTCTATTTTAGTGTACTTAGCAGAGGTATATTCTCTATTACCTTCTAGCTATACTATTAGCAGGCTAGCTTTATATTTTAATGCTAGTTATTTTATTACTATTACTATTCTTGCTGCATTATAGCCTTAGCAGCTCTAGCTAGGCTCTAAGCTTATATTTACTATTAGTCTTTTTTATTTAGTTTCTACTAAAGCCCCTTCTTTTTCTTTAGAACTCTTACTATTATACTATAAGTAGTTTAGATTTAACCTACTATACTTATCTTCTCTAATTAATCTTTAAACTTATACTTTAAGTAGTTAAGATAAAAGTTTAATAAAGAAACTACTGCTTCTGCCTTTAAGTATAGAATTGGTATAGCTTTATATACTTTAGTAATAGCTTAGAGGCACTATAACTACTCTACTATAAGTTGTTTAGCAACCTCTTTAAGTTTGCCTTAGATCTAAGTAGGCATATAAAATATACCTACTTTATAGGCAATAACACCTTAGACTACTGCTGTATATAGAGCTCTTCTACTAGAGTATATACTGCTCTAAGCTAAGGCTAAGAGCGTAGTAAGAGCAAGCTGCTATATAGCTAATTTCTTCTCTATCTAGGCTCTATAATAGTTCTACTTTAGCTTCCTGTTAATCTAGACGCCTAGAAACCTACAGCTTTCCTTTAGTGCAATCTCGTTAGCGCCCAGCTGTATCTAGGTCTAGTGCAGCTCTCTAGCGCAGCTAAAGTGTAGCAACTCGCTTTTTGCTGAGTTGAATCTTTTAAAAGTATAAAGTTATATAGAAAAAATTTCTTCTACCTTAATATATAAATTAAACTTTATACTATAATTATTTTAGATTTATATTAAAACTAGTTTTATATTATTTCTAAATTATTTCTAAATTATTTCTAAATTATTTTAAAATTAATTTTAAATTATTTCTAAATTATTTCCTACTTTAATATACTAAAACTATATAAATAGCTTAAAAGTCTTAAAGAGACTATTTAATAATTTCTTTAGTATAGTATATTTTATAAAGATATTTTATTTTAAGTTAATAAGCTTTTTAATAAATAAAATAAAAATATTATTAGCTTTTAAATATTATAATACTAACTTTTAGCTTAAAGGCTTTTAAGTATTTCTAAAGTATATATAAAAAGCTTAAAGCCTTTATATAAAGAGATTTTAAAACTATTTATATAAGAAATACTAATTAAATTAATTTACTACTTTATTAATAAAATTCTTTAGTAATATAATTAGCAACTAGTAAGCTTATATATACTAAAGATATAGCTTTCTTACTAGAGATTAATATAGTAGTAAAATATATAAATTATAAATTAACTTATTAAGTAAATTTAATTCTACTTCTTTTTCTATAAATATTTTAATTAATTAATTCTTTAGAATTTATAATAATATAATAACCTTTAATATTTATTATATACTATTTATAAGGTTTGCTAGTAGAATTATATAAAAAAGTATATTTAAATAAAGCAAAAGTAAATTTAAATTCTTTCTAAAGTAATTTAATTTCTTAAAAAAAACTTAAAGTAAATATTAGTAATTTATAAATTTAGTTATAAATATCTTTACTACTATATATAA
>NW_024467584.1:116610-117087 GCF_000804445.1 Metarhizium album ARSEF 1941
TATACTAAGTATACTTAAGTAGTATTTATTTATAGTTTAATACCTTAGAATATAGCTATTTTTTATAAAATTAAATTATAGTATTAAAACTTCTCTATAAATAGTAGTATAAGTAATACTAGTATTTACTAGAACTAATTTAGTTTTTTATTATAATATAAATAGAAATTAGTTCTTACTTATATAAAAAGATTAAATTACTTTATACTATATATATAGTTTTAGTAAATAAAATATTAAAATTAAAAGCTAGTAGTATTACCTTTATATAAGTACTTTTAATTAATAAATATTTTTCTTCTATAAATTAGCTAAGTATACTTTATTTATTAAAAGTAATATTAAAGACTAAATTACTCTTTATATAGTATATATACTTTTTATTTAAAATAAGTTTACTAACTTTATTACTTTATAAAATAGCTATAAAATTTATATATAAAGAAATTATTAATATATTAAATCTAGAATTTTTAT
>NW_024467584.1:118491-126302 GCF_000804445.1 Metarhizium album ARSEF 1941
AAAAGCTAAGTAAAAAAGTAAAGTTAAAAAAAGTAAAGTTAAAAAAATAAAAAAAACAAAAGAAAAATAAAAAATAAAAGAAAAATAAAAAATAAAAGAAAAATAAAAAATAAAAGAAAAATAAAAAATAAAAGAAAAATAAAAAATAAAAGAAAAATAAAAAATAAAAGAAAAATAAAAAATAAAAGAAAAATAAAAAATAAAAGAAAAATAAAAAATAAAAGAAAAATAAAAAATAAAAGAAAAATAAAAAATAAAAGAAAAATAAAAAATAAAAGAAAAATAAAAAATAAAAGAAAAATAAAAAATAAAAGAAAAATAAAAAATAAAAGAAAAATAAAAAATAAAAGAAAAATAAAAAATAAAAGAAAAATAAAAAATAAAAGAAAAATAAAAAATAAAAGAAAAATAAAAAATAAAAGAAAAATAAAAAATAAAAGAAAAATAAAAAATAAAAGAAAAATAAAAAATAAAAGAAAAATAAAAAATAAAAGAAAAATAAAAAATAAAAGAAAAATAAAAAATAAAAGAAAAATAAAAAATAAAAGAAAAATAAAAAATAAAAGAAAAATAAAAAATAAAAGAAAAATAAAAAACAAAAGAAAAATAAAAGAAAAATAAAAATAAACTAATTAAACTAATTAAATTAATAAAAATATTTTTAAACTTTATAAAACTAGTTAAAGTAAGAAGAGAAGTATTTTATAGCTATTAGTATAAATTATTTTTAATTTAATTTTAATTTTAACTAACTTACTATATAAAATAAATATATAAATATTATAAGCTATATTAAGCCTCTAGAAACTTATTATATAGTATATCTTAGTAATTATAAAAAGGCTATCTTTATAGTATAGTAGCTATATAGTAAAGAAGTATATTATTTAATAATATACTAAGTAAATTCTATTAGCTAAAATTAGTTTCTAACTAGTTTATAATTATTTAGTAAGTAGTTTATATTATTTCTATATTTTTATTTTTATTCTTAACTTTATTTTTATTTTTATCTTTATTTTTATTCTTATTATTCTTAGAAAAAAAGAGAAAGAGAGAGAAGCATAAAAGTAGAGGCAGTAGTAATAGCAATAATAATAATAATAATAATAATAACAATAGCAGTAGAGGCAGTAGTAATAGCAATAATAATAATAATAATAATAATTATAGTAGTAGTAGTAATAGTAATAATAATAATAATAATAGTAAGAGTAAAAGTAGAGGCAAAAGTAAGAGCAAAAGTAAGAGTAATTAAGTAGGCAGCTTAGTATTTTATTAAAATTAGTTTTAATTTCTTTTTTAATTACTTTATAAGTAGTTAAAGTAGTATATATACTATTCTTAGTTAGTAATATATAATAACTACTACTTTAGTATTAATAGTAGTAGCTTTATTATATATAGTTTAAACTATAGTATTAATAGTAGTAATAGTAGTAGTAGTTAGTAGTATAAAAGTAGAAATAAAAATTACCTTAAAAAGTATTATACTTTACTATATAAGCTTATATAGTATTTATAATAGTACTTAGCTATTAATATAGTTTAAATATTATTTTACATAAAATAAATATTAATTATTATATAACTAGTTTTAAACTATTTTCTATAGTAACTTATAAGCTAAGTTATTATTTAATTACTCTTTATTATCTTTAAAGTAGTACTTCTTTAAGTTAATTTTATAAAATTAAATATAATAGTTTTAAAGTAATAACTTAGTTATATATTACTATATTTATAAGAAATAAATAAGAATTAATTTATATATATATCTAGTTAGTATTATACTTAATTATATAGTATACTATTTACTTTAAAATAGTAGAATAGTTCTCTAGAGAATAAAATTAGCTACTCATTCTAGAATTATTTCTAAGTTAGTTTTAATTATTACTTTTTGTAATAAACTAGCTCTATTAAGCTATAGCAAGTGCTAGCTGCAGTTATCCCAGCAATGCTAAAGCTCTTAACTGTTAAGTTAAAAAAGTACGTATTAAACAAGCTGTCTACAGCTTGCTTAATCTAGCACTATATAAGTCCTGCACAGGCTTATGTCCTCTATCGCGCATTGCGCATCTATTCCCTTAAGGTCGAGTATAGCTTAGACTATAACATAGCCCCCTTCTGTGCCTCCTATACCTCGCACCCCCCAAGGGTGGCGGTGGCCCTTGTGAGCCCAGGTTGAGTATCCCTCGCACTCTCTTTTTGTGCGGCTTAAACCTGCAACCCTAGAAAGCTTGTTTAAATGTAATAGACCAGCCCTATTAGGCTATAGCAGGTGCTAGCCGCAGTTATCCTAGCGATGCTAGAGCCCTTAACTGTTAAGTCAAAAGGGTACGTATTAAATAAGCTGTCTACAGCTTGCTTAATCTGGCACTATATAGGTCCTGCACGGGCTTATGTCCTCTATTGCGCATTGCGTATCTATTTCCTTAAGGTTGAGCATAGCTTAGATTATAATACTTTTATTATTTCTACTAAAAAAGAATTATAGTATTAAATTTTAACTTAAAAATAAGCTTATTAATAAGTTACTTCTTTAAGTTTAAGTATTACTAGTATTATAATAATAACTTATATTTATAAAATATTTTTTTAAGTAGTATAAACTAGTTTAGAAATAATTTAATAAGATAAATAAAAGTAGTTTAAGTTTATAAAAGAAAAAAAAGAGATATAAAAATTAAGAAAAATAAGTTTTACTTAAATAATAAAAATATAGTAGCTAAGTATTTACTTTTATATTAATTTATATATTATAAAATAAAATTATAAAATAATATATATATTTATAAAGAGTATAAATAAATATATATATATTAAATACCCTAGATAGCTATAAAGCTATATAACTAGTATATCTTCTTTTTATATTAAGCCTAGAAAACTCTTTAGTAGGAAGAAAACTCTGCCTACTTCTGTTTTCGCTCTCTAGAGCAGCTCTAGCTCTATGCTAGCTAGAATCTGCCTGTCTTCTGTGCGTACATAAATATTGCTAGCTTTACTAGCTGTATTCTAGAGGGGCTAATAACCCCTAAAAACTAAGCCTGCCTCTAGCTCTACGCTAGAGCTATACTGCTCCTGTTTATTCTCCTGCTGTATTCTCTAGCCTCTAATTATCCCCTCTCCCTAGGGATATAATCTATCTCTATATAGTATATTGTCTATTGCTGTCTTAGGAGTAGGCTAGTCTAGCTCTAGGCTGTTATATAACTGCTAGCATAAATATCTAGTATTTAGTTGCAATAGCTTATATAGTTAGATTTACCTTACTTTTATTTTATATATAAATTACCTCTTAGCTTTACAGCTAGCTATAGCTTAACTCTAGCTCTACGCTAAAGCTGTTCTACGCCTGCTTAATTCTCTATTCTATCTATTAGTCTCTAATTATCTCTACTTCTTAGGGACGTAGACTATCTTAGTGCAGTATAATATTTATTGCTCTCTTAGAGGTAGGCTAGCCTAGTTCTATGCTATTATATAGCTGCTAGCATAAATATCTAGTGTTTAGCTGCAATAACTTATATATTTAGATTTACTTTATATTTATCTTATGTATAAATTACCTCTTAGCCTTACAGCTAGCTATAGCTAGCGCAGCTGCTATACTAAATCTAGGCTTCTATTAAATATAAAGCTAGCTAGACTCTCTTTAACTTTCTTCTCTTTTTTCTTCCTCTTTTAACCTCTTGCTCTTAATATATACTAAATCTTACTAATATACTAGCTTTACCTACTGTCTAGCTAAGCCTAAGCTAGTCTCTATATAGATTCTAGCTAACTTCTTGCTAGAACTATTCTTATTGCCTCTACTGCTGCTGCTATTGCCTTTAAATATAGTTAGAACTTATTATCTATATATATATGCTTTATATCTACTCTATATTAAGCTTAACTCTAGAAAATTGCTAATTATTATTAGTAGCTATTATTATATCTACTTTTTAATTTAATAATGCAGGGAAAGTTGTAGTAAGTCTAAGCTAGCGCTAGCTTATTCTCTGCCTAGAGGCTAACTACTATAAAGACCTCTAGTGCCTTTAAGAGTAAAATTAGGCCTATTTATGCTAGGAAATTATTAAGTTAAAGATAGCATTATGCTTTAACTATTATATCTATAATAATTATTATATTTCTATAAGTAGTCTTAATATTAAACCTCCTCTAGCTTTAATCTAGCTATAGTATAATATAATATCTAAGACTTATTCTATTTTTCCCTGCCTTTAGAAGAAGCTAGAGGCAGTTGCTAAGATAATACTATCTTGCGTTATAATAAGTAGTCTACTTTATCTCTAGCTTAATATTACTAACTAGCTGTCTTAGTTTAATTCTTAATTTTTTAAGAATCTTAAGGCCTTAGAGAAAGCTAATAATTAAAAGAGGAAGAGTTAAGCCTAGGCTAGCTTAGCGCTAGCTAGAGGTTTTAATAATAGCGCAGACTATTATAAAGAGATTTTAGAGCAGCTAGAAGAGATTACTATATTAGTAGCTGCTACAGCTAAGTCTAAAGTAGAGGCTGTTTAGATCTTAAAATAATGCAAGAGCTATTTATTAGTTATAAAGGTTGCACTTTAGACTATAAGTGCCTACGCTATTATAATAAAGCAGAAAGGCCTTACAGCTAGACTTAGCGCAAAGAGGCGCTAGGGGGGTTATAACTCTTCTTAAGATAAAGGAGGGAAAATTTAGGGGGGGAAAAGTAGGTAGATAAGTAGAGAGCAGCCTAAGATTAAGCTGCCTCTAGTAGTATTACTAGCTGTAATGCTATAGGCTTAGTGTTCCTTGTTTTTTATTTTTTCTATAGTAATAAACTTAATAACTTTTAGCTTCTCTATTATTATGCCTATAAGCTAGCATTCGTTTTACTAGTATTACTATAATTCTACTTTAAGCGTCTAGTTAAGTAGTTATGCCTTCTACTCTTTAGCTAGTTTTACTACTAGTTAGTAATAAGTTATTTAGCCTATATTAATAAACTACTAGGTCAGCCTTACAGCTAGCCTAAGGTAGGCTAGAGCCTGTCTAACCTTCTTGTTATTCTGCAGCTAATTTAGTAGCTTTATATCTATATAGAGTAGGTATAATAGAATAATATAGTATGCATTTTCTTTCTTAGTTCTATATCTATATAGAGGCAACTCTACACTTAGCATGTGCCTATAGTAGAGGAACTTATTTAGCTCTATCTTGCCTATTTATAGCTAGATTAGTATAGTAGTTTTATACTTATATAGGCTTTTATATAGCTAGGTTGTCTATTTTAGTGTGCTTAGTAGGGGTATATTCTTAGTTGCCTTCTAGCTGCACTATTAGCAGGCTAGCCTAATGTTTTAGTGCTAGTTATCTTATTGCTATTACTATTTCTACTATATTATAGCCTTAGTAGCTCTAGCTAGGCTCTAGGCTTATATCTACTGCTAGTCTTTCTTATTTAGTTTCTACTAGAGCTCCTTCTTTTTCTTTAGAACTCTTACTACTATACTATAGGCAGTCTAGATCTAATTTACTATATTTATCTTCTTTAATTAATCTTTAAACCTATGCTTTAAGTAGTTAAGATAGAGGTCTAGTAAGAGGACTGCTGCCTCTGCCTCTAGGTGTAAAATTAGTATAGCTTTATACGCTTTAGTAATAGCTTAGAGGCACTATAATTGCTCTGCTATAAGTTACTTAGCAACCCCTCTAGGCTTGCCTTAGACCTAGGTAGGCATATAGAATATACCTACGCTATAAGCAATAACGCCCTAGACTACTGCTATATAAAGAGCCTATCTGCTAGAGTATATACTGCTCTAAGCTAAGGCTAAGAGTATAGTAAGAGTAAGCTGCTATATAGCTAATTTCTTCTCTATTTAGGCTTTATAATAGTTCTACTTTAGCTTTCTATTAATCTAGACGCTTAGGAACTTATAGCTCTTCTTTAGTATAATTTTATTAGCGCCTAGCTATATCTAGGTTTAGTGTAGCTCTCTAGCCTAGCTAAAGTATAGTAGCTTGCTTTTTACTAAGTTAAATTTAACCTCTACTTTCCTTGCTTAAGCTGTATATATATTCTAAGCGCTCTTAAGCTGCCTCTAGGTCTACTTTATATTTCTTCTAAACGCTAGAATATTTATATTATTAGTAAAGCTTACTACTATAGTTATATTAGCTGCCTAAAGCTAGGCATATAGTAGTATAGTATATAGAAGAAAGAGAATAAGCAATAGAGGCAAGCTTTATAGCACTCTAGCTAGAATTTAGTATACTCTTAATATTTATCTATTAAAATAAAGCTAGCTTATCCTTAAGTTAATAATAGCTTAAATATAGGCTATAAGCTATTTTAGTACTTCTACCTTAAGCAATATAGCAAGCAGCTTTAAGTAGCTAACTATATTAAATACTCTGCTAATATCTAGCTATAGTAGTAAGGTAATGCTATACTAGCTCTAGGCTGTCTTTACTGCTTTAGTAACTACTCTTAGTGCAACCTTTATTAACCTATTAGCTTTATTGCCTATCTATATATCTAGTAGCATGCCTTCTGCCTTAGTAATAGCTATAATTTAAGCTGCTATTACAGCCTTTAATACCTTGCCTATAACATTAAGTAGTAATATAGAGTACTACCCCCTAGCCTGCCTTAGGTCTATAGGCATTTTCTTAGGCTTATAGAGAATAATTACTTTAGCAGTCTAGAACTAAGCTAGAAAATAAGTATATTTAGCTACTCTAGTTAGTAGGTAGGTAAGAATATTTATAAGAGAGGCCTTATAGGCTTTTAGAAGGCTAGCTAGTATTCTATTATCTCTAGGAGCTTTCTAGCTTGCTATCTTTATAAGAGCTTTATATATATTAGTATTTATAAACTATTAGTCTACTAGTATAAGCATACTATTAAGCTAGCAAAAGGCTAGGTCTACTATATTACTAATATTAGCAGTTAGCTTTAGAAAGAATTTTATAGTAAGAATGTCTGCCTTCTCCTCTAAGCGTACAGCTAGGTTAGCTGTATTAAGTTCTTTATTATAAAGTAGAGCTAGAAGCTGCATAAGTTTAGGTAGAATATAGCTATATAAGTAGGCTTATCTTTCTAGCTGCTATATCTTATTATTTCTTATATTTATATAGTAGAGATTTTATGCTAAGTACTTCTATATTTCTTAGCAGTAATCTAGCTTTATGCTAAGTTAGCCTCTAAGTAGTATTTCTAGTTAGCTATTATTTGTCTATAGCGCTATATTTATTTTACTCTTCTTGCGTTTAATACTGCCTCTATTATACGCTAGCTCTACTACTATTCCTAGTAAGAAGGCCTTAGCGCTCTCTTTAGTGCAGCATTATCTACTATCTCCTAGAGTTATTATACTATCTAGTCTATATATTTATTAACATTAGCCTAAGTATAAAGTAGCTATATTACTGCCTTACTTTAAAACTATACTTTAGCCTCTACTTTAGCTAATTTCTTATTAAGCTTCTTTTAAAATACCTTATAAGCGCTAGAGGCTTATTATCTGCCTCTATATTAACCTAAATTAGCTGCAGAATATAGTTAGATCTAGCTAGATTTATAGCTCCTTAGTATATAACTCTAAGGCTCTATAAGGCTTAAGCTAGGTTAATAGTGCTATCTCTATCTTTATATTTTTACTTTATAAGTTCTTCTTTTAGTATTACTAAGCTAAGCTGCTACTAAGCTGCTATTGCTAATAGTTCTTTATAGCTCTAGCTAGTCCTCTCTAGCCTATTCTAAAGCAGGTGCTTAAGGTTAAAGTCCCTAACTAATATATACTTATTCTAGGCCTCTCTAGCCT
>NW_024467584.1:126386-398116 GCF_000804445.1 Metarhizium album ARSEF 1941
TACCTCTTGCTTTTATAGAGCTCTAAGTATAGTAATATAACTTTAATTCCCTTAATTTTTATATTAGCTTAGTCTTTACTACTATTCTTAACTAACTATAAGCTAGGCCTATACTAAGTATAAATATATACTATATTTCTACCTTAGTAATATACTAGTCTATAGCTGCTAAGCCTTAGGCTAGGAGGCTAGCTCTATTTTATCTGTTTTTATTTCTATATTACTATTAAGTTAATATTAAGCTAGTAGTAAAGCGCTATATAAATAAAGTTGTTCTTTTTATTAATATTTTAGTATAGTATCTTAAGTATTCTAGAAGAGTAGAATAATATTAATTCTTAGTATTATAGTATCTCTTAGCAATAGAAAGCAGCTTATATATAGTAGAATACTAGCTAGTTATTAAGCTAAAGGTATTACGTTCTTAGTTCTATTCCTGCTCTCTAGTAAATAGCCTCTCTTTTAGGCAGGCTGTTCTCTGCCTAACTTTAAGTTAGAGTTAATTATAATCTGCTAGTAGTAGTAGTCTAAGTGTTAGTAGTCTGTAAACCTTATTAAGCGTTCTAGGTATCTCTCTTTAGCTTTATTCTAGTGCTTCTTTAGAATAGAGCAGGCTTAATTCTAGGCTAAGTACGCTTTATTATATAGAGCGTACTTTTCCCTAATATTACTTATAATTATAGAATATAATTATTCTCTATCTATATAGCGCCTAGCTATATACTAGCTATACTTTAGTATTGCTTTATAATATTTAGCTATATACTTAATGCTATAGTAGTTGTTACTACTTAGCAGGCGCCTTATAGCAATAGTAGTATTATAGCTAATAGCCTAGTTTATAGCTAATACTATATTAGCAGCAGCCTGCTCTTTATATACTTCTATAATAGTATCTCTCTTTATAAGCACTTTACAATATTATTATATTAAGATAAAGAGGGGGGGGAGGCTAGGCCCTAAGCTAGATGCACTCTAGCTATAATACTTGCCTATAATTATAGTCTTTTAGCTGTCTTTATAGCTTTCTTTACTGCTATTATTACAGCTTTCTATAACTATCCCTAAGTGTCCTTAAGTTATAAAGGTATTATTGCAGTTAATTGCAGCTTTAGTTGTAGCCTAGCATACCTCTGCCTTAGTATATGCTTAAAGTATTGCTTAAGCTCTCTTAAGAGTATTACTCTCTAGAATATAGCCTATAAGTTTGTTATATACTTCTTTTTAAGTATTATTAAGTTAGTCTTAAGTTATAGGCAGCCTATTGCTGCCTAGTTCTTATTTATTAAACTATCCTCTTTCTATATTTAAGTAGTAGCAACTCTAAGTAAGCTCTTTATTGCTACTATTAATAACTATTAGTATCTCCTCTACTGCCTTGCCCCTAGTGCAGCTGCTGTACAGCATTATAGGTAGGGGCAATTAAGTGCAAGAAAGAAGGTCCTTATGTTAGTTTGTATTTTAGAGGCAGTCTTAAGCTGGCGCAGCAGTGCTGTAGACTAGATGCTGAAAAGTTTTAATATAAATAAATATATAAGTTTAAGTAAGTATTTTATATAATATTAAAGTTAATAATAATTATAAGATATATATAGTAATTAACTATAATTATAAAGATATATATAGCGCTACAGCAAATCAGCAGAATGTAAATTAGGAAAATTGTAGTAGCAGCGTTTGCAGATGCAAGCTAATGTGCGACCGTAAAGCTGCGCTAAATTAGGAAAATTATAGTAGCAGCGTTTGCGGATGCAAGCTAATGTGCGACCGTAGACGTGCGCAGCGCTGCAGCAAATCGGCGGAATGCGAATCAGGAAAATCGTAGTGGCAGCGTTTGCGGATGCGAGCTAATGTGCGACCGTACCCCGTCCCCGCCCCCGCCGACGGCTCCAAGTTGTCAACGTCTGGTAACATTGAAACGGCGACATCTCGGAACTGCTTCCGCAAATCCACCGTGTGACACCAGACTTCACGAATACCACTCGGCCCCTTGCATAACCACACCGAGAAAGGATTCGAAGCGACTGCGGCTGCGGCAGCATGGCGTCTTCAGATCCAATCAAGAAAGTCTGCCTCGTTGGCGCAAACGGAACGGTAGGCTCCGTCATCACCAGAAAGCTCCTGGAAGTCGGCTGCTTCCATGTTTCGGTCCTCCGCCGCTCAAGCTCATCATCCGCCTCCCCAACTGGTGTCACCGAGATATCCGTGTCGCCCGCCCTGGAGCTCCAAGAGCTTACCGAGGCTCTCTCGGGGCAAGACGCCGTTGTCGCCGCCATCCCACTCAGGGATGTCTCGGAGCACCTCCGCCTGGTGGAAGCCGCCTTCAACGCCCGTGTCCGCCGTTATATCCCCGCAGACTACGGTAGCTGTGACGCTGCCAGTCCCCAGGCACAGCACCACTTGAAGCTGTATCGCGACAAGACCGCCGTGCGCGTCAGGTGCGAGCAGCTTGCCCAGAAGGCTGACGAGGACCCGACTGGTGCCGGTCCGTTTACGTGGACATCGATCATCTGCGGCCACTTTTTCGACTACGGCCTTGCCAGTGGTCTGCTCCATTTCAACCTCGACACGGAAACGGCCCAGATTCTCGATGCGGGCGACATCAAGGCCTCGGCGTCTACTCTGGGCCGCGTCGGCGAGTCGGTCGTCCGCGTGCTGCAGCGTCACGAGGCCACCCGGAACCGCGCCGTGTACGTCCAGAGCTTCTGCCCGACGCAGCTCGAGATCCTGGCATCTCTTGAGCGCGCCACGGGCCACAAGTGGCATGCCCAGTACCTGGACTCGAATGCGTTTCTGGAACGCCAAAGCCAGCGTCTGGAGGCGGGTGATGCGGAAGCCATTGAGGAAATTGTGTTTGTCCTGGGTACTGTCGATGCCGACTGGACGCGCAAGGGCGGCTATGCCATGGACCTGCTGGGCCTGGAGGATGAGAATCTCGACCAAGTAATTCGCGACGTGGTGGCCACCCACAAAGCAAAAGCGCAAGATTGACGATGAAGTTGAAGTGTCTCGAAGCCTCCAGTCTGTCGAGACAAGAGTAAAGACACATGATGTATACAAGGATTACTTGTCTCTATGACTCTTATTGCGCGTGCAGCAGCTCAAACTGACGCCTTTGCGTCACGACGTGAACAAGGGGCTTATGAAGTCTTGGAACCGATGTTGGAGAATGGAACAGAGAAAAAGAGCATACTATTCAAGCAATGCAATGCAAATTCCTTGCCATCTACACCGGCCTAGTTTATCACGAGAAATAAATTTCCCAACTACCATCTGCAGATTGCACTTTGTGCTTGCTTTGTAGTATCAGAAAATCGAGAAAGAAAAAAAAAAAAAAGGGGTTGGTTCCAGGCGCAAAGCTCATATTTACAAGTTACAAGATACATTTAAACCTTTGGGAATCGTCATGAGTTGGCGCGTTTTGCATTTCAATTCTTGTAGCGAAGGCTATAAGCGACTGTCGCACGTGAGCACGGCTCATATCCGACTATTGCCAGCATCATCCGTTGAGGCTGGCCCAGCCGCAGATGCACAAAGGGTGTAGCTTTACAGGCCGCAGCAAGGTTCAAGGCAGGAAGGGTCAGAGGCCTTGCGGCGTTAATGACCTAGATGCCGTGGCCATCCATGTCAGCTTATACATATAGAGGCTGTCGTATATAGAGAGCTTGTAGGTCGAGCCGTTAAATCGAGCCCTCCGAAAACCTTGGATATTGTACAAGATGTTCTTCAAATAGCGTCATGTTGCCCTAGTCTATTTATTGAGCCTTTGTCACTTCGACAAGGAGACGTTGGATAGAAGATGTGCGACGAAGGGCACCACGACTTGAGGTGGAAAGAGTTGTTTGTTAAATTCAAAGACGTCAGCTACAAGACGCCATGTATGTGGAAGATGAAGGCGGCTGGGCTGAAGTAGCCGCAATGCCGCTTTATTGGACTCGAAGCCTTGGGCCTCTGTTGTGATTCGTGACTTCATGATGGCCTTGTGCGACACATCTTTTTCCATGTGTAACAGAATAGTCTGTGCTTTCTTGCCAAGTGCAGTATTATACGATTTGGAAAGACGCGGTTAAGACGCGTGAAGTGTTGTCACACGGATGTTAAGTGACACAAGGGCTATAGTCACGCACGAGACCTAGGGCAGTGTAGCAAGGACTGGTCTTTAGGATCAGGGCTTAGAGCAAATAACTCATATTCCCATGTAATATCGTGTGGTCTTAAAGGTCCTTCGTTCCTCAATCTAAAGGACCTGACCAACAAGGGCTTTATACACATAATAGTGCTTGTGTGTATAACCTGACTAGGCAATAAAGGGGTGTCGCCCTTTATGCCTTATAGGCTTGGTGCCCGAGCCCACTGGTGGCCAATGAGGCCATCGTGATAGCTGCAACCTTTGTGCATTGCAGCTAGTCATGTGGTTGGGGCTCTTCCGTGTAACAGGCAGCAGGTTTCTGCACAAATAGAAGCCTGCGGCCGCAAGGACCGTTTCGAAAACCAAGGAACCCTTGATACCAAAGTGTATTGTATGCTGAATGCAGCCGAAGTGTTCCAGGCCCGCTGCAACCACACTACTAGACTTCTAGGTTCATCGTGGAGATTGTTCTCTGCACATGTGACAGGGTACCGGTGATGTGTTCAATTGATACCTTCAAACTTTGTTGTAGGGCTTAGCAGGAATCCATCCAGCGATAACATGTTGTAGCGTCCGTGTTCATCGTCTCCAATGGGCCCGGGCTGAGGTTCATTTGCCAGGCGGCTAGTAAAGCCTCTCGACAGCAACAAGCCAGTAACGCTTGCCAGTCGGATGGCTTCGATGCACTTGCTCGTCAAACCGCCGACTTGGCCAATAAATGTTGTCCAAAGGACATGGTCCAGGCTGTCATAATCGTCATATCGCACCCAGCCGTCCCGAAGGTGGAGTTTCCCGGTTAGGCTCTGCAGGGAGTAGAGGTTCAGGCCAAAGGGACAAATGTCCGCCTCAGCCCAGTCAATCACTCCGGTCAGGTGGCAGGTCACCTCGTCGACGAGGATATTGCAGGTGCCAAAATCTTTGTGGAGAAGCACCATCGGCAGCGAGAATATGGCATCCAACGGGTGCACTTCCGGATAATGCGGTGCAGCCGAGCTGGAGGGACCTCGAGCAGCATTCGCAGCTCTCTTTCGAATTTCTCACTGACCTTTGCAATATAACTTTGGTCAACGGGCTGCGGAGCATTCCAAGCAAGGGCAAAGAACCTATCGGCCAGTCAGTGCCTAGGCGTCCGATGGTGGCCTCGTAGGTGATGACCTCTTACCGTGCCACATCCATCATCAGTCTCTGGCGTCGAGCTGCAAAGATTTCAGCCGGAACTGAAGGACGTACTCGAGATTTGGCCCGGCATAAACGGAGTAGCTGCAGCTTCCTTGCACGTCGACAGCGGTTGGCCTGCCCCCAAACAGCTCCTCTGCCCGCGCATCGCACTCTGAGCGACAGGTGGACGATTTCGCAAAAAGGTTGGCGATTTCGTCCCCGACAGAATACTGTGAATATACCATGAGGCGAGGTTCCTGCCGTGTGGGTATATGATTAAACGAGGCGAAAGACGGACTTCTTTCGACTTGCGGCGTAAAGCGGGCGACTGTCACAGCAGACCGTCCATCTAAATGAAAAGCAAAAGGGAAGAGCAAATGCTACGCTGGCACTAAGAACGTGGAAAGCATTGAACAGACGCTGACCCAACTCCCAACAAAGGGGATAGAGAAGTTCACGGGGTGCAGAGTTCAAGGTGTTGGAATAGGCGAAATGTCACGTGCCATTGCGTGGTAGGTACGTAGTCCCCCAACATACCAAGTACAATGTGCTAGGAGACAAGGAATGAACCATTTGCTATATCACAACACAAAATTGTATGGCGCTTGGAGCCATGATGGCATGATGGCATCCACGTGGCCGAGTCGCGGGCTACTTTTAGGCCCGGTGCCACTCACTTAAATACAATCCGGATCCTGCGCAAATTTTCGAAACTTGCAGGGAGAATGCGCCCTAGCTACTCACACAAGTTACAACTCACAACGGCGGCGAGGGCGCCTTGCCCTTTGTGGCCCAACGAAATTTAAAAAAAAAAAAAAAAGACACACAACCGCTGTCGCAGTCTCCTCTCCCGATCCTTCTCTCACCGAGAACAACCACATTGGAATCCAGATACAAGAGACACGTGGCGCTTCGTGACGCAGCTACCAAACTGTCCATATGAGAAATCGTGAAAAACACCCAGCGCGTCGACCCTTGCGACTTCCATGGGGAACGCCACTGCCGGTCTGATCGCCGAAAAATCCCTCCCAGCAGGCTGGTGCTACGAGTCTACGGCTATATCGAATGACTACTCCGTACATCCGCCAACGCGGAGTTTTGCCAGCCATCAGCGCGTCCGCGCATTCCCAGACGGCCTCTGTTCACCGCCACTATTGATCCAGATACATCGATCTCCAAGCCAACACAGGATGATCATCAAGACTCTGTCGCGGACACTTTGGTCAGTCTTCTGGACTGCATGGAGCTCGTAAGTGCAGGGAGGGGGAGACTTCTTACACGCAGGAAAATGCGAAACAAGACGCGAAAACAATCAGGATGTCGTCGTCGGCGTCGTCGTTGACAGCCAGAACCACAATGGCTGACGCGAGCATTCCCGCGCAGAGAGCGCCGTCTATCATGCATTGATTGGAGGGGCACCGCTTCCGACGGCTGGATAGGTAGACATGGTAACTATTCCAGCAAATTACAGCCAAGGCCTAGTCATGTCAGGGCCAATGGTCGCCCCATCTGTCGTGCCGCCTGGGATGACGTACCGGGAGCAGCAAGGCGCAAACAAGCCCATTTCTCAAATGAAAAAGAGGGATCGAGAGACCAAATATGCCGAGGCTATAGCCAATTAAGGAGATCCGGAAAGCCACTTGCAATCCCATCGGACAGCTCGTCGTCTGAGCCATCATGTATGTCGAGCCAAGTTGGTTGTAGAGGAGAGTACGGGGCGGGCTTGCTGACTTGAGCTCGGTCTGAGGGCTCAACCAAGTAGCAAGGGCGTAAGAATAGCTCTGGCTTCCCGAGAAATTTGACTCTATTTTCTGCGGAGAGAAGGCTTGGGCTTGCATACAGAAAGAGATGACAGATGCGGAAACCGAAGCTGCAGCATGATGGGAGCAGCACCATTAAGTACTCCAACACGTCGGTCAAGATCTCATCCGTTCTGTCTGCGATCTATGCGAGTTCATTCTGTTGCAGCTGAGTGCTTGGAAAAACAGCATCTAAGTTACGCGGTCCGTCCGTCGAGGCCGCAGTCTTCAGTTAGTGTTCGCAAACCAACCACGTTCACTTCCTGCGTGCAGTCAATGTGCAGTCGTTGATCAATCATCTTGGGCGCAAAAAGCACACTCGACAGCTCGACAGTCTTCTCCTATGCCTCGTGTTTCAGTCCGGCCTCTGCTAATGCTAGCTGAACAGCCACGCTTTTCTGAGCATAGCTGCGGATGTGCTCCAAACGCGTGTAAGACTTCCTTTCACATCAA
The DNA here is from genome assembly GCF_000804445.1 of Metarhizium album ARSEF 1941. Taxonomy (NCBI): domain Eukaryota; kingdom Fungi; phylum Ascomycota; class Sordariomycetes; order Hypocreales; family Clavicipitaceae; genus Metarhizium; species Metarhizium album. The sequence goes on from NW_024467584.1 coordinate 133,926, forward strand.
GGAGCAACTCGCTTTGGCGCAATTGTCTCGGCCTGCTCAAGCTCAGTCTGCAAACACCAAGTCGACCTCCGGCTTCCCGAGATGGCGGGTCTGGGTCTTGGTGCAGACGATACGTCATATCCTGGTCAAGAAGGTTCTTTGTCGAATGTTCTGACCCCAACTTACATCCATCATCACAGCCCTATGAGCAGCTGTGACCAGGCATACGAATCACGGCTTTGCGGGGTATATCACGGCCTGAAAAGCTCAATCGTCATCCGTCTGTCCATCCTCATACATCAGGTCATGTTTTCGATCCACTCGTCCAGTCGGAGTGTGTCCAGTCCAACCTTCCTGCACGTCCTCTGACGTTATACGGGGTATTACTTGCATCTGTCCAACGACTCTGCTCCTTGGCATGACTACGTGGGAGTAAACGAGGGCGGCCTTGAAAGTACAAATGGTCTCGTTTCCCCCGAGAAAAGAAACTGTCTCCAAGTGTCTCCGCAACCCAGACAAAGACACCAAAGCTCTCCGTTTCCACATCAACTTGATCAGTATCAAAAATGCGCTTCTTCGCTGCTGCCGTGTTCCTCCTCCCCGGGTAAGATGCCCTCACCCTCGCATCTTCAGATGAAAGTATCAGCACGTGATTGACCACCGACAGAGTCTCTCTCGGAGAAGGCACAGTGCCGCACTGTAAATCCGTCACGTCCACGGCCACGGTTTGCAGCACCTGTCTTCAGCCGGCATGCCTTGCCATCGAGACAATCACCCTCTTCGCCGACTGCCCGTCTCCTGTGCCGACTACCACCACCGCTTACCCTTGCTCCGGCACCAAGTGTCCAGGCGGGTGCAAGTCCACGTCTTACAAGTTTGTGGCTCCTCCTGCTCGAGTCACCGAGGCGCCGAGAGCGATGATGACGCCCAACCTATCTTGCGGGACCGTCACGTCCACTGGCACGGTCTGTTCTACTTGTCGTAACCTGGCCTGCGTGTCAACCGAGTATGTTACCGTCGGGCATGGGTGTCCTAACCCGCCCGCGACGAGTCGGACGGCGTATGAGTGCGGAGGAGGTTGTCCTACAGGTTGTGGGGAGACGTCGTACATTACGGTTGCCACTCCTTTGGCCTAGCCGATTGCGGTTTACTGAGTCCTCTGGCCAACGTGTTTTCGTCTCTGCGTACCGCAAAACTAGTCTTGCTTGGGAGCGAACAAGCAGCATCATCAGTTTGTGTACCGCAAGAGCCTTAGCATTTTGGCCTGCGAACAGAAGTGGTAGTGAGCCAAGCGCCAAGGCGAAGTGAGAAGTTTATCGACTCGTTTCAAAATAAAAAGAAAATTTTCTTAAAAAAAAACCCCCCAATGTGATAGCATACACTGGTTTGTCATGGATCAAGCAAAAAGTGGGAGAGCCCGAAATATGGGGTCCCCCAACCACAGCACGATCAATCTGAGTTGGTATACTCCGTACACGGTAGTTCGCTCCTGTAGACTCGGTCCAATAGTAGGTGAATTGCGCCATAGTAACTTACAGCTTCATCAGGCAGCAAAGGTCGCCTGCTCTGTTGTCAAAGCTTCATTCCATTGGAATAGGACCCTGCAGATCCAAGGCCCACAGCTGTATTTTGGGCCATTGCCACGTCGCGGATCTGACGTCGCATGAAGAACCGGGTGGGTACAGGAAGATTTAAGGCCCAGACATCCCAGCGGTTATTACGCAACGGTTCATAAAAATAGTCAGATGAAAAGCACACGACGTGTCGGTCGGTCGCTGTAAATGAGAGACAGTGTCGACGCGAATCAAGGACGTGGTATCGAATCTCGGTGGCACCTATTGGTAAGGCCGTGGACAGATTTAAAAATTGCTGCAATACTCTTCGGCGCGCCCAGCATGGGCATCTATTTATACGTCTGCACATGGTGGTAGTACTCGGTTGTACTCGGCAGCACCATCTGACTCGATTCGTCAACTGATTTAGAAGAAGCGAGTCATGGTACCCGGCGTTCCAAGACATCCAAGCACCTCTTTGGAACCTGTCAAGGGGTCAAATAGCCAGTCGGCATCGGCAGCAACAGCGGCAGAGGAAGGTTGGCTCGGATGCAGGTGAGTGGTCGGACTCAGCCCCAAAGGTGACGCTGAGGTTTACGCTGCATCCACTTGTTAATCTCGGCCCTTGGGCGAAACAGTGCCAGATTGAGTCGAGTCACGAACGATCTGCCGAGGGCGACAACCTGTTGGTCATGGCCATGGTCATGGTCTTGGTGATGATGACAGCGAGCCGGCCCAACGAGGATCGGAGGACGGATAGCACTGAGCCAAGTTGTCGGTAGTAGGTCGCACGGATGCGCCGTCTTTGCTTCCTGCGCTTTGTGGACTCTAAAGTCGAACCCTAGCGTCGTGGTTGGTCATGATGCGCAGGCTCTCACACAAGCAAGCTGCGCCAAAGAGAAATCGGGATTGCTTTGTTGGTGTGTGGTGGTCGTTGGTGGTAATGGTTATGATGATAGTGTTGTTCTTTTTTTTTTCGCCTTGCATCCATCAAAGGTGCGTCGAAAGGAAGGAGCTACCGCCGTTGGTGCCGGCTTCTATCCCTGGGTTCCATGCTTGGCTGTGAAACCGTGACGTAAGCACCGCCCACCCATATTTCCTGCACGTTGACTCTGGAGTCTGAACAACGCCACGACGCCACGGAACGCGGCATCCGTGCCACTTGGCATCTGGATGCATGACCAATGTCGAGGCTAGGGCTTTTTTCTTCTTTCCCTTCATCGCGACCCTACTTCAATAGCCTTTAGTCTTTCCCTTTTCCTTTTTCTCTTTCGTTTGTTCGCTTGCTCTCAATGTCATCCTTCGTGTCCATGTGACGCCGGCTTTTGTTTTCCTTGTCCTTTCACTCGAGGCTTTCAGTCATTGCCCCCGTCCACTTGAAAAGAACGAGGGCACCGCCATGACGGAACCGTTCCAACTTCCCACCACTGCGACCAGGCAACAACTTTCGCTTCATCAGTCTCGACGTCGTCAAAGTTTCCCTCCCTAGCGTCAACATATCCAACTCACCCCGGCACAAGACACTTGGGCTCCTGCATCTCCTCTACGTCGGTGCCAGCTCTCACGCTCACAGCTTCACAACGCCCCGAAAATGGAGGCCAGGTCATTAACCGAACTTAACCGCATGGCAAACAATCCACCAAGATATTCCGAAGGAATAGGCACGCCAGCTCCACTTGTTTTGTACATCTCTCGTGTGCCGCAAAGTAGAGGTAGTCGCTCGCATGCATTGTTTCGACCTGTCGTTCCTTGCTCCATACCTAGGTAGCTAACATGTATTCGCAGATCTCATTCTCACAACTCTCAAGCCTCAAGCGAGGAATGTGACGGCAACCGATGTCAAAAGCGCTCTCTATTTATTGCATGTGGGGGTGTCTGATTCCGAGCCCGTCCGAGATGAGAATGCTCACCGTTCTAGCGAGGACGGCAGCTTGTCGCGCATCACAATCCGTCGAAAACCTCTTCCCCAGTCAGCCCGTCCTCTATCCCTTGATAGCTTGTCCGGTGGGAGCCGAAGGCACCAGCCCTTCCTGCCCTCAGATGCCGCCGTCTTCGAAAACACACAGGGCTCACGCATTTCTGCTCCTTCAGAAGTCCCGGAACGAACGGCTTTAGGATTGCACACAGGTATACCGACGAGAAAGCCTCTTCAACCTCGACCTTTCCCCGGAACAACAACTGAGACGTCTACTTCTGCCCAATCGATGGTAATGGAAGGCTATTCCAGTCCGGAAAACCGTGCAGAAGATGCGCCAAGGAGCCATGTCAAACCAATGACAGCGCCTCCGCGCGATGAAAGTGTAGCTATTCGCAATGGCAACCAAGCCTACCCTTCTCGCCCACGGGCCGTCTCACAACCTCATAGCAGACCCCTGTTCCCTCAAAGTACGGCTGTCACACTTAGGTTAATCCGACAAGATCCAAGCAGCCAGCTCACTTGGGACGTTGGATATATTAGCCTGCAGCAGCTTACGTCGACTACGGGCTCAGTGCAGCATCACCCATTTGACATTACGATAGTAGCATCTGGATACTCTGCATTTCGCTCCTCGCAAGCCGAGACCTTCAATCGTCAGGCCGCCATGGCATACTCGGACAGTATCGGAACGGTCGCAAAGAAGGCATTTCGAGCCATGAAGCAATCTGTGAGCCGCGACCGAAGCAATAGTGCGGCGTCGGCAGCCTCAAATGAAGGCGGGGTTTTTGTGATCCAAGACTCCATTGTTACATCCGGACCACGGCCAAAGGGCATGGATCCTCGCGGATACACGTTTCTTAGCCCATGGGGGGGACAATGCGCCTTCGAAACAGGCGCAAGTGGCTCGATCCTTACGTGTTTTCACACGCCCGCTCCGTCGCCGGGTGGCATCCACAGCAATTCCTCGGGCGAAACCCGCCACTCGAAACCCGATGCTTCTCAGGTCAGCAGTCTGCATTTCAACCTTCCGATGTCCGCGGAACATGCCAAGGCACCCAAGAGGGTAATGGGACACTTCAGTAACATGTTCAAGGGAGGTAGCGGTTCTAGTTCCGGGAGTGACGATTGCAAAGAGCCGTCCTGCGCCAGCCTCGGGGCTGAACGCGCGGGTGGCGGCTTGCATGGCAGGGAGGCAAAACTGGGTAAACTAGAAATCACAGCTGAGGGCTTCAAAATGCTCGATCTGTTGGTGGCAGCCAACATGGGGGCGTGGTGGACAACATGGGAGAAGTACTGTCCGGTCGGCGCTTGACAGATGCGTTTTTGCTAGATCTCGTCCCCATGTGTCGAAAGGAAAATCCAAGCCCCCCAAATGATGACGGTAAAGATGGTGAGGGCGGCAAGATACCAGGCGCCAGAGTCTTGGAGTAGCTTTGGCAAGCGATTTAGAAGTCTGATTTTGTTGCGATTGCATATTCATTTTGCATGATTGTCTTCAGCGTAGCCACATATCTTGTTGTTATGACAGCTAATTAGAAACTTGATGACACTGAAACTTGGGGTTGCATATTCTGTGTCCAACATATCGTCTTTCTGGCATTTTGCCATCTCCATCCAATCCAATCACCGGAGGAAGTGTCATGTGCCGGAAATGGCGCTTGCCCCGGCTCAGCTTCCCTAGGTCACTTGCTCTCCGACTTTTGCTCCTCGAGGCACAATATTGACACTTGCATTGAAGCAACGTAATTTGTAACTCAGAGATTAAAAGATGTGGACATGAGGACATGAAAGGGAAATGAAGCTGTGGCAAAAAAACCCGATACTTGTTTTGAAAGGCAGCGTGCATGCTCGTCTGGACACAAATGTTACAAGCTGGTCTCACAGGTTGAAACAATGCACAAGAATCACCAGAAATAGCGCTGAATACAATATCAAAGAAAGACAACAACCAGTTCAAGAATTGACCCGTCGCAAGGCCTCATTGTATGTCTTTATATGCTCTCCCTCTCTCGTCTTGACAAGTAGTGTTTGCATTTAGCATCATTCCACTTTACCCTCACAGTGGGCCCGTAATGGGCATGGACGCCTGGATTTACAAAGCCGTTATATACTTATCCAGCGAAAAGAAGTACTACGTACGTAGTGATAAACCCAGCTGCATCTGATAGCATTTGGCGACAAGTTTGCCACGTGGGGGGAGACAGTCACGTGAAATCTCACGCGGACGGAACCACCAATCACATCCTTAACATTGTAATCCCGCAGTAACAAGCCTCTCAAATCGAGGCGAAGAAATCCAAATCGTTCACCATCAATCACCAGCAGACTTGCACCGTCCCATTTGGCAGCATCACCCAGCAGTGCATTGTCGAACCGCCGACTCTAGTTCCCCACCACTGGGAATTCATTCTGTCTGTACATCCAATGGCGCCGGCTCTGCATGCCTCGGCGGCCATGCTCGCGCGACGAAACCTCACCGGAGTCCCGAGCTCCACCAACTCGCTAGCAGTCGTGGCTAGCCGGCTCGTGGCCGCGCAGAAACATCAGACGCGAGGATATGCTACGCCCGCGGGCCCGCCCCCCAAGAACTTCCGGACAAGCAGGCACACGGAGTGGCCGTGGGACAAGGAGACCACGTTGGATCGGCTGGGCAAGTACTTCCTCTTGACCGAGATGGCAAGAGGCATGTACGTTTTGATGGAGCAATTCTTCCGACCCCCGTATGTGAAATGACCCTGTCCAATAATCATTTCGAAGCTCTCATTGTGACGCTTCATATAAGCCTGACGGAGCTGACGGGTGGTCAACAGATATACCATCTACTACCCCTTCGAGAAGGTATGTCAAAGACGAGTCTGGCATTATTAGCCGTTGGTCATGGCGATAAATCAATTGAAACAACGTAGGGTCCTATCTCCCCCCGGTTCCGTGGTGAACATGCTCTGAGGCGGTATCCTTCGGGCGAAGAGCGCTGCATCGCCTGCAAGCTCTGTGAGGCTGTACGTTCATTTTGTGGATACACACTTTTCTTTATCTCGGGTTCGCGAGAAGCTAACGGACGATATAGATCTGCCCGGCCCAGGCCATTACGATTGAGGCTGAAGAGCGTGCCGACGGATCCCGGCGAACCACCCGCTACGATATTGACATGACGAAGTGCATCTACTGCGGTTTCTGCCAGGAATCGTGTCCTGTCGATGCCATCGTGGAGAGCCCCAACGCCGAGTATGCCACTGAAACGAGAGAAGAGTTGCTATACAACAAGGGTGCGTTGAATAACACGATACACGCCATGTCGTGTGGGTGGCTTACTGACGTTTCCCCCCTTTCTTTGATAGAAAAACTATTGTCCAACGGGGACAAGTGGGAGCCTGAGCTGGCGGCTGCCATTCGGGCGGATGCGCCATATCGATAACCTTACCACACCTGACAGCGTCGTTTTACTCTTTTTTTGGTTCGTGTAGAAGTGGTTTGGGGAGCGTTGGCTGGGCAGCAGGAAAAGCTAGGTCACTAAACACGTAGCAGTTGGTGGAAATTTTGTACAAAAGACGAGAAAATTTCCCAAATCAAGTGGCTAATGTGATGCAGCCCTTCGTGCCCTTGGTGTCACCGGCTCCAGTGCCGTTTTCCATGCTGTATTGTCTAGTCCACGAATCAAACAAGGCCACCACATTAGCTTCATGATGTTATTTGCATTATTTGCAAGTTTGAGCATATATTTTAGCTTACACCCGGCCGAAATAGGACCTTCCTCGAGCTCGCCACCAAACAACTACATGATGATATTTATTTTCGGCATCTCCACTTCTTCCTCATAGCCACAACTCGATACCCGAGCTCTCATCACCACCCATCCACCATTAGCTTTACCCAACCTCATCGGAAATGAAGGAAAAGGAAAAAAAATACAAATAAAATAAAAGGTTAAATAACGTACCTTGAAGCCTTCAAAATCCGTCCCCAGTTTCCCCCAGGGCTACCCCCGTAGCATATAATTATAGTCTTTTAGTTATCCTTATAGTATTCTCCGACCGCCCCCAGAATCCAGGCACCTGCCGGCCCGCCCAATCAGCAACGTCCCAAAGCTCATTCACGTGACCCTCTTTTTTTCCAAAAGGCTAGCTCTGGACCTCCATACCTCGAATACACCGAGAAACTCATCACCACCTCACGCCTTAGCTTCCCTCTTTCCCCTCCCCCAGAACCGTCGTCCAATTGACCATGTTCCGCAGCGCCCTCCTCCGCAGCGCCCGCGCCGCCTCACGCCCGCTGGCCGTCGCAGCGCCCGCCGCCCGCATCACCTTCCCCCGGGCAGCTCCGGTGCCCCGAATGCTAGCCATAAGGATGTACTCGGCCGCCAGCAGCCTAAAGAAGGAAGAGGTAGAAGGGCGCATAATGAGCCTGCTGCAGGGCTTCGACAAGGTATTCCCTCTCTGTCTGCTCCCACAAGCCGTCCAATTCACACCCCGTCCCGCTAACTCGCTCAGGTCAACGACACCGCAAACGTACGCAACCCCGAGACAAGGACCATCGTTTCCCCCCGGGGGATGCCAGTCGCAGTGGACTGACAAGCATGCAGATCAAGCCGGCGGCCCACTTCGCCAACGACCTGGGCCTTGACTCTCTCGACACGGTGGAAGTGGTCATGGCCATAGAGGAGGAGTTTAGCATCGAGATCCCCGACAAGGACGCCGACTCCATCCACTCTGGTACGTCTACTCTTCCTTTACGTACGGCCCTTGCTTCTCCCGCCCAGACAGCAAAGCGTCCATGCCCACAAGGGGCCCGACAGGTGGTGCTTGTGCTTACGCTGACCATGCCGCAGTGGACAAGGCGGTCGAGTACATTCTCAGCCAACCGGATGCTCACTAATTCCATGGAACCTCTGTACTATTATCTCTGCTCCTTGGGTGAGCGGGACTCGGGGCACGTGTACTGTTTTATAGAAAGGGGAATACACATCTTTTTTCGCTGTGCCACGCTCTCTTCAACTCGACCGCCCCTTTTTCTGAATCCCATCTCTTCAGGCCAAATACCCACCCTGGGTGGGTAACTTGGTATTTCGTATCGCGCAGACGGACATTCTGGCGGCCGTCTCCAGCTTCATCAGCTACACCAAGACAGCTGGTCTCCCTTTTCCACCCGCACGCGACAGCTTCTACCAGTCTTGTGATGGCTCTTGTGTCCAGAAAACAGGAACAAATCGCCTGGCATGTATGCTCAAAGCGTCCTTCTAATTCCGTGCTGATCCGGCAAGCAAGCAGCTACCTACCCTTGGGCCCTGCGCCCTCGGAAGCAAACATAAAAAACGACAAGGCACTTGACGCAGACGTAGCCGAGAATACTTCTTGATTCCACTCAGTTACTAGTAGACGCCGGCAAAATACCCGCCACCCTCCCAACGTCATTCGTACATTCGTCTGTCCGACTACGCGTGCAGTCTAATCCTCATGAACCACTGCCCCTAGCCCAGAAGAGCACCCGTGAAACAAGGACGTGCACACTCATCTGGCCGCCGGGAACGGATCCCCCATTTTGAATAAACAGGCCCCCCTTTGCCTCACATAAAAAAAGCGGACAGAAAGAGGGGTACAGAGTCATGAGTACAAGACGATGCCAAAAAAAAAAAAAAGGGTGCAGCAACCTTGGCATGTACATATAAAATGACGCCAATCTTGGGTTGACGTTGTCTCCTTGGATGCAGCGTGGCAACGAGAGTAAAGTAGAAAGACAAGAGTGGGCAAGTGAACAAGTGAAGATTCGAAATTGAAAAAAAAAAATGTATAAGAGTGCGAACCACGATAATGCCCTCCAGCTATGTGGTAGATTCCGTTGACCGACAAACGCTCTTTTCCAAGGCATGAAGCATCCTAGTCCGCGGCCACTCCCGTGAGTGCCCCTGCAGAATCAACCTTGGAAACAAAAGCGTAGATAACCAAAGCTAAGCTGAGCCAAGCAACGATAGTGACTAGAAGCAAAGTGAGGGCAAATAAAAGCAAAACCGGCCGCGCGTGTATCCCAAACTCAAAATTTTAAGCACCTTTGATATGACCCGATTCATTATTTTAAAAAACTGTCCTCTCTCTCTCTCTCTCTCTCTCTCTCTCTCTCCCTCTCCCTTTTTCTTTCGGGTTGGGTATCCCATCATTATTTCCCCGTCGCCTGGCAAGCCAAGTGGCCAGGGATATATATGTGCGTGTAAATGTGTGGTGTGCCACTCGCTGCCGACGAATTGCTTTGGTGCGTTTAAAGCATGTATGCTATTGCTATGCGGCGTCGTAAAGTCTGTTGTTGGACCGTTCAGGCCACTTCTATTCGCTGTAAGTGTTGCATGTTGCATCAAACATGGCGTCAATCGCCTTGGTAAGAAATGTTTTTTTCTTTTGGGGGGGGAGGGGGGATGCCAATCATCGTCCGTTGACTGGCACGGCATCTCTGCTCTCCTTGGAACCGCTGCTGGATTGGTGCTTGCCAGCAACCGCGCTGGCGTAGCTGCCCAACGCACCCATATTCAGGCCGGCAGAGATGCGCTTGCGCATCCTCGCTGTAGGTGCGTCATCTTCCTCTTCCATGCTGAAGACGAATGCTGGGTCCTCCTCGTCAATTGGGGTGGTAAAACGACCAGTGACGGATGAGCTGACGCTCCCGCTAGATACATGACGCTCCATGGCTCGGTCTTTGCCAATCGGCGCGAGGCTACTGGATGGCAGCCGTGCGGTGGTGGGATGCAGGTGAGGGCTGGATCCCGAGCCGCTGATGGCATCATCCAAGCGGCTGCGCTGCAGTTGCTGCGATAGAACCGACATTGACTCGCTCGTAGAGCGGCCCGCAGACAGACGGCCGGAGGCGCTCTTGTAGTCGTCGCCCATTTCCTGTGCCAGGGTAGACCTTCTCAAGGGACTGCCCACATGACCAAAGGCTGAGCCGGCACTGCGTGCTGCCCTGGCTGCGTCTTCTTCTTTTTGGCGTTGGAAGAGCGATCCCCAGCGGCTTGGGCTGGTCCCCATCGGGCTACCATACTTGAGAGCGTCTATGGCGTGTTCATCACGCATGGAACTAGAGCCCCGCCTGGCTTTTTCAGCAGGCGTCAAGAGCTCTTGGAGGTTCTCGGGAACGTAGTTTTCGGGTAGGTTGTCGTCATCAAAGGCAAACTCGGCCTCCCAGTCACGGTCCACAGATGACGTCTTGGGCACGCTGGAGCTGAGCATGCGTGGCTTTGCATATCTAGACGAGTGCATAGCCCGCTTGCCGAAATACTCATCACCAATGGCGGACTGAGAGTTGGGCGGACTTCCGGCAGTTGGGGTCAAGTGCTCTGAGGAGCCAAAGGCCGATGTATGCAGTAGCTTGAGCGTCTCGGAGGTCCGCGAGTCTTTGGCATTGCTAAGAGACGGTGTAGGGGAATCGAGGCCGAATTTTGAGGGCATGGAGGACGGCCAGGGCGCGGCGGGGAAGCGAGCGGCATTGGAGATGCCATTGGAGTCGAACGAAGCGGGCAGAGGAGCATCGAGAATAGAGAGCCCTTTGCCATTTGCAGGAGACAAGCCAAAGCCAAGGCGAGTCAGATCGTCCTCGCGGGGCGAGCCGTAGTTTGAGTGGCCGTATGGAGACTCGATGGAGGGGATGCCACTGTCGAGACTTGGTTGGTGTCCAGGATGAAAAGAAGAGTTGACAACTTGGCGATCATCCCACGGAGACTGCTCGGCGCTGTATAGCGAGGTCGTGAGGGCACTTGCAGACGGCTGGTGATAGCCGGTTGAGGAACCAGATCTCGGAGATGCAGGATTGGGTGAAGGTCGACCAGGAAGGCCGATGGGAGTTGTGCCTATAGTGACACCATTTTTGCCATAGTTTATTCGTCGCCCGTCGGGTAATACGTGAATGTTTGCGCACTTAGGACCGAACTTGCAGTTGCCCTAGAGAAGACCATGTTAGCAGTTTGCAAATCAGGGAATATATGATGCCAGTCGAGTCCGACAAAGACGGAACGGCAGACGCAGCCTGAAGTGACAGGATTTGCAAAAGAACACAAAAGAAAACAAGAAGCAGCAGAACCTGTAAACTTTTTTTTTCCTTTTCTTTAGGGGCAAGGGGGGCGATGTACCTTGGCAAAGTACTTGCAGATGTTTTCGGCTGCGGCTCCGAGGTCGTGGCTGAAGGGGCAGGCATTGCCAGCTTGGCAGGCTCCTTGACGAAAGAACTTGCACGGGACGTGTGAGGTGTCTGCAACAGAGGAAAGAATTGGTCAGCACAGGTTCTGCGGTGGTCTTGATAAGGCTTCCCGAGGAACGGGACGGCGGCGGCGGTGGGTGCGTGTGGTGCGTGTGGTGCGGTGGTGGTACGGTGGTGAGGCGATGCGGCGATTAAATTCGAAAGAGGGTGAGGTGGTGGGGGCGGGACTCTGGGATGCGATGGAGCACGGCATTGGGAGGGCACAGGGAAATGGCAAGACGGGCAGCAGCATACTCGGAGGACTTCGCGGCATCATGGACGACGGGGTGTTGGAGGCGACGCCGTTTGGGATATTCAGGCTGCCGCTTCGGGCGTGGCGGTATTCGGGCATGGCGGCGGCGGGGAGAGAGTGTCGCGGGAACGATGGCCTTTTGGCTGGACTCGAAGCCGAAGCCGAAGCCGACGTCGAGATGGGGGTCGTGTTCAGGGTCAAAGTCCGGGTCCGAGTCGAAGTCCGAGTCGAAGTCCAAGTCGAGCCTGGGCTTGAGCCTGGGGAGAGAAGAGGAGGCGGAGGAAAGCCAAGTGCCAGGCCACACATGGACGCGGACGTGGACGTGGACGTGGGAGAAGCAAAATCAGGCGGCGAGACGGAGGGCGGGACAGAGGGCGAGACAGAGGACGAGGCGGCGCGGAGAGTGGAGTGAGGGGCCAAGGCCGAGAGACATGGACGATGCACCGGGACGACGAGGCGGACTTGACGAGGAGGAGACAGGTGACTGGTGATGTCAACTGGTCCGTGACGGTGAGGATGGTGGCACCGCCGAGCCTGTAGTGCCCAGGGCCCACTGCGAGTGCTGGCGAGAACCAGTGCCGGCGGCTCGAGCGCTACAACTCCCACCCCCCGCCCGCTGAAGCACCGGTCAGCGGCCACTGTAAATGAAGGGCACCGCGTGCTGTCGACGGGTCAGCTCCCAACTCCTTCAACGCCCAGACGCCGTATGTCGTGTGACGCTATCTATCTCTGTGCAACTCTGCTTGCACGCAGATCTGATAACGGATCGCGCCTGGACGCCGGCCAACGGTTGGCATTGCCTGTCGTTCCTTGGCCGCGGTTAGGGGTTCAGACTTCGGGGCTTTGGGCGCGATCTGGAAGTCAACGTCAACCAAGACACGACGAAGGGTAGTCAGCGAGCCATGGAGTTGAGATGAAATGGCCAACAGCATAAGTAGGATGGATACCTTGCAAGTCCTTCTAATCCAACCAAAGATGGACCTTCAAAGCACCGAGCAACGTGATAGCAACGCAATCTCTTGCACAATACTTGGCCTTGACGGCTGAAAAGGTGTCGGGAATGCCTGCACCAGAGGGCGTGGCCTTCTTATGCCCGCGCCGTCACTGCCTCTTGAGTCTCTGCACACACACTCCATTCACATTTCATATCATGCCGCGCATCATGGTCTTGCCTACCGCCAGGCGTCCGCCACACCGAATCCACTCCCATGTCATCCAAGCGAAGCTAGCGAGAAAATTGCTGCAACCTGAAGCAACGACAGGCGTGTGGACGGTGTGGCCACATCCTAATCCCGACATGCTGGAGATGGCTTGGTGTTGTGGAATACGGGACTCAGCCGATTCACGGGACCCAAGGTGGTCATGCTGGCCATCTCGTTGTCATCATGTCTAGAATGTTTTCTCCAGACTAATGCCCCTAACACCAAAGCTTCGCACATGGGGCACTAAAGTCTAATTCTGGACGGCTGTCATGCACGAACTCGGCTCGACGTTTCGACGAATCTACACTCCATCGACCTGCTGCAGGGCTGAGCAAGCAACGCGTACATGTACATGCGTACTACTGAGAAAGATCGACGTGTAATGATTCAAGTCCAACGTCCCCGTCACACCAGGCAACCAGATGGTCTGTATATGCAGCAACTCTCAGGAATCCAAGCGGCCAGGTTCGTGTTCGTAGTGGAGGTCTAAGTTTAGCAAATGCCGTAGCACCACCACGAGCACCACCACGGGCACCACCACGACCCCAACCACAACCAGCAGCAGTATATTCTTCCCCATCATAGCGGCCAAGAAAAGTCCAGCTCCTACTGTTGCACGAGCCTCATGCTCGGCTGGAGCTTGCCTCTTGGCGGGACGAGGAAGAGGGCTGTTTGTTGCCTTTGCGTTCCCCAGGCGTAGCCGGTGCGGTGCGCAGCGGCTGCAACCGACGGCCAAGGCGAGGGCATGGCGCGGCGGCCCCTTGGTTCCTCATAGTCGGTACGGACTTGTAGATGGCCAACTGATGGACCAAATACATCGCCACCGACCACCAAACATGCTCTCCGTGTAGATGGGTGTTAAGCCAGGGCAGGGATACGGCGTAGCATGCCAATCGAAAGTATTCTTACTCCGTACTTCTCGAGGAACTGCAAGTCTCCGACCCTCACCAGAGTGCCGCCACCCATTTGCGTGGGGTACGCGGCACTTTGCGGTGGCCCTGGAAGGGGTTTGGTGACATGTCAGCAATGGGCATCTCATGAACAGCTGCATCAACCGATCTGTCAGTGTACAATACATATGTGAGGTCGAGGCGTTTCAAGCGTGCTGGAAATACTAGACCAAGATCCTGCCAAGTGCAGCCCATGATTGCGTCAGCGGATGCCAGACGAGCTTGGCCCAGTCTGGCTGCAACGTACATACCTGCGCCCCAAAGCCAACCCAGCGCTTGCCAGCCTTCACTGCCGAGAAAGGGCTTCTAGGAGATTGTAATGTTGCGTAGATAGTTAGTTTGGAAATATTTTGGATTGTGTTGAATCGTGCTGCACCCCCCAAATGCCGACTTGCAAGCTTGGCTCCGTAGAGTCCGTACGGAAGAGTCGGACTTTTATGCAGGCAGCCAGACACCACAGGTTCCTCTGCTCCTTCCCAAGATGATCGGGCGGGAGCAAACTCCGTCCAGCGCCCTCCTAGACCGCTGATCGTCGCCGCATCCCACCATGAATCGTGCCGCTTGACCTCTCAGCATGGATGATGTTTGTCGCATCGACTTGACCTTGCTGTTCTAGATGTTTTACCATCCGATGCAGAGCAACTACTACGGCGGAGCCTCCACGATTTCTGCAATCCCCGATGAAACGCTGCTGTCTTGCTATCCATGCTCACTGCCGTCGCTTTTTTCCCACCGCTGCAGGTGGCACGCCGATGGATTGCTGCCCACATGTCTATGCAGCCGGGGTTGATGCCGATGGACTTCGGATATCATCTCGTCTGCAAATCAAGTGTTCATGCACCGCCGGGACAAAGCACATGATAGCTTTGTAGTTTTGCCCATGACGCTGCTGGTAAGTCCCCATCAGACATCTGTCATGAGCTAATGACCAACAAGGACACATTGTCAAATGCACGGTTATTTCCGAGGCAGCATCCGACCAACTTAATCCTGCACCCGATCGAATCTTCTCCTCCTTCGGTATTGACAAGATTGGTCAAGCCTCGTCATCGCTTCCAGCCATTATGCCTCAAGACGACACTCACTGCTGGCGCGCAATGTTCAACCCTCCTACGACAGATGGTATAGAATCTAGATACACAGGAAGAAGACGTCCTCTAAATATCGAAAGCTTGGTGTAGAGACGAGAGCTTCCCACAAAATTGTCAAGGCTTCAGCGTACACTATTATCGTTCATTCATGCAGCACTCTCAAGTCTTCCAAAGGTCTCGATTCTTGCTTGCATGGCTCAGTCTTCGCCGTCTTGCGGATCCCAGCTGACCTCCACGATATAGTGAGACATCCGACATAAGCACCCTAGGTAGTAGGCACTAGTCCAAGCAGCCTTGGTCGCCTTCAGCCGAGATATGCTCAGTGAAAGAGTCAAAGAATGGGAAACCGCAATACTGCCATCACTCTGTGGTAGCCAGCGTAAATCAGTACAGGCCCATCAGTTATTATAAAGAATTAGTAAGAAGACCATTTTCTATTGTCGCTACTCGCAGTCTCACGAGCACCAGACTCAGTCCTAAACGACACATCACTTCTCCCCCACCCTTTTAGGATCATGTTTAGTTAATTCTCCACGGGAGAAACCCACACCAAGACACACATGATTCTTGTTAGTCCTTTGCCCCGAGGTGCATTCACTGTGTCGGGATCCCTGAAACGCGCGCGCCACCTGCGAGGCTGAAAGTCTCCTTTGGAACCTGTCTCTTGAAAGACGGGTTCTGGAAGATCACTCCTACGACAGCGAATTTTCGCTTAGCCCCGCCGCCACAGCTGGTTTGTCGACAGATTATGAAAATAGCGTACGCAAAAGTTTGCATCCGGGCTCTCGTCCCAAAGGCGTCACCCATGGACACGATGACATCTGATCACGGCCTCTCTTACTATACGGAGTAGCGTGGCATATCTTACACCCAACCTGATACTCTGGAGGGGGGGATGACTCTAAGGCAAGGTAGTGATTCTGACCTTTGTGTGCTTCACGTCTCCTCGTATTGTCACCGTTATCAAGGAGGAGTCGACGCGTGATCGCCATCGGCCGGGTCTGATGCTGGGACCAATCAAGACACGTGGGGTATGAGCCGTTAAAAAGCACCATCTTCAACTGACAAGTCCCCATGCAGCCGGCAACCACCTCACAAACATGAAGAAGCGTGTCCCGGAAGTTGATAGGCCCCCTGCAATCCGCATTATGGTGCAAAGCTGAGCCAGCCACCAACTCCGTGGTGGTGCTTCGTGACAACTTCAACAGAGAGCATTCCCAGGCCCAGCTGCATGATGCATCACCTGGTAGCCACGCATGGCGCGCCTCTTTGTTCTGGCCCTGAGGGACATGTGTATGCTGGATCAGATGTGGCTTTCTTTCTTTCCGGGATGTCTCTGGGGGGGGCAAATCTGGTAATATTTGATTTGGGTAAAATTGTTAATAATTCCGCTCTGTTCTCATATCAGACAAACAGAGTCAAGCAGTATGTTCAAATCTGCAACACAGAACCGCGGCCACTGGTCAGGGCGGCCACAAGGAGGAGCACAAGGGCGTCGCTTTAGCCTTCTGCGTCTAGGCTGTTGCCGTCCTCCGTACCCGCGGCGGGAGGTTCCGTCGGGTTGGGCGTGGTGGAATCGCAATACGTATTACGGATGAAAGGAGAACGCCACAAGGGCTGTCGCCTTACTTATTAAGGTTGCTGCATTTGCGCGTCGATGTCGACCACGACCAACTAGAATCAGCCAAAACAGCACGAGATGAGGCTGAAAATGATCACAGCAATAAACTATTTAGGATACGTGCTGCGAAAGCAGCCACATAGATTTGCGCCTAGATAGGTCGGTCCTACGAAGTCAACCCGCGCCTGGCCAGCTGAGAAGGGTGAAAGACGTGGAAGATTCCCAACCAACTGTTGCGGTCAGCGACAGCGAGGCGTTGTTGCAAACGTGTCGCGAACGGCAAACGGTGGCGGCACACCCGCAGCCTGCGCCGCACATGGATGGCGGTCTTGGTGATGAAGTTTAAGTCGGCCCTTGGTCCATGCTCTGACATTGTCAGATTGATACTAGCCGAGACGTCAGAACTGCCGGCATACATCAGAATCGTTGCCATGGGCCGCTGTGTCATTTTCGGCTTAAATCGCCACACTCCCTGGCACACTCGACGCGCCACACAATGACGACGCCTTCGACCGTGTCCCTACTTTGAGGCGTACGTGATGAAGCCCAATGGCTCTTTTGCGACAACTTCTCCGGACGCCTCTCCCTCAAAAGCTGGCGCCTGAGATTCAGAAGTGTGATGAGAGGTGTGAAGGAGATGATGGAGCAGGATCAGCATGTCCGCGGCCCCGGGCTGACGATTTCTTACCGAATACCTAGCTTCCCTGCAAGTGGACATCCAGAGGAGCAGTCGCATACGTAAACACCGGTCGTGATGTCAGGGTATCCATCCACGCTACGCCCACAACGACAAGGGGCATGGCTCACGAGAACACTTTGTTTTCAAGACACGCACACAGCGGCGGCGAATATCTGGTCCACGTATGCCGCACGTGTTTCCAACACCACTCACTTGTGACGCCTGGCGTAGGAAAGGTGCAGCAGTGCCAAAGAATGAGAAACGCGTCTTCGCTTCAGGAGTCGAAGCCGAGGCGCCCAGCAGCCGTTGTTCTAGGTTCAACAACATGACGATGGCCTGTGATGACCAGGGAGTGATGGTGTGGCCGACTCGATCGATGGGGATGCCGGACCTGTTACAGGCCCCGACGCAGGTGCGCGTTGCATGGGCTCGCGGAAAGGGACACATGTTTCTGACGGTCACATGGTAGGCAGTAGGTGAGGTGCTGCGCTCGGAGGAGGCAGAAAGGGTTGTGCGGCGCAGTCGAGCAGGTTGAGATGGAACGTGGTGTTTTGCGAGCTGTGACGAATGATGCGGCAGCCCTCGGAACCAACGTGACGCATCTTTCACTCGCAAGGACACGAGTTGGCGGGCAGACATGCCATGGTCACCTTGGCCCGCGTAAGTACAGATTGTAACCTCTGTACAGAGCAGGTCGTCCGGAATCAAGGACCAGGAACCGGATGCACGATGCTGCGCTGTTCATCATCTATCGATGCCACTGCGTGTCGCGTCCCGCCTCTCGGTACGTACGGTGGCGACAGCAGAGTTGGCAATGCATCAAATGGTGCGGACGCAGCTGTAGAAATTGCAAGATTCATTGGCTTCCCAAATACACGCCTTTGATACACAACCAAGGCCGCACAAGGCCCTTGATAACAACAACAACAATAACAATAAAGCCACGTCTGTATTTTGACTTGCTTCTTCGCCATGACTAGTAGTGCCCTGTACATTGTTCGTCCTCGTTACAGCAACAACAACGACCACAACAACAAGACCATGCTTCTCCCCATCAGCTTCTCCTCGCATGTCGTGGCTTTTCGGCAAAATATCGTCAGCAGGCAGTCGATGGCGTTGCAGAAACCATGTCTCCCGGTACACTGCCCTCCCAATCTGCCCAGAAACTGAGCGCATCGTCGCCATGTGCTTCTTGGCTGCTTCTGTGAGTAAAGTGCCAGGCTTGCATGGGGTAGCCTGGGCTGTGCCGTCAAGGACTTCCCCGTACCAGATCTTGTTTCTAGCGCCACCGCCAAGTCCAAGTTGTTGCGCTTGATGCTCGGTCTTTTTCTGAGAGGCACAGCCCGTGTGAATAGGCAGGTGTTTTCCACGCTCCTATCCCTCTCCTGCTCCGGGCCGGCGTCGTTTGCTCCGGGCCCGTCTGAATTGTCGCCACAGATGGTGCTTGCGCGTCGGTCGACGGCAGCCCTGTGCAAAGGAGCACCGTGAGGAGACGAGGCCTCCCGCCAAAGCCCCCATCGCCATCGCATCCGCAATCGCGGTCGGTGGCCCTGCCAATTTTCGGCTCGACTGTTTCCCATCTTGGGTCCGTCATCTCTCGATCAGCCGCGAGATCAGAGGAGCATATGCCCTCCGCGTCCACAGCGTCGGCCGTGGACTTGCTAGGCAGCGCAGTGCCTTGTGAGTCGTAGTCGTAGTCGTGCTGCCAAGAGGTCGACTTCTCCGAGGATGGCAGAGTAGGTTTGAAATACAGCGGGCTACAGCCTACTGGTATCGTCGGGCTTGGCTGATGTGATTGGCTCCCGAAACTGTTTGGCCCGAATACGTATGTCTCAAGTCGGGGTGTTTCAAATTGACAGCCTCGGCGAGACAAGCTTCCAGTTCAGGATCCAGATGTCCCTCGATACGGGTTGAGTGCCTGCTTCAGACTTTGCGCTCCAGATGATGGACGTATCTAAATGCGGGGGTTTCCCCGATCACCAGATATTCGAGGGAGCTCATCGCAATGACGGCATCCTCAGAGAAGAAAGGCTGCCTGCGGTGGCCGGTGACGCCCGCGTTGCTGCACAGGTTCGGCAACAGGCACCAAGTAGAGTAGGAATCCGAGGTTGAAAATGGCGCCATGACGATGCTAGGCTCGTGTCTCTGCTGCGGTGCTTGAAGTGCTTGTAGCGGTCGAGCTGAATGCAACGTCGGCTGGAGCCAAATGTCATGGCATGGATCGTTTCGTTTCGTTTCGTTTGCTCCTCGGCGGCCGTCGCAATCTGCAATCTGCAATCCGCCACCCCCATCCCCATCCCATCCCCATCCCCATCCCCATCCCCATCCCAATCCGCTCTAGTGCTTCTCGTCGTCCTCGAGCTGGCTGCCGCTGCCGCTGACCTGCCCGCCCCAACGCCGTGTCCCATCTGCCACGGCCCACGGGACGGGATTTATTCAACCCTGGCAGAGTCTGCGGCCCAAACCTCCCATCGCATCACGTCAGGCATGCCGACTTTTCCCACGGACAAGACCAGACCTGCCGTTGCAGCGCCTTTCAGCCGTGGGCGGTGCCTGATTTCCTCCTGCGGGCTCGATCCAATCGGTCCTGGGCGGGCTGAGCATAAGAAGACGCGGAAACCAGGTCGGCCAGCCCCAGCTTCGTTCAGCTTGTCCAAGGCGGCTTCGAGCACCTGAAGAACCCATCGCTCGCCATCATGGGACGCCAATCCCCGACACGCAGCTCACATACCGATGACGAAGAGCACCAGGTGGGCTGTACTTCTACCCGCCGAGTTGGAAAATGCCTTCGCTCCCCGTCCTCATCTCACCGTATTCTGTCAGGTATCCCGAGGCTTTTGCGAGCCGGTCGAGTCGAAGAAAACGGGATCCGCCCCTTGGCGTTGGAAGAGCGGAACCAGCGGCGTTTCTGGAGCATATTCACCGTTTGGTTCTCCATCAACTCCAACATCCTTGGGTTCGTCGACCTCGTCCTTGTGCTCGGAGCCGGACGCGGAAGGCGAGTTTGACTGACGCCGCCTCCCCGGACAGCATTGCATTTGGTATGCTCGGTCCTCTGGTGTACCGCCTGAGCCTGCGCGACTCGACCCTCGTCATCGTCTTCTTCAACCTGCTGGCAACTACCGCGGCAGGCATTCTTGCCACGATCGGACCAAAGACGGGCATGAGGCAAATGATACATGCTCGCTACAGTTTCGGGTAAGTCCAAAAAAGTCTCCCGCGCCGCGTCTCTCGTCCCCGTCGCCCGTCGCCCGTCGCCTCTCGCCTGTGTTTGCACTGCATCCAAAGCCATTTCACGAAGCTGGGGATTAATCATTCACGTGAGGCACCACGCAGCCGCCGTCTCGCTTCCATTCCGGTCCTGTTCAACCTGGCCACGCTGGCAGGATTCAACGCCGTGATTTGCGTCGTCGGTGGGCAGTGCCTCTCGGCAGTCTCGTCGGGAACCGTGACGCCAGATGTAGGCATCGTCGTGATTTCGGTCCTATCCCTGGTTGTGTCGTTTGCGGGTTTCCAGGTGTTGCATGTCTTTGAAACACTGTCCTTCATCCCGGCTCTGATCAGCATCGTGATAGCCGCTGGGGTTGGCGGAAGCGGACTCCAAAGACAGAGTCATGTCGCAACACCCGCGGCAGCCGCCGACCTGCTGACGTTTGGCATGGTCGTTGCGGGCTACCAAATCCCCTGGGGTGCGATTGCCAGCGACCTGACGACGTATTTCGACCCCAAGGTCTCGTCGTGAGTTTGATGTCCCCGGCCTCCAACCGCAAGCTCGCGGCGACAATTTGCCAACGAACCCGACACAGGTGGCGAGTGTTTCTCTACACGTACACGGGACTTCTCATCCCCGCCGTGCTGCTCATGTCTCTCGGTGCGGCTGTTGCGGGCGCGCTCCCCGGCAATCCCTCGTGGGAGCAGGGCAACGACGCGTACGGCGTGGGCGGTGTCCTGGCCGCCATGTTGAGCAGCGCCGGCGGATTCGGTAAATTCGTCGTCGTGCTGCAGACGCTCTCCCTCCTGGGCAATACCTGCGGCAGCTTCTACGCCATCACGCTCAACTTCCAGGCTCTCGCGCCGATTCTCGGCAGGGTCCCCAGGTGCGCGTTTGCGGTCGCCATAACGGCGGCCATCATTCCCGTGGCCATGTATGCGTCTCGCAACTTTCTCGCCAGCTTGAGCAATTTCATCGCCATGATTTCGTACTGGTCGGCCGCGTATGTGGGCATCGTCATGGCGGATCACGTCGTCATTCGGCGCTGCCGTTTCGATTCGTACGACGCGGCCGTCTGGGACCAGGGAGGCAGACTGCCGCTGGGCGTGGCCGCCATTTCCAGCGGCGTGATTGCATTCGGCCTCGTGGTCCCGTGCGTCAAGGAGGAGTGGTACGTCGGCCCGGTTGCGCAGAAGACGGGCGACGTTGGTTTCGAGGTGGCCTTTGTCCTGAGCACCTTGGCCTACGTGCCTCTCCGACTCCTGGAAAGGCGTCTCACCCGACGATGAAGGAACGGGCGTGGTCGCGCCAGATGGCCACGCACAGGCTTGGTGTGACACGACCCGACCCGACCCCGAGCCAAAGGGGGCGGTGCGCGAGTATACACTCTCTGGGCAGACGGCAGATTCTCCCGAGCGCGCCCGTCTCGTCTCTTGCATACATTCTTTGCATGTATATATTCACATTGGAAAACACACAGATTCTAGGATAGCAGTATCAATATGTAGATGCGCGCTTTCCATGGTAGAGCAGCCTAGCTAAGAGAGTTGGCGTCAAGAGCAGTTGCCTCGTACCCTCCAGGAAGGCTATGACCTGCCCCGTGGCTGGGTTCGAGGCAATCAAACCGTCAAACGCGTCGGAAGTCTTGATGTATTTTTTCCCGGTCAAGGATGGGCTCGCTGCCGAGTTGGTTGGGATCGATGCCCCGACGTAAAAGGCGTTCTTTGGCGGTCTCTGTCCTCTTGGGAATTGCTCACTGGAATGCGACGGCCCGACTCTTCAACGGGGTCCCAGGTCAAAGGGCCCGAGCCCGTCGTCACCTGTGCCGCGTGCTCGGCATCATCAGCCGAGTTATTTAAACATGATGATGTATATCAATTTCCTTCATTATACTCTTGTAAACTATTATAATTTTCGAAAAAGTCTAGTCGCAGTATACACGTGGGTTCTTGTCGGAAATGCTATAACCGACTGTGGAATATTTCCACGTCGACCCTCACAATAGTGCTACATGCCGAGCCGGGACGACTCCCGGGCTGTTGGTCCGCAGCTTTATCCTAGGTCAAGTCCTTGACCGTGGCGGCTTGCGTTCGGAAAGGCTCGGCTCAAGCATGCTTACATCTTGGACAGTCCACGTTGCATGTCCAACGTTTTCACCACGGTAGCTGGCTGGTGTACAAGGGAGAATTACTTGTACTCTAGTCTGGATGAACATGTAGCTCTTCTTGCGTCTTTACGCACCCCTTGCCATGACCTTCTACCCTGCTTGATCGCCATCCGGACAAATTGACAGCGGCAAAACGTGGCTGGCACCCCAGACTTGAAACTTTGGCCTTGTGCAAAAAACTCATCTACAAATGGGTGCCGTTGTTAGGAAGGGTTCGTCCCCAAGTGACAAGATTCGTCCACGTCATGCATCGTCTGCAAAATGCCATTTTTTGCTCCGCCGAAATTCGCCTCGGCCCCCGAGAGAATGCCTACTTTAGGTGTAGAGTGCCCATGCTGTGCCATTGCGAGGGCTTAGCCCCGGGATACCTGTTGATAGCCAGTTTCTTGCCCATTCTGGGATCCTCATGTCCCTACTTCCGCGTCTTCCGGGCACTGCAGCTGGGGATTCTCGTCTCCAGTGCCTCATGGCAGCAGTCTCTTGGGTGTGCGAGGATAATACGCCGCGAGGTGGACGCTTGGCAGTCCCAGAAACCAGGCAACCACGCGATCAAGTCCAATGCCACCTCCACCATGTGGCGGTACGCCGACCTGCTGGAACGTCGCCAAGTACTCCTTGATGCCGGCGCTTTTCGGGTCGACACCCTTGGCCCGGAGACGACCCTCGAGTTCAGCCGCATCATGGGTTCGTTGACCGCCGGAGAGCACCTCCTGCCCACGGAGGAACATGTCGAAGGCATTTGTGACGCGGACACCTTCTCCTACCGTAGTGCCGGCATCGTCAATCTTGGCATAAAACGGCCGCGCCGTCTCGGGGAACTTGTCGATGACGTAAAAGTCCGTCTTGTACTTGGCGCGGACGACTTGGCCAAGGGCCTTCTCTTGGGGGGTGCTCATGTCTTCATCGTCCCGTACGTTTGAGAACTCCGGGGGTCCTTCCTCTCGCAAAAGCTTTTGTGCCTCGGCAAAGGTTAAGCGGACCTCCTTGCCTGCCTCGGGGAGAAGGAGGGGTTCCGAGTGGTACACAGATCGGACTGTGTCAATCTTGTCCGCACATCGCTCTGCATCGGCGGCATGTTTGGTTAATCCGTGTACACGGAACGAGTCTTGACGGAAAGATTTCTGTGCAGGACTATCAAGCGAAACAATACTGACCTTGAATTCCACGGAAGATGAACAACAAGACACCCTCCAGTGTGGAAAGAACTTCAGTGTACGAATCCTTGATTTCCATCTCAACATCAAGCCCCGTAAACTCGGTCATGTGCCTCGGCGTGTTGGAGTTTTCGGCCCTGAAGACGGGCCCTATGCTGAACACGCGCTCCCTGCCTCCTGCAATCTCGAACTGTTTGTAGAATTGGGGCGACTGGGCAAGGAAGGCCTCCTCGCCGAAATATGCGAGTCGAAAGACGTTTCCGCCGCCCTCGGACGCTGCGCCGATGAGACAGGGCGGTTCAAATTCCTTGAAACGACGGGATTCGAGATACGAGCGGAAGAGTCTCTTCACTTCGATGCGAATGTCCTGTGCCGTGTTAATGCGTACCCGAATCAAATCAAAGCCCACAACCAAGACCGACGTACCGCAATGGCCTGCTGAACAGGAGCGCGCTTGTGCATGGCAATGTTGTCGAGATGAGTGAGCATGCTTGCGGCTGGCGCCGTACTCTCGGCGGCGGCCTCGGCAGCCTTTCCGGCTTCGACGTCTCCCACATGGTCACTGTCGTCGCTAAAGTTGACAATGGGCTGGCTCGCCGTCCCCATGGTCATGCCGAGGACGGCCGGGGCCGGCGCGAGCACGAAGCACTTTGTGATGTGAAGCTCGAATCCCGAGACTCGACAGCTCTTGACGGGTTCAAGAGGTTGCTTCACCTTGGCTTCAACCGCCACGAAGCTCTCGGGGTTGATGCTAGCTACCCACTTGACCATGCGTCGACTGACGACGGGCTCCTCCTCCGAGGCCATGATGACTCCCTGGATGTCCCAGTTGCCCCCCTTGCGAAGCTCGACGAAGCCCATCTTGGCGCTCTGCACGCGAGACTTTTGAAGCCACGCACGCACGACGACCGTCTTTCCATTGTGTGTTTCGTCAAGCGAGTGTATCTCGACTTCCTCGGCGTCCTGGCTGAAGGCCGCCGTCGTGGTCCGCCTGTCCCCGTAATTGTCTTTGGCGGGGTCGTCCTCGAGATTGACGGCGGCGGCGGCGGCGGCGAGTTCTGCAGCGCGCTGGGCTTTCAGAGCCTCCTTCTTGGCCTTGGCCTCGGCCTTTTTCGCGCCCTTCTTTGACGTCGGAGCGCTCGACTCTTCCATGATGCCGGGGTTTGTCGTAATTGGTGACTGAAGACCATGTACAAAAAAAAAGTCATCGGCTTGACGGGTTCTTTTCTCCGTCGTGGAGGGGCAATGAGGGGCAGGGTCCTTCTGCCACGTGACGCGACGGGCCGTCAACCACATCCCGGGGCGCCTGACCGTGACCCTAACCCTAACCGCCGTGTTCTTGCACGACGCACCAAGATAGCTTTAATCAATTATATGGGCTTGTGGGTACGTTACCCTTGATGTGTGCAAAGATCTTCTTTTCTAGACGCGCACAGGCAAAGCTATTTCAGGTAGTTCTCCAATGGGTGTAAACAAGCTCGGACAGGGGTATATTGTCCGAATTTGTCCACTCTGATAGAATCGACTTTGACCCATGGCGGCTATGGTGTGCCGCCTATATCAAGGGATTATTGAACATCACGTAGCAGGCATGAGGTTGGAAGCGCGACCCAGTCAACTTGATCCATAAACCGAGCTGTCGTGGGTCGGGCTGCAAGACCGACCTTGTGCGTTAACCAGTGACTGGAATGGTCCGATATAGTATGGAGGTCAAACCCGGTGTGATATCATTATAGGTGGACTCTAGCTTTTTGGCTTTTGATATAATTTATTATAAGAACTCGAGCCTTACTTATTATACTTGACTCTAATTCGTAGATGATAGTCTTTGATTATTCTTCAAATAATATTCACCTACTAATATTAATGACTTTAGTGACTCTACCAATATGAATTCCAACTAGTTTACCTCTTAGAAGCTTGAGCTTTATGTTAAAAGCTCTTATTTGGAATATCACAGGCGGAAGAGGAAAGCGGAGGGAGCGTGAAAGACCATGTATCGAATCACGTCTGGATCTGACATGTGCAACTGATTTGGATGCTTCGAAATGTAGTGCCATCAAACTGAATAGACAAACTAACCATGTCGTTTCCTCTACATATTCGCGAAACCTGTCCTGGCTACCCTCTTGTAGCGGGAGAACAAAGCACATGGCCGGAAAAAGGGGCGTCTACCAATGAAAACATACAAGCGCTAGTGCCATATGCAAAGAAAGTCGTAACAGCACGGCTTGTGGCGATTGCATTCTAGCCGTCAAACCATTTTTGCCCACGTGCCTCACCCAAGTGTCCCCGTGGTGAAGGGGGGTGCTTGGTACCTAGTGCAACTCAGAGAGAGGTAAACCGCAAGTAGAGTCCATTCGGTGCATTCGTAGGTGGCTGTACAGGTCGTCCGTCGTGGTGTTCATCCGCCAGCTGGGTCTTGAAGTTCGTGTATATCCCTGCAGTGACGTATTTCATGGCTGCTCGCATCTTGGTTAGAAAACCTCGAAGCGTCCACGATGCATCTGATTCTTCGCTATCCGGCTTTACATACCATTGACCGTGAAATGTGACGCGACACACCTTCTTCCCCCGCTGCCAAATGCCCAGAACTGGCGACTCGTCCTGATGCGATATTCGTCCCTTGACACGGGCTCCAGCCATCGTGTATGATCCCAGCGTGTTGGGTCTGGGAAAGCACTCTCCGCATGATGGAGTACATAGGGCGATGCTTCAATGCGCACACCTCCTGGTATTTCGTGTTGGCCAATTTGGCAGGAAGGAAATGGCACTTCGCGCGACAGGGGCTTCGACACAGGAGATTCGAGTCGAAGAGTTTCCATGATGACGGCATGCAAGACCGGCAAAGCGTCCAGCTCTTTGGCGTCAGGAAGGGCACCTTGGCAACTCTTGCCGATTTCCATGGACGGCTCCAGCTTGAGTAACTCCTGGCGCAGCTGATCTTGAACATGAGAAAACTGGGACAAACACCGCACCAGGCTTACGAGAGCCTTGGTCATGAGGCTATGCCCGGCCACTATTTGGTCCATGATCTCGCTGGCTGTGATTGATTCTCGCTGGCCGGCCGATGTAGCAAAGAGATTTGACTCTTCTTCATTGGCAGCTTTCTCGAGGCCAATACGATATGCCTTGAGTACAACTGCTTCATCCGCTGGGTGATTGGGCCCCAAGGGCTCAGTCGACAGCGAGGCATGTGCCTTGTCACATAGTTTCTTGTTCCAACGGCGTACACGGCCCAAAGCTTCATCCGCCGCCTTGGGGTATAGCGTTGTGCCGAATTTAGAAAGGAAACTTGTGAGGCCGGGAAGCTCCTTGACCCAGAAAAAGCGTTTGGGAACTAAGAGAAGTTGACAGCGCAGTTCATCCCAAGCATCCCTGTCATGAAGAAAGTCTGTACTGTTGGCACGTCCCAGTATATAAGCCGAGATTACATCGACGGCCATGGCCATCAGGATGGGCTGTACATCGGTTCCTTCTGAGGACGCACAGGTTGCCTCTTGTTCGAGCAGCGGAAGAAGTCGGCGAAACAAAATGAAATAAATCTGAGCCCGAGCCGTTTCTGAAGACTGGACGTATGACTTTGAGTAAATGTTGGAAATCATCCGTTTCCTGCTCGAGTGGTCCTTGAAGCCAAGGGCAGAGAAGAGACAAGCGAAGCGACACGAATTGTTAGATGGTCATACACTCGACATACTTGCGGGCTACTTACCCATAGTGATTGAAGGCGCCGTACAGCGACGGTTTTACAAATGTGCCTTGGTACACGGCGCGGATAGCGTCGAGCCCGGCAATGCTGACGGTGTTTGGAGCAACCCTGACGACATCGCCAAGGCGAGAATGGGCCTGGAGAAGGGTGTCTTCCTCGACCCCATTCCACTTGGCCAACAGGATCCAGATGCCCGAGACGGAGCATGACCAATGAGCTGTGGGAATCGATGCCAGTGGTGAGAAGAAGGCGGGCAATAGGATGTAGGAGTACACGGCATACACGAGGCCAACGCTCCCCAGCAGAGCTATTTCGTGCGTCATATTACTCGGGTAGCTTGTGATTGTTTAAAAGGCAATGATTTAGATGGCAAAAGACTGTTGTAAGAGCTGTGCAAGGGAACAAACAGCCAAGGAAACCGTGCTCGACTCCAACTCCATGGACCGCCTTTACCGGGTTCCGTCAACTTTGCAAGCTCACACCGACAAGTAATAAATGGTGGCGAGACCTGCAGCTGCAGTTGGCAAGATGTGGAATGTTGGTGCCGCGATGGGCTTGCAGCAACTGGTTCATCAACGTAGTTGGCAGGCATAGGGAGCAGATGATGTAGTTGCGACCTCGCAACCAGCTCAGAGTCGAGGGTATTGAAACTTTGTCGCAGCAAGCGGAGGATCCTGTGGACAAAACAACTGGACATTTCACTCAACGTGTTTCCTCCTCCGAGCCACCGGATGGTCCCCGATGTACGTTTTTGTCACACCAAAAGTTGGGCGTGGCCCACGCCACACTTTTGTGTGTGGTAGACCACCTTATATGCTATGCGACAGTTTTTTCTTTCTTCTTTGCTTTTTCCACGCGAGCCGCTGCTCTGAGGAGTAATTCCTAATCTGGAATCGCCCTGTGTAGTGAACTCCTAACCTGGAATGGTTCCATGTGGTAAACCGGTAACTAGTAGTTAGTTGCGTTACAAACAAACGGCTCGGATTTCGCCGTCCTCGGCACAGCGAGCCGCCGCCCTCTGCTTGAGAGAAAAAATGAAACTCGTGGAGCAAGTTGTCTCCTTGGCGCATCCGACTAGTCCATGCGGTGTTTCTTGCTCGTAGGGCGGCTTTGTCCTCAGCATTGTCAGGACTCTAGCTGGTGAGGCCACGGTACTCCGTACGGAATTTGGAGCCGGTTGCTGGGTTTATTTATAGTCCGACTGATTCCGTCCCGAATAACGCTTTTGCCCGATACACAAAGAGTGCCGTCAAGCTAGATGATGTACATGTTTACAAAATGTTCAACAATCTTGAATCCCTCATTCAAGCAGACGACGAATGGTCTCCTCTGCGGGCCGTCATCGTTGGCCGAGCCGAGAATTCTGCTTTCCCCTCTGAACCGCTCCCAATGATAAGAGCTACCATGCCGTCACGATATGCCAAGGAATTCGCGCCATCAAACCCTTTCCCCCAAGACATACTTGTCAGGGCCCAGCAGGAGCTAGATCAATTTGCCAGTCTCCTGGAAGAGCAGGGGATTCGTGTCCATCGCCCCGAAATCGTCGACTGGCTCCATGTTGGCGGATACACGGGCGCAATGCCTCGAGACGGCCTGATGGTCGTCGGGAACACCTTGATTGAGGCGCCGTACGCCTGGCGTTGCCGAAGGGACGAGATTCAACTTGCCTACACCGGCATTCTGGACAAAGTTGCGGCGAGCGGCACGGCCAGAATCTGCCGGGCGCCTCGAATTGTCGGGCAGGACACGATATACGACACGAATAAAACGCTTACAAACGGCTTCGCCGAGGCTGGCGCCTGGGTCATCAACAATTCGAGGCCGGCTTTTGACGCGGCCGACTTTATGCGGTTTGGCAAAACAATCATCGGACAACTGAGCCATGTCACGAACCGCAAGGGAGTGGAATATCTACAAGCGCTCGTCCCAGACGGTTACACGGTCGAACTGCTTCACGTTACCGACGAGCATGCAATGCATATCGACGCCACCATCTTGCCGCTCCGCAAAGGTCTCTTGGTGTACAACCCGGAGCGTGTAACGGAGAGCGCCTTGCGACAGCATGGCGTTTTTGAAGATTGGGAGCTGCATGCCTATCCGTTCGTTCCGCAAGCCCGCGCGTCGCCGTTGTACATGTGCTCCCCCTGGCTGGTTCTGAACGCGCTCAGTCTGGATGAGAAAAGAATCATGGTGGAGGCTGAGGACACGGTGTTTGCGGATTGGGTCAAGGAGTAGTTTGGCATGGAGCCCATCATGTGCCGGTTCCAACATGTCAACAGCATTGGCGGTTCGTTTCACTGCGCAACGGTAGATCTTGTGAGGGCGGCTTCCTGAATCAAACCCGACCCCCTCGTCGAGTGACTGTGTGGTTTTCCAGAAATGGCAAAAGGGTGACGTGCAGAGCATTTCAGTAGGGCACACGATGTTACCAAAGCCTGCAACCAAGTGGTATATTGCTCAGCCTCTATCCGTCACTGATCCGTGTATGTTGTGTTGCCGGGTATAGCTGCTCTTGGCAAGCATCGATGGCCGCTCCGGCCTTGTACTCCGATTCGCCGGCGGTTGTGATAGCTCGTACGGTCACGGAGTGCAGTTACATATGTTTGCGACGACTGTCTTTCCATCTCTTTGCTTGGCCAAAAGTATCGAGTTGCATGGTGGTGGCTAGCCACGAGTCGCCTAATTCTGAAGACATGTCAAACAAGCACAAAAGTACTTGCCATGAAGGACTAGTTTCTGCCGCTTCGATTAAACAAATGTTTTGAGAACAATTTGGACGGCCAAAATATACAAGTACATCACGGCTGCTCGCTCAACTAGGGAAACAATATACGACATCCGACATGCTAGGCCGCAACATGGGAAGCATCAGCCACGCATTGCTTTTGATATTGCCACCAGGCCCCTTTCCAGGCTCTCGGCAGTTGGCCATCCATAGCCAAGCCGGAAGTAGGTGTCGGGCCATTCAAACCAGTGGCCCGGCCCTACATATGTGCCATGTTGCGCCAGCAATCTCTCGTAGAAAGCCTTTGTGCCTCCGGCAGGCTCCTTTTTCATCCGCATGAAGCCCATTACACCCCCGTTCGGCCGAACCCACTGGATGAGGTCTTCCGAGGCGACCCATGCCTCAACTCTGTCCCGCCGCCGTTTCATCTCTTGTATGATTGGATCCAAGATGGTGTCGCAGCGCTCGAGAATCTGCTCTGCCACATACTCGTCAACAACGCTGACGGTGATGCTAATCTGCTCTTTGGCTGCTAGGAAGACCTCGAGCAGGTTTTTGCTCTTGGACGATATCCATCCCACTCGTATGCCCGGAACACCAAAAGCTTTCGACATGGAGGAAACCCCAATAACGTGGTTTCCGAGCGACGCAGAGCCGGGTAGTCGATCCAGATATGTCAGCTCGGCATACGTCTCGTCGACCAAGACGTAGCAGCCGCGGGTCTTGGCCAACTCTGCCACCCTGCGCAGGTCTTCTCCTGACATGGAGGTGCCGGTAGGGTTGTTCGGAGTGGTGAGGCTAATCAGCTTTGTGTTTGGTTTGATGGCAGAAGCTATGTCGTTGACGTCAACCTGGAAACCCTTGTCAAACTCCAAGTCCACGTAGGTAATCTCGCAGCCTATGGCTCTGGGCGTTTCGACATTGCTCGCATAGTTTGGTCGAGTTATGACGAGATGGTCCTTCTCGCCGAGAAGAGAGGTCGCAACGATGAACAAGGCCGAGGACGCTCCGGCGGTAACTAGAATATCCTCGGCTTCTAGGCCACACCGCTCTGCAATGAGGGAACGGAAACGAGGACTGCCCAGGTGGACACTGTACGACAATGGAAGGTCTCCGGGTACGCGAATCCCCAGGTCGTCGAGGGTTCTGTCGCCGACGGCACTATCACAAAGGTTGTGGTGAATTGTTTGGCCAACTTCTTCTGGAGCCTCAATCTCAATAGCCGTGCGCCGGAAGTTCATGGTTGCCTCTGCACGTGCGGTGGCTGATGTGAGGAGCAAAGCTGAAGTTGGATGGTGCTAATAGGGGTTCTGATACGCAGCGTGATACATTTGAGTCAGTCCGGACCTTGAAAGAGAGAAACCAGTGCAATATAGGATTCTAATCATTCTATGTACTCCCCACGACCTCGAGAGTGAGCAGTTCCACAACCAAGCCTATAGATCTGAGCTTCTCAACTGAACCAAGACTACTAGCTGGAGACGTGACCTTTTCGGCTAGTTACTGCTAGACATGCACGGCACGGTTTCTGACCGCTATTGATCGACACGTAAGATTTCTGTTCGAGGCTCATGCTACATATGCATGTGCTCGTCTCGGACTGCAAGCCGAGAACCCGTGTATGGTGAATATGCAAGCCGTGCTTTCCTCTTGCGTACATGAATTCTCGCCAAGACTATTTGTTTTCGGGGAGCAATACAAGGGGCGGCGCAACGATATACTTTCCTGACAAGCACGCAAGTTGGCTACATATGAGTGAGCTGGGTGCCGAAGCGGTGCGTGCAATCGGGATGCTACTTCAGTCCATCTTCTACGTCTGCCGGGTAAGAGTTTGTCTTTTCGAATCATGCCATCAACCACTACAGTGCAGAAGCCTCTACAGACCTTTGGTCGTGAAGCAGGTGATTTTGACGCACTTCCCATTATTGACTTGGCGACACTGAGGAGCCCCGACATCCAGGAGCGTCGCGAACTTGCTCGCAAAATTGACAAGGCTTGCACGGATGTCTGTTTCTTTTATGTCAAAGTCTGTGATTCGCTCTTGTGAACCACTCGAAATCGATCTGACAAGGCTAACTAGATGTGCATCAATTAGAGTCATGGAGTATCCGAAGAATTGATCAGTGCGACTTACAAAGCGGCTCACCGATTCTTCAGCCTCGAAGAAGGACAAAAAATGAAATACTACCTGGGAAACTCCACGGTGCGTCTGTGACATGTAGCACACATCTATGGCGAGAGCAGGCTCTAAACGATCAATCACTTCCAGAACTTTCGTGGTTACAGTCCGTTGTACGGGGAAAAATCTTCAAACCCCGATCTTGAGGGAGACGCCGAGAAGATATTCCCGGGGGCACTCTCGGAGGCATTTGACATGGGGTACGAAATTCCAGCAGATCTTCAGAAGTCGCCTGGCCATGTGCTTCCCGATGATGTCTACGGACTGCTGGGGAAAAACCAATGGCCCAGCGATGACGCGGTGCCGGGACTTCGAGATGCGTATACTCGTTATTTTGGCGAGGTCTTGGAGCTGGCCAGGGCTCTGATGAGGGTTTTTGCGCTCGCGCTGGATCTCGAGGAGGACTTTTTCGACCCCATGATGGAATATCCGGGCGTCACCTCCAGGATGCTGCATTATCCCCCGCAGCCGGTCGAGGGAGAGGAGGTGCCCGGGCTTGCGGCTCACACGGTAAGAGCTCCTTGCTGCCTTTGACACGGGATGCTGAGCGAGCGAGGCTGATGATTCTTGCTTGTCATGGTAGGACTATGAGTGTTTCACAATCTTGTCGCAGGATGACATCCCGGCTCTCCAGGTCCGAAATAAACATGGAGAATGGATAACCGCCCCGCCAATACCGGCAACGTTTATCGTGAATATTTCGGACTCTTTGGCGCTGTGGTGAGAAGTCCACGTCTCCACGGTCTTTGTCGATCCGAGCTAAACATCCCGCCGTCTAGGACGAACAATAGGTTCAAGTCGACCATTCACCGAGTGGTGAACCTCACCGGTGAAGAACGGTACTCCATTCCATTCTTCTTCGGCGTGGACTACAACACAACCATTTCTGTACTGGAAAACCAAGTCAGCGAGAAGAAGCCCCCATGTTGTCGACCATTCAAAGTGGGCGAGGTAAGTGATAATACCTGACGAATGCTACCGTTCATCTGAAAAACTCCGCCGGCTGACGCCATTGCAGTATGTACGCAAGAAACTGGCCAGCGCATACATCGGATACGGCGGGCAACCTGCTGGTCGTAAACAGGCTTAGTGCCAGGACACTCTATGCTCTTTCCGGTGTTTGTATGTCACAATGACTGGAAAGGACTCCCTCGATGGTGTTGGAGTGGTGTTTCCGATGAAGACAGTAGCGGCACTCCCGCGTCAGAAAGATGGGGCTCGCCGGCGTCCTTGGGTAGCTGATTTCAACAGAAGGAAAGCACAAGCCGCGAGAAACACCTTGTCTACTCCGGAAAGCTTCGCAGTGTTTGAAGCCCTTGCCGTGGGAAAATCACATTCTCCTGTAGACTCATTATTTCTACTGTCCCGCAACCCCTGGCCTTGACAGATATCTGTCACGCTATGAGGCTCATGTTGTAAACTTGTCTATAAAATTGAAATACTTGGAACACCAGTCAAGTTGCCAAGGAAAGGGACTTGGCGGCTGAATACCTAGCCCGAAGGGTAAAGGCCGTGTCCTCACGGTTCAGCTTGCTGGGTGAAACTGATGGGGTAAATAAACGACAGTCATCGTCGTTCTATTCACTGGAAGGCATCGTCTAACCAAGATAGGTGGCGGTTACGGTGCGGGCTAGCGGTTGAGCCTGACGGCGTTGTTAGTCAAGAGGCGCATCTTCATCCCTGCCAGCATTTACTCCAAGCTCTGCGACTTCCGTCTGCAGCGGCAATAGGCAATATTCATGAAGCCCCGATCCTAGCAGGTTGCGTTGCCACGTGGAGACTTGTAAGCTCAAGCACTGTCGACTGAAGATGGCAGGCTGAATCGACTGCTTGTTGATCTTCATGGAGATGTAGTACATGGCGTGTTTAGCCGTCTCCAAGTGATACCCGGTGTGGCTAACAAAACGACAGAACCAGGCCAGCACCTTGGGTCCGTCGGCCACGTCGTTGGCTCCTATCACGGCGCCCTACGTGGTGTATGCGGCGTAAAGACTACAAGTCTCTGGCGGCTCAGACGTGCACCAGCTTCTCCTCCCAACCCTCTATTTTCCCCTGGAAACGCCCAACCCAGACCGACTCAACCACCCGATCCAACCGGCTGCGTTGGCTTGTCGGTCCAAGGAGGTCTGCCAGACCGTCTGTCTGTCGCCACAACGAACGCCCCTTGCAATAGGGCCTATCCTAAATAGATGTCACGCAGCTGTTGTGTATAAAGTTGGCTCGCAGACAGCTTGAGATGATCTCTCCAACAAATTGCTAGCTAGTCATGGAAACAAGTCTTGCACGTGGACAAGTATACAAGGTTCGTTTTATTGCTTCTACTCTTGCCAGAACATCTAGAACCGAAACAAGGCCCGTGGCAAGAGCAAGCTGCGCAGTATGAAGTAAAAATATCCTCAACGTCTCACTCACGTGGGCTCGTATGTCCGAGCCTTGGTTCCAGCCACGCTCACAGAAGGCTCTGCACCTCTTGACCACGGACAAGACTTTTACACAGACACTTGTATTGTCGAGTGCACGCCACGCTCTGACTGTCAGACACAAAATGTACCCCAACAAGAGACCTCGACGTGCTAGCGTCTCAAGCCGCAACGAACATCTGCTCTCCCTGCACATAACAAATCATCTGTAGATATTTCACGGCACGACATGATTACCCCACTCGTACAGGACCCTGGCTATGCAGGGAAACGTGGAACTGGAAAACCCTGCATCGACTGCATCGACTGCCCTCCTAACTAACGGTGTAGAAATACGTCAAGACCGGCACTTGCATATGCAGACATGTAGACGGCAGAACCCCCAGTTGGATAAAAGTACTCTGGGCATCAAGATAAGTTCTGCAGATTCAGGGGTAGTCTGCCTGCAAGGACCGACCCTAGAAGGCGCTTGCATATCCCCTATCTGCGCCAATACATGGCGTAATGCCGCTCGGGTGCCGAGGAATTCAAGGATCGATTCTTCAGAACCTATGCCAACACGCCGGTGACACTTGCCCGGTGAGCATGCAGGAATCGTCAACGGGATGCATGCCGTGCTCAAAAGGGCAGTGTACACTGGATCTGGGGCCGATCAAGGGGCCATCACAACTATTCTTGACATGTGCTCTGATTGTATCAATGCGGTGATACCAGGTCATCGCAGGCAGCCTACACATGACGTGCCAGAGCGTTCCGTCGAATGAGGCGTTGTGACACGGGCTAGATGACGCACGAAACTGCACAGCACAGCGCTCATACACACATGTCAGCCACGTCGTGTAAGTATGGGAAAGCGGTCCCGATTCCGAGCTGTTGGATGGACGCGTGATTTCCGAATAAAGTGATGCTGCGACCTCGTGTCCAGCCCAGCCCAAGAGTCGGTGGCCACGTCAACAATCTTGGCCATCAGTCGCAATCAACCGCCTCACGAGAGATCTGCCCATACGATCAAGAATCCATTCTCACCTCGACCCATTCCTTCTCCCCAAGTCGCAAAGATGCCTGCAGCGTCTCAACAATCAGACGTAATCGAATTCCACATCCCCGAGCTCGGGCTCTCGTTTCGAGCAAAGTTGCTCGTCGACGAAAGTCCCGATGTTGTTCCAAGTCTCCAGGCCCAACTGCCGCTCGAGAGCGTCCTGGGCCACGTTGTCATTGCCGGCGAGACGTTTTGGACGCCGACCAAGATGGTGCACCTTGGTCGAAACAACATGGTCCAGCGGCATCAGGGCGCCGTCTACCTCAACGCGCCGGGCCAGTCCATCTGTGTCACCTACGGGAAGATCACGGAGAGCGCCAAGATCAACAAGTTCGCCGAGGTGTTCCAGGAGGATCTGCAGGTGTTGGAGCAGATCGGAAAACTCGTCTACGAGCACACCGTTGCGCTGCCGCGTCACAAGATTCTGAAACTCGTCATCTCGAGCAAGCAGTCGCCCGCGAGTCTCCTCCCTCCTCGCCGCGTGACGTCGGAGGCTGCCGCCGAATCTACAGGTGGCTACCGCCAAGTAAAGACACTCATCGAAGAGGAGATTGATCGCATATGGCTAGACGAGCCGGCCGAGTTCCAGAAAGTCCGATGGGGCGTGATTGACAGCGGCGCGGGCACCGGAGAGCAATACTTTACAGTCATGGTACATCTTGAAGCATACCTGATGGTGGTTGGTGGCGACGTCATGTACCGTTTCCTGAAGCTTGCCGAGTATCATGACATTGAGCTGCCCGCGCTCAATCGCTTGACGAGGGAATTCTTGGTCGGCAACTTTGACATGTTCGAATTCATGGCGGACCTGGGGCTGCCCAGCATGCACAAGATTGGTCAGGAGTACTCGGATGCGCTGAGTACGCTCAAGACAAAGGAAGAATACGTCGAGCTTACTGGCGCCATGCAAACCTACATGAACCGCATGCACCGTTGGTCGTACTTCATCTTTCCGTGGCACCTGGGTGTTGCGTTCCCGCACCGCAAGCCTGACGAGGTCCTTTCGTTTTCCAAGATTGTCGACCGCAAGTCCTCGTAGCAAGGGGGTGGGAGGGCGACCTGTTTCTAGCCTAAAGGCATAAAGAGAGGCTCTACTTGCGGACGTCTTGGGCATAAATAGGGTCTGGTGGGTTTGTTGGCCGAGGCCAGCACGCTGTTCAGCGGATAGTTTTCGGGCGTCATCACGCGACCATGGACAGCAGATGGAGAGGATTTGTTTCCTCATCTGCCGGACCAGACGTGTCAAGATCAGGTCACTCGTTCAAAACAAGCACAATGATGCCTCTGTCGGGAACATGCTTGCATGGGTCAAGTATTATTCTAGTGGTAGTACTCTGCATCTGCAGCTTGACAAAGATTTTTCCCGTCCAGTACATTATCGTCTTGGAGACCTTCGGCTATAATTCAGACATGGAAGAGAGCCAAGGCAACACACTTGTTGTGCCAAGGCCTTAGTATGTGTGTGAGGGCTTGGGCGTAACTACTCAATTCGGCGGCCGC
Source organism: Metarhizium album ARSEF 1941 (assembly GCF_000804445.1). Classification (NCBI taxonomy): domain Eukaryota; kingdom Fungi; phylum Ascomycota; class Sordariomycetes; order Hypocreales; family Clavicipitaceae; genus Metarhizium; species Metarhizium album. The sequence goes on from NW_024467584.1 coordinate 171,487, forward strand.
AATCATCTTTAGTATCGAAAGCCCTTGGTTTTCTCAAGGCCTGAATAAGCCAAAGAAGTCGGTGTATACAGGAAGACAGTGAGTGCCTGCCGTACACGAGAACGGAAAGTTTCAGGAAACAAAGTAGCTTGATGCCGAAGAAACGACGAGTTGACACTCATAGACGCTAGAAAGTCTGTGTTTGGTCGAGATGCGATGGTAGCGAGGAGCGCACTGATATTCATCCGCCGATTAGGGACGCTGAAGAGGAAGCGTCCTACAGACGACTCATCTAGCATGATCTGCTTTTGGGGTTTCGAAGCGTGAGCGATGGAAGCTGGATTGTGCGTGGGATATTTGCGTGTCTCTTCAGGACGCTATCAAGGCTTGGGCCGCTCATGCCCGACGCTTGCGTGTCGGCCACGTACACGTTGCGCGTCTTGTTCACTACCAAAGAAGTTTTGAAATAGCAGTGGATGGAAGTAAGCTACAGACAAGGGAGAAAGTAACACACTTGTGCAAAGTCTCCCAAGTTCCTCGTATGGGAAGTCGAGCCTTCCATCCACCCGTGGTGGTTCTGACCAAGGCGTACACGAGCGTCGAGTCGGCCCGAGATTCAGTCAATGGCCACTCCGACTTCTGACCGTTCAGCCACCATCTTGTAGATCCGGAAGTATTCCCGAACGCGCCTTCAGACGTTGATCTGCGCCTGTCGTCGAGCATGTTTGTGCTCTGTTGGCGTGGCTTGGCCCGACTTTATGAGTCGACATGGTGCATGACGGTGCTCGCCCTTCATCAGCAACCGGGGTCATGATGAGATTGCCGACTTGTACGGCCGCCAGGCGCCGCTCTTTACGGCCAATGGTATCGAAGAAAGGCGCTTGTAGTACAAACTGCGCAGCCCTCGCGTTTCCACGAGGTCAGCTAGGTCGGTGTGAGTATGTGCCCCGTCAAACTGCCATGCAAATGGCCAACTAACGACCTGCCAGAGACTTCAGCTGTGAATTCTCGAAATATCCCGTCATCACAATCATGAACTGGGTTGTGTGTGTGTGTGAGGCTAAGCGCCAAGGTTCCTCGGAGACTCAGGCTGAATGTCGGTCATCACCGAGAACAAACGTCCTTTTATCCGGTACCTCGTCTGTTTTGCACACGACTTAGCGAGACCGGCTCGAACTTTTAGGCTCTTTTCCATGGTCTTCAGTCCGAGGGTTATAAGTACTTGCCCGCCCCCAGGTTGGTCTACGCCACTGTTTGCGCAAATACGTATTGCCCCCAACAGTAGGCCAGTTCCTTGACATCGTCAGACGAAGCAGCGATCAAGACCATGAATCTGAAGCGCCTTCTCCTCGCGGCGCTCCCTTCTCTCATTTCGGCCGACCAAGTATCCAAGTTGGCTTTCTCTGACGACGGAACCATTCGCCAATGGCTATACGCGAGTGAGCTGGATGAACGGTCGCTGGCCCTCCTCGACCGACCTGATATTGAGGGTATACAGGTGATATATCGATGGAGAGTCCTCGAGCCAGAAAGAGACACGTACGACTTCTCCCAGATCTACACAGATCTTGAAGCTGTACAATCAAAACAAGGCAAGAAGAAGTTGTGGATCCAGCTCCAGGACCGCACGTTTGGCCCACGTATACAGGCTGTCCCTGCTTATCTCAAGACGGAGGATTCAAACAGCACCGTGCCGCAGTGCGCCGGAGATGATGGCTGTGATGGTGATGCTGAAGTCGCCGGCTGGGTTGCGGCCCAATGGAATCCTCGCGTCCGCGAACGATTCCAGGCTCTTGTCAAAAAGAGCTTGATGGCAAGATCTACGGTCTCAACTTTCCTGAAACATCCATTTCCATCTCGCAGTCTGGCCCGTTGTCGGGCAATTTCAACCCCCAGACCTACTTTGACGCCACGCTGGACAACGCAAAGTATGCGGCAGAGGCATTCAAGACGACATACGTCGTGCAATACGTCAACTTCTGGCCCAATGGAACTTCCAATGCGAACAACTACCTTTCGGACTCGTTTCAATTCCTGGCCAAGAATGGTATAGGCATCGGCGGGCCTGACAATCTACCATACAGGCCGTTTCAAGTAGCAAATAGCTATCCGTACCTATGGGAATATCGCAACAAAGTCCCCATCAGCGTCATCGCCATCCAAGAGCCTGACTTGTCGGCCACCAGCCCGAATACCTCACTTCCATATACGAAGGACGAGTTCCTGGATTATGCCATCAATCACCTAGGATCCAAGATTCTGTTCTGGGCGACATCTGCCCCCTGGTTGTGATTGGATTTGTGATTTCGCGGAGTAGCGGGAGAGCTGGATGACTATCAGAAGGCAGCATAACCTCTTTACCGGAAGGTTTTCAAAAACTGCACTGTCTGTCTGTCATGTTCAGTCTGGGAGGGACCGGACAGGGAGGGCCGCGGAGTATAAAGAGCAAAATGTGCTCCATGTCGCGCATAGCGCAGATACAAAAGGGGTATGATCACGAGGCCGAGGGCAGAAGGTCATTGCATAAATAAACGCTTTAGTCGATGATGTCCCTGGTGGAAACCAGAACCTGTAATGTAAAATTGTGCCATCACCGTTGGGTCGAGTGACTTGCTCCTAGCCTTCTTGGTCTGGTCCTGCTTTGAAAAACATCGATTCATTCAATGCTTCTTGACCCATAAAGCTGCCGCATAATGACGTATTACTCCCTTGTACGTATCAGCTTGCTTTGATTTTATTTTCTACAAGCAGTGTCTACTATTGTATGTAAAGTGCCAAGTGGGCTGCGGCCAGCGTGATTGAGCCCCGTTTACAGTGCTTACCGCCGTGTCAAAAACAGAGATTGAAAAGAACAACACGTGCATGTGGGAGCTCAATGACAACCAACTGTTTGTCAACTTTCGACGGCTATGACATGCGTCGATTTATCCCCAGTCGCTGCCCATCTAGCATCTGGCGATGACAGTGGCAGCGCCCGGCTGAGGCTGACGCCAAGGTGCTGCATTGAGCAATTATCTTGACGCCTTCTCGATATCTCTAGAAGTATGTAGTCTATGAAAAGGAAAAATCTACTCAATCTTGATTTCTATTACTCAAGGTTGAAGTAAGACAAGCTTATATATTTACAAGACTAATGGGCTCCATCAGAACTCATCTACACTTTCTCCCAAGTTCATCCTGCGGCTTGCCAAGTTGAACACCTATAGTCTACGTGTTTATGTATATATATATATATGTACATGAAGATGCCTCTTTGTGTGACCTTGGCCTAGATGACCGTGGCTTGAAGGGCTTGATGCCTCGAGCGGCGAGCCCCGTCAGCCCCTTTGTGCCTCGATGCCCGGACCCGCGCGTGGCCTATGGTGACAAGGGCTCGTCTGGCCCTTGCGGCCACAGGCTTCTATTTACGCAGCAGCAGCAGCCTTCGGCCAGTCCAACTCTGCAACCGTCACGGATGTGGAACAAAGGTTCACGGACGTCTAGTAGAGGTTGAGCTCGGGCCGTGCGTCGCATGCATGAAAATAACACGAGTACGTACTTAGCATGTACATGACACGTGGTTTCCTGGCATGCGGTGGCAACCAGGCGACTTATCGATAACGTTCCCTTACGTCCTGCATCACGCATCACGTCCTGCATCACGTCACGGCCGACGTATAAGCCAAACAAAAAAAAAAAAAAGGAAAAAAAAAAGGAATGGACCAAAATTGATGCAAGTAAAAAATAAAAGTCCCGCTGAGCATCTGACCGGGTCCTTTGTCACAGGGGAGAATAATGGCCTTTGTGGCCCTGAAACTTGGCGATACAAGGGAATCGTTAATGTAACATGGCCACGTGTTGACTTTTGCTGGGCGCCAAGCTGAGGAGATAACCACGTAGACTTTAAAGTTGTCGCCGAGAGTGAGCACACGGGCTTGAAACAGGGATTGCACTTCAACTTGCCCTTGAATGTTGCCTCCAAGGGGCGGGCCAGTAACGTCCAGGCCCACGTCCATGGTCATGGCGCGACAATGCGTCCAGCATCCGCATTCACAGTCTTCCCCAGACCAGAGAAACATGTTACGTACGAGACATGACTAGCAGCAAACTAGACGGCAGAAACTCTTCCCTGACCTGGCTCGTTCTCGGCCCCCGGAGGTCCGTAGGATTCTCCATCCTCGCTCTTCTCCCCAAGCCCAATGATACAAGCAAGCACAAAAGCCGCCGCGTACCATGATAACCAAGAGCAATAGCAGTCTCGGATTCATCTTGCGGCGGCGAGGCTTCGGGCCGCTCGCTGCCCTGGCGCTCATTTTGATCTTCTTGGCTCTATATCGGAGCCATTACGGCCATGGATTCAGCGACAGTTGGGGTGAACCTCACGACCTTGGTCGTGTCTTCAACTCGACCCTCGGGGTAAGTGGTCTTCTCATCCGGTCGTCCTCGTCTGGACGATGCCGCCGCCGTGCAAGTAAAACGACCATGGCCGCAATGCGTCTGACTCTGGGCTAACGGGTAGCCTTTTCATGCCGGCGTATAGTTTGAAGATATTCTTGTTGTCGGCTTGCCGTCACGGACAGATCGCCGCGATGGCATAGTACTCGGTGCCGCCCTGTCGGGGCTTAGATTCAGCTTCATCGATGGAGTAAAAGGTGACCATGTCAACGAAAAGGCAGTCCCCGTAGGCGAGGATCCAGAGAACCATCTGAAGGGTCCGGGGCTGGGATCCTGGCGTGGTCATATGAACGCCATTCAGGAGTAGGCCACCTCGTCTTCTTGTTTCCTGTCGGGCGTCTTGTCTAACGCTGGGGGCCTGCGTACAGAGTTGTTCGGAGAAACTTGTCGTCGGCGCTCATCATGGAAGACGACGTCGACTGGGACGTCAGGATCCGTCAGCAGCTTCACGACTTCGCCCTTTCCAGCCGAGCCCTCACCCAGCCGTTGCGATTCCAGCCAGGCACATACGCGGATCCCACGTATCCCAACCCAGTCGAGGGCTCGCCGAACAAGGTTCCCGACCTGAACTTTTCCACGCTCCCCGATACCATTCGCCCTTTGACTTCCCCGTACGGAGATAACTGGGATGTCCTCTGGCTCGGGCACTGCGGCATGTCGTTTGCGTCTGAAAAAAACGCCCTCATGGCCAAGGGTCGCGTGGTCCACATGAACGATGTTTCCGTGCCGCCCAAGAGGAATCTCTGGTCGCTCAGCCCACCCTTCCTGCTCGTGGATGACTACCCGGCACACACCCGCGTCGTCCAACACGTGCAAGAGGGCGTGTGCAGCCTCGCCTATGCCGTCAGCCAGCGGGGTGCCCAGAAGATGCTTCGTGAGATTGCCCTCAAGCCTGTGACTGCTCCGTTCGACATCCTGCTCCGCTTCTACTGCGAAGGGACCAGCGGCCTTACCAAGCAAGAGTGTCTGGGTGTCAGCCCACCTCTCTTTTCTCACCATCGGCCGATTGGCGCCATTTCTTCCTCGAGCGATATTTCCAAACATACCGGCGGATTCAGAAATGAGGCAGGCACGGACATGATTCGCTTCAGCGTGCGCCTGAATGCCGGAGTCATCATCGATGGCAGTACCAACTACGTTGATCAGTTCCCTGATCCCCCCGAATGATGGGTTTTTTATCCTCTACGCACTTTGAGATGGTTGGTTTTGGGCAGGTTTGCGGTTCTCGAGCGTATCATCATGGGGTGTCACAACTTCTTTTGAATTTTCTTTTTTTTTTCTCCTTTTTTTGCTTGGCAAACTGGGCTATTTGTACAAAGTAGATTATACTAGACAACGGGAGTACGGGGGAAAATCAACTTTGCATTTTTACAAGGCATGCATGGTTGAAGCTACCACGACGTGAATGATTTTGGTTGAAATCTACCGATGGAATTCTGGTTGTTCGGCCGAGCTCCTTGGGAATGCAAGGAGGGCATGCATGTCATGTCGTTGGAATTGGTGGCCAGACGTCGTGTTGTTCATCCGTCACACCAAAAAACGGGTGTGGCCACACCACACTGCTCAAGTATTTAGACCACCTCATATACTGTGCGACATCATCGCAGAGTACGGAGTGGTCCGTGCGGCGAGGGCAGGCTTGGCCACTCACAGACAAGACGATGCAGACAAATCTCACCCGGACCCGGTCGCCCAGAATTTCCCCAACATGTAAACGTGAGTCAACTGGTAGGTACGTTACTTGAGTACCTGACTAGCACGCCTGACTAGCGTACCCGATGGCAGCTACACCGCAATAAGTGGCCAGTGCAGCACTCGATGTGACACTGTGCGGCCAGACAGCTCACCGTGACGGTTGTGCCCGTCAACCTGACTAATAAAAAGGCCTCTCGCTCCTCCAACCCGCCGGTTTTCTTCCTCTCCTCCCCAAACTCGAGCACCACGCCCCCTTGACCTTCACGTCAGCGAAGATCGAGCCGCCTTCTCCTCCGCCCGTCGCCCGTCTCCGCGCGACCCTCGCCGTCCTCAAAAACACCAACCGCAGGAATCAAACCGTCCCCCGCCTCTCCGGGGTTCTAGGAGAGGTCTTGTAGCGTGAGCTCATGGACGCCTCAGTTACCGCCGTCGCCGCATCCCCCCGACACACCGCGGGCTTCTTCAGGCCGCAGCAGTCAGAGGTGCCAGACCCTCCTTGGTAGTCGTCAAGAGCCGTCGTGGTCTGTCACTGGGCTCCGTCCTCACATTAACTCTGGTCACAACAACTTGTCTGCTGCTGCTTCGACGTCCTTGGACAACTCCAATTTTCACAATCCCGCCTCTAATTACTGCTCCAACCTCATCTCCCTGGTCCCGCCACCGCCACTGGAAGACTTTTGGGTGCTCCCTCAACTTCAGAGCCAGATTTCTCTTGAGCCGCCTGCTTCGCCGGAAGAGCTGGCTCTTGGTCGGTGTCCACCACTCCTTCAACAGAGTCAACTCTGGGATTTGTCCTCGTCATCCATTACCCCGGTCCTGTCTTCTCTCGACGACCCGGGCATGACCTGCTTGAGTCTGTTTGGGGCCGTCGACTCCGGACATGGCTTGGATCAGAATGGTAAGGCTTCTCTACACCGTAACCGAACATGTTGTAATACAAGATGAAATCCGTAAGCTTTGCTAACAGTGCTTGAACAGATGACGCACATGGCCATCATCCACACATCCCCAACCACAACCTTTTCGCCCAGCATGGCAATGCCCTGTTGAGTTCCAGCCTCCATCTCGTCCCTCACGCACATCAAACCCCCTTTTCCTTTGAGGATCCCACCGCATCAGCGGTTTCTCAGGAGCGGTCCACCGCAAACCACGTCAATCACACCTTGTCCAGTACTTCTTCGTCAGCATCGTCGACAGCGAAATCTGCTTCAGGTTTGTATAACCCACCAAGGCGTCAACCTCGCGGCTCTCCCGTTAGCAGTGCCAGCGGCAGCAGCTCAAAACGCAAACACTGCGCCTCTCCGCCAGCGGACCTGGATCCAGATAGCGAAGAGGCACAAGTGGTCATAAAGCGTCAGCGCAATACCATGGCTGCGCGGAAATACCGCCAGAAGAGGCTCGATCGAATTTCTGACCTGGAAAGCGCACTAGGACAGATGAGCAGTGAGCGGGACGAGCTCAAGTTGCAGCTCGCCCGACGAGAAGCCGAGGTCGACGCTCTGCGGGAAATGCTGTCCAGGAAGTGAGGTTGCACGCGACGCCGCCATGAGACAGAACAAGTCGAAGAGACCGTCAAGCAACGCTCTCCCTAGTCACCGTGACTACTTGATTTTTTTTTCATTTACAAAGACCTGTCTGTGCTTAGCAAGAAGATCGATAGCGAATGGAATTCCGTCGCATCCCCGAGCCAAGACTCTAGCATCGTACGTGACTGTCCGGACTACGGGCGTGCTGCTCAGACGATGTCGTTCTCTTCCCTTGCTGGTAGATGGATATCCATTGGCGAACTCGTCAAATCCCGCATCTGTCATCACTGCAGCCCATTGTGGTCTTTTCCCAGTCCCAAGTGCAGCGCAGAGGGCAAGTCCAAGGCAGTAAGAAGAACGTCACTTACACTCTCACAGAAGCGATGCTGGCCTAGCGGTTTCCAAGTCACGACGTGTTTTGTTTGGTGGCAAGTCTCATATGCAGCGATGCGCGTTGGCACTGCGGTCTACTTTATAATCACCAGTGCCTGTTCTACCGAATATATATCCGCCATTTAAATTCAGACAAGACGCGCAGCTCATAATGATGTCTGCGCTGGGCTGCCGACGCTGCGACTCCCGTATGCACGCTAGCCCACTTAAGGGGTTCTTTCACTCCTTTTCCTCTTTTTTGGTCTTTGCTTCTCGTGTCTCGCAATGATCCACAATGAATCATTTTGATGTTGCTGGCAGACCTAGAAGCTCTGTTTAGTCTCGCACAGCCGTCACCGCACTGTGCGCCCCCACATCGTGGCGATGCCAGCGTCGAGAGCCAGAATGACTCATCTTTGCTCATTTTCGTCGGCGCGGGGCGTTGGCCAATCATTTAAGCGACGCTGGATCTTGCTTGATTTGTCACCCAAAAAGTGGACGAGGAGACGGCAATATCTAATGTGACATGTCAGGCTAGAACTTGAGGATCCCGCAGCAACGGATGAGCTCTTTTCTGGTGCTTCTTGGTGCGTGAAGCTGTGGCTGCATTTCAGCTCTCGAATGCTCTTGGCTTTGTTCTTCTTGGCAGGTCAATGTGCCCATTCGCCGCCGCGGCGCAAAGTGAAGTCTGAAACTTGGTTTCTGCACCATCGGGCGAGACCTTTTCCGAAGATATTCGACTACCAGTAGCTATCCCGCAACAAGCGACGTCCATCGTCTAGGCTTTCCCATGTTCCGCTGCGGATCAGCCCGTCGGTCTATCAAGGATACACTGCTCACTTCGGCCACAGGAACTCACACTAGATCTAATGTAGTGGAGACGTACAAGGTCAGAAGGTAGTGACTCGTGAGTATCAAGTGTCAAATTGTCCTCTACTCCGCCGCTGGACAGGACTGTTGTGGCTACTGGAGGAATTATACGGACGGACTGATGCTCCATAGCGACGAGGTGGCCCAAGTGAAGGATCCTTGGAACGACGCAGCTGACAAGACTGTCTTTTCTAACTGCCTAACGGGGGCTATCCTCGGGGAAAGTCGAGCTGGACGAATGCCTGTAGCGAGGGTCGGTCTGAGAAATTATTTGATGAATGGATCATGTGAACACCGCGGTATGGGCTTACCCGAGACGAGCTTTCCGAGCTTGTTAAATTCAGTGCCAACCGTGGATGAATCTCTCGGTGACGACCTTGACTGCAGCACCAATCCTACCGGGTTCTGTTTGATCGGAAGAGAAGACGCTGATCACCCGGATCCCATGTCCTGGGATGAGCCTCAACATGCACGGTGTTGCTTGGGCACTTCGACCAGTCAGGACTCGGCAGGTGTAGATGACAGCAATTGTTACTGTTTTTTCTACACCAATATTATGACCGCCAGCTCCACCTCCACGACGGCAGGAATCATGTTAATACAGCACTCCATCATACAAATTTCATCCCAGATGTTGCAATCTTGTTCAACTCCACGTCACCGGGACCTCGTGAACCATTCTTCTCGGAGCATTTCCACGCAATATCGTACGTAAACAATGGGAGCCAATCTCACGGGTCAACGGCATCAACACCCCGCCAGGTACCAAATTTCGCAGCTTAGATCCACGCAACTAGATCAGCCCGTCGTGCTTGTCCATCGAACGAGCGGCTCGCCGGTTGACCCAATTCCAAAAGTTACTTTTTTACTTGGATTGTTTCGCCTCTGAGCGGGACAGACGATCCTTCTCCGAGGCCTTGTTCGGACCGGGCGAGGAAAAGTACGCGTAGGCGAGCCCTGCGAAGAGCGCGGCTCCGCCAATCGGGACCCTAGACGACCGTGTGAGCGCTTTGTCGCTGCGGCTGCCGGAGCGATGGGGGGGGGGCGGGCCGGTAAGCGCAGGACGAACCAGTTCTTGCGGAGAGTTTCTGCGAGGTTCGACTTCGAGGGCGGCAGCTCTTGACCACTGGCGTCATCTTCGTATGTTTGCCGGCGAGCGGTTCCGGAGAAGCCGCGTGGGGCCGCGATCGCCGTCGCCGCCGGGCGGACGTGGTTCCGTACAAGACGGACCGAGGCTCTTGGAACCGTAATCATGGTGATTTTGATGGATGCCGCGGCCTGGTTGATGGAAAACTGAAGGGATGAGCTGCGGGGGTTGCGATGGAAATCTGGTGTGGTCGCCGTTGTCGACTACCTTCGGCCGGGACGGACGCCTTGGGGGAGGCAGCGGCTGCCGGATGCATGTGACGTCTGGATTGGCATCGACTTGCTTGGGCAGCGCGAGGCGAGGTGCGCCAACATGCGAGCTGTGACGCCACTGCTCCCTTTGCGGCACCAGACGTCCTGCCGCGGACGCTGCTTCGACGTTGGGTGGCGAATTTCCCGGGATCCCGGAATGGCTCCGTGGGCTGGCCCTGACTTTGCGGGGAATAAATGCGTCAAACTGGCGGCACATATGACGTCCATCTGCCCGAAGGCATTTGAGATGTCGGCAGGCTCCTTCACCGTGCCGGCCGTCTCCAAATATCGCCCGGATTACCGCGGGCATTGGGCTGAAGAGCCTACCAGAGCTCATTCCGTTCAGCACGGCAATGAAGACGAGGTGCCCCGGTGAAGAAGCGAGAGAGGCAGGCTATTGACAGGGTAACTAAGTACATAGCCGTCCGCCCCGAAGCCCGGGGCAGCACGTTGCAATCGACCCGAGGGGGGCCGTCCGTGGTGACGCAGTTCCGGCAGCATTGCTCTTCTTCGCATCTATGCCAGATCCGACCCCCTGTCAGAATGGCTGTCAAATTATTGCCGTTGCCGATTCCTGAAAAACCCTCCCAAACTCCCCATCAGCCCCCCCAGCATATTCGACGAACCCTTGCCATCACCATCACCGCCACCACGACGTGTCTCCATCCCGCTTTGGATCCATCCGGGCAGCTTTCCCTGGATTCTGTCCGTAGCATACCTCCTGTCGACAAGTACAATCGCCGCATAATCGCCTCTGTGACGAATCGCGCGGCCAATGCTCTGGTTGACGGCCCGCATACAAGCGTTTTCGTAAAAGTCCCTCGCTGCCTGCTTGGCTCGCGCCACAGCCTCCTCCTTGGTCAAGTTTGAGCCAGCGCTATTCCCGCTGCCTTGTAGATTTTCCATGGCAGTCGATTCGATGTATTCCGTCTTGGCTTTCCACTCTGGCGACGCAATGTTTGGGTACGGCAGACCGACGACCATGACGCATCGGCCCAAGCGATCGGAGAAGTTGATGCCCTCGGACATTTTGCCTCCTACGACACTCAGGAGGACTGCACCGCCTTTGCCCTTCACTGGACTGGTGGCGCTTGCTCCGTTCCCGAGGATGGCTCGTGTATACTCCGAGAGGACCTCGTCACTGGAGCAGCCCCTTGTTTCGCGGAACACCATCTTGCGAGCTTGCAAACGATCCCAAATGGTTGCCTGAGGCGTCTTGTCTCCGGGGCTCTGTCGACTCCACATGGCGACGACTTCCTCAAGATATCCGTAGCTTGGGAAGAAGACCACAACGCCGTCCGGGACAATCGAGCAAATATTCAGTATCGACAGTCCCAGCTCTCTGACCATTTCTTGGTCCCCTCGGCGCCGGTAGCTAAACTCAAAACTTGGGCCACCTGGACGAGTTCCCGCCAGTGTCCAGACGCATAGATTTTCGCGTGGTACTACATGGCCACAGCTGAGCGTGGTTACTTTGGCATCGGCTAGGGTCGGAAAAAGATGATTCTTGTAGTCGTCAAAGGGCGACATGGTTCCTCCTGCCAGTATTACCGCTCGCGCGCTGGACACAATGGACGAGAAGGCATGCGTTGGAGACAGCAACAAGTATGAAAGTTGGACGTCTTGGCCTGGTTCGGCCGTCTTTTGGTAGAATATCCGGCCCTCGGAGCTCGGATTGGTAAGTGCTACGAGGAACGAGACAAGGGCGTGCAGCACGGGCGAGCTCGATCTCGTCACCTGCTTGGCGGATTCTTTCTCGCCATCAACATGTGCTGCGTAGCTCTCAATCTTGTATGCGAGCTTGGACTCTTGAATGTACCGAATGAGCTCAAACATGTTGATTTGGTCGATGCCTTTGCGTCGAGTCAAGTCGTTTGCGTCCACGATTCCATGTTGCTGCTACTTCGGCTCAGCTCGCACATCCGGCATAACACGCGGCATAACGTACCTCGAAGCCCTTCGCCCCATCCATCCACTCTGTCAGGCCATCAATTACTCGCCCAAGCCTTCCTACGTTAACACGGTTGGCACCCGTGAGTTTCTTCCCAAACCGTTTCACGTAGACCCCGAGCATCCCTCGCCCCTTGCGAAGGCCACAGAGATTGATCTCCGCGGCATGAACATTGGCAACTGCATCCATCACGTTGTGTGCCTCATCAATGATGACAACGTTTCCCTCCAACTTGATTCCTAGCGCCTCTCGGGCACTTCTCTGAAGCAAAAGGGGATATGGAAGCGTGATGACTTCTGCACCAGGTAATGCCGACCGAGACGCATAGTACGGGCATACGGCCAAAGACTTGCCTAGCTGGTGCAAATCCTCAATGTCGGGGACAGTGGCCAAAGCCGAGTCGCGAAACTGGTGCGTTTGGCTCAAGAGCTCCTCTTTTGGAACATAGGAGCATTTCTTCGTAGACCTTGACTGCTGGAGCTCAGCACAGCGGTCATTGATGGCCTGCACTGACCCGAGTTTTGCAACGGATGGGTTGATGCACAGCCTTTGTCGGGAAGACAGCGGTAATAGCTTGACCGGCTCTTGAGCAGGGGACTTTTCCTCAGTAAGAGAAATTGGAAGTGAAGACGGAAAGCTTGGGCGGCGCAGTTCCGCAATGAACTGCGACAGTTGCGAGTGGGTTCTAGACGTATAATAGATCTACAGACGGTCACCAAAAGACACCTTCAACGTGGCTGGGCGGAAGAGCACTCCTCGCACCTTGATCTCTTCCTCTAGAATGTCATTGTCCTCTTCCTTCTTCCGAGGTCCGCCCAGGCCGATGCGCTCCAAGACCTCACGCGATTCTTTACTCAACCCAGACAAGGCATCCTGGACACCGGTGTCACGGTCTTCCCAGTCATCTAGAAGCCATTCGGCCTCATCAGGGTCCATTTCGGTGCATTGACCAGGCGCTGTTGAGACTTCGAGGCGGCGGCGCTTGCGGCCTCGTTCTTCAACTTCTTTTTCTCTTGATCTGATGGCTTCGAGGCGCCTCTCGCGATCTTCCCACCTTTGAACCAGCTCCTCACGCTTTCGGCGCAGTAGCTGATCGACGAGCCATGACGGTTCGTCCTTGTAGGCCTCTCCGGCATTTTTTATCGATACCTCAAATCTGTTGGACTTGAAATTTCGGAGCCAGGTAAGCGAAGCGCAGATTAATGAAAGTGATTTGCCCTATGAGAAGGTGAGTGGCCGAGTGTGTCCAGGTCATGGAAGAGCCTGGGCATTTGCAAATTCCTGCTGCTGGTGGAAAGTCTGCCACTTACAGTGCCTGTGGGGCTTTCCAAGATACCGATTTGCCCTTCGCCTTTGTCCAAGACGCTGTATACAGTTTTCATGAACTCTTCTTGGACGGCGTACGGAGTGTAAGGATGATGAAAATCCAGCTTCTCCAGATGGCGCGTCGCATCATCTATACTGGTGGAGGCGGCAGAATCCATGAGAGCTCATGTTTTCAGTTGCGGCCGGGAAATATATCTCATAGTGCCGTCTTCACTTGCATCCGATAGCGATGAAACTGCCGCGACACGGCCATGAATGAAGTCAAGTTCACGGACGCGAAACGTCCCTTTTGCCTGTTGGTGGGGCCACACAGTCCAACACGGCTAGACCGCGAAGTCACCTGATAGAGTGGCAGACCCACTTGCTCCGAGCACCCAAGTCTGCACGCACCAACACAAAACGTTAGGGCTGCGCTGCCCTCTCGCTAACAATTCTCTGGGTCTCGTGCAGCCAGCAAGCCGAGCAGTAGGCGCAAAATCATCACCAACCACTTCCAGTCCTCGACGACAAACCATCGGAAAAGCGACAACACCACCACCGTCGCCATGCCTACCCGAACTTCGAAGACCCGCAAGCTGTACGTTGTTTAATCCTCCCGTTTCGCGAAAGTATTCGATCCCGGGGAGAATTGGAAACCGTGACCCTTGTCATCGGGTGTTCGTGTTTGACTGAAAACCTCACCCTCGGAACGTGGATACGGATCGATGAGGAAAAATCAAACATGGCTAACGCAGCTTTTACTTCATAGCCGCGGTCACGTCTCTCACGGCCACGGTCGTGTTGGCAAGCACCGCAAGCACCCCGGTGGTCGTGGTCTGGCCGGTGGTCAACACCACCACCGTACCAACATGGACAAGGTTCGACAACCTCGAGATGCCCGATCCGACCAGCGAACGAGGGGGCTAGTCGCTAACCTATTCTGATAGTACCATCCCGGTTACTTCGGTAAGGTTGGTATGCGATACTTCCACAAGCAGCCGAACCACTTCTGGAAGCCCGTCATCAACCTGGACAAGGTACATACAACTCCTCCTGCGTTGCGCGATACGACTTGATCTTTGGCCGGCGTCGAAGCGGGGAATGAGCATGCCAGCTGGCATGAACGACAACTGAATAAGACACCGAACAATGAGACCAACCACGACCGCAATCGACGGTCCGCGCCAAAGACAAATCTCGTCGCGACGCGTCGAACTCTTCTGCCTCGAGAAAATGCTAACACACTCACTCGCAGCTGTGGGCTTTAGTCCCCGCCGAGACTCGCGACGCCTACGTGTCCGGCGCCAAGAAGGACACCGTGCCTGTCCTCGACCTCCTTCCGCTCGGCTACTCCAAGGTCCTCGGGAAGGGCCGCCTCCCCGAGATCCCCTTGGTTGTCCGCGCAAGATGGGTCAGCAAGCTGGCTGAGAAAAAGATCAACGACGCAGGTGGTGTTGTCGAGCTGGTTGCCTAAATGTTCGCAACAAAACCAATAGAAGAGGAAATACAACGAAAAAATTTCTTCCTTCTATCTATTCGGTTCCCGCCTTTTTCCGAAGAAGCATTTCATGCTCCTTGCTTATTAAGAGCAAATGCCTACTGGGGGGTCTGAGGACCAATCGAGGACCGAATTTACAGCGAGAAAACTGCGTCTTAGCGGGGGAGGGGTTGTTTACAACGACGCCCAGGCATGGAACGTTGTATCCGGGGAACTGGAATGGAAGCTGGAGAAAATTCGGGAATCGGTGGCCGAGGGTACGGTCGGTTTCGATCGCATTGCATCAGGGGGCTCTTGACATGGAGTTTTGACGAATAAAGTTCGATTTTTCGCCCATGCACAAGGAAATCCCTGTTTGCCTGTTGTGATGACCTGTGTAGCTTCTGCTTGGTACTGCAAGGTCGTGTTTGCCAAGGGTCGGTAGCTCATTGTCCTGTGAGCCGTGACACCGGCAACATGACGCACTTTCTCAAAGAAATTGTGCATACGTTTCAGTCCTGATTGAGCAGACGAGGGTCCTTTGTGCTCGTCTCCAGCAGATCATGCATCTACTAGCGTCATGTATGCCCCTCTCTACAGATCCTTACGCCAACAGATCGAAACAATGCCAGCTCATAACGCCAATAATATACTTCTAATCGCCCCTGCCGAGATGCTCGCTGTCATACGTAGATTTCTGCCGTGTACCCGTTGGTTTGATAAAACAAAAATACCAGGTGTTGCAAAGACAAAAACTCCAGGGCCACGAGAGCCACCCCAACCTCATGCCGCCAGCATGTCGACCTCATCCTCGTCACCGAGCTCCTGGCTTTGAGGTTGGTCAATGCTCAAAAATTCATGGTCCAGAGCCTGTTCGGCAGTGATTCTTCTTGAAGGATCCAAGTCCATGCACCGTTCCAGAAATCGCACGGCTAGCTTTTCATCAGGCGTCAACGGCTTGTCACTAGTACGACATGTGCTCCACAGGATAATCTTCTCCATTGTGAAGCCTTGCTGGCCTATTGTTGGAATGTTGGTTTCAAAAACACATCCATGCAGTAATCCTGCGGCTTTCATGCGCTTTGAACCAAAGATGGTTGCTATTTCTATCATAGCCTCCACATCATCAGCCGAGTTAAAAAAGGGAAACCGTTTTGACAAGATAGTCAGAAGTATGACGCCGGCCGACCAGATGTCGATCGAGGTGGTTTGTTCGGTGCACTTGAATAGAACCTCGGGAGCACGAAATCCTCGTGTGCCAGCGCGGTTTGCACGCTTTGACAGTCGTGTATCCGAGGTAGGGTAACCGGGTTGCGAAGTCGTTGCCATTTGAGCCCATGCAGAAGTAGACTGCCGGTGTCTGCGTGTTTCACGGTGTTCGTGGCAGAGGCAAGGCTTACAATCGGACCCCTCGCGTTCTGCCAATCCAAAGTCGACCAAGACGCCATGTTGAGTAGCAGGGTCATACAAGAAGTTGGTCGGTTTGATATCTCGATGAAGAATTTTGGCCTGATGGACGCTTTTCAAAGCGGTAAAGAGGGATCGCAGATAAATGGCAACATCCGGCGTCGTCATGTCTCTGAAGTACGCTCTGAAGTCACCGTGTCGAAAGTATGGCAGAATGGCAACCACTTGATCCGTGTTTCGGAACGCTGTAATGAGGGGGCAGACCGAGGGGCATTGCCGCAGGTCATGGAGGAGCTCGAGTTCATTCAGAATACGCGCCGGGCTTGAGGTGACATAAATCTTCTTGACTGCAACAAATCGCGTACGTCGCCGTTGGGAGCGCTCTGACATTGATGATGCGTGGCTCGCGTGTCTTTTGAGAGGCGGAGGGGTCCATTTTGACGAATCATCATCAAAGTCCCAGCTGTTGTCATATCTATCGTACTGGACATCTTCAGCCTTGTATACGGTAGAGAAGGTTCCTTTATAGTTTCGAGAGGGTTAGAAATGGCTTGATAGGGTAAATGCGGTGGACAGTTCAAATGCTTGACAGTAGGCTTGCAGACATACATACCCTCGCCAATCCTCTTAATGAGACGATATTTTCCGCGAAAACCAGGAAAGTCACTAGCCAGCTTTTCCATGTCGGCCTGTACACCTCTTTCAACACACTCGTCGTCTGAGCTTTCGTTTTCCTCCTCGTTTTCTTCTTCTTCGACGTCTTCTTCCATTAGCTCGTCCGTTGCCGCAGCTCCAGCAACATCTTCTTCTACCATCATCTCAGTCTCTTCGGTCCGCGCATCCTCATGAATGTCAAAGGGGTCTTCTGCCCTTCGGCGTGCTAATGTAGCCGCCATGATGCCGCGATCGCTGTATATGTGTTGCCAGCCAATACTTGGAGTAGAGTGACGGTTTGTTGTTGCGAAAGGAACCTGGAAGCACCCCGTCCCCTTACCTATTCAGGGCAGGGTCTAGCACGACGGATCTGAAGCGAATCAGTTGACAGCACACAGATTCGAACCAAGGGAAAGCAATAGATTCGCATGCATGCAAGCAAGTAAGTCCGCAGGCTGCGAGCTGTTGGTCTGGAGTTTGGACGAACGTTGTTTCTGGGCAAAGCGTCAAGCTGATTGGTGAGGACGCGCCACTAGCGTCGACTTGCAGTACAAATCTATGGTGGGACATGGCCGCAGACGTGCATAAAAATGGCCCATCTGCACAAACAGTAAGTAGCTGGACCCCGCTGCGCGTGGTGGGCCGGATGCGGTGCTGCGCGTCTGTCAATTAACCAAAACAAAAACATTCAGCCGTTGCTGAGGGACGCAACCTGGAATCGCAACAAGGCATCGTCAAATTCACGGCCAACAGTTGACAACGCTTTGCTGATTGCTCGCCTGTTGCGAGCGTAATACTAACACCCCTTGGCTCTTCGCCCATTCCACCTCCTTTCATCTTTTCTTGTCCCTTCTCCGCGTTGTGTCTTCCCCCCCGCCTCGGCGGCGACACAGGTGCCATCATGGCAACAATCAGCTTCGATATCAACGATGCGCTCAAGCACTACATGTCCGACCCTACCACGATACCCACGCCAGAGGCCGACGGCGCCTTGTTTGACTGCGAAAACGACCCCGAGTCACTAACAAACCCGGTCATCAACCCGGTGCTGAATCCAATTGTCGATGCCGTCGCTCATGATCCAGACGCCATCTTGCGGGCGTCGAATATTGACTCTCTGCAGTTCCTTCTCAAGTGAGCAACTGTGTCCCTTGAAGTCTGGATCTTGTACTAATGCGAACTTGGGTACAGATACACCTCATTTCTGCCTACTCATGCCCTGAGCAAAATATTCGACCTAGTCATGAGTGGACTGAGTGCCGAATGCGACTACATGTACAACGACATGGACACACCTGACGAGCAGGACTCCGCACCTCATCACAAGGAACTTCTCGAGATATATGGCTTTTTATTGCAGTGGACCATTGCCGCTGTCGAGACGAAGGCCGCCGAGAAATCCTCCACTGTTCCGGCCGCGCGCGGTCGTGGCAAGCCTAAGAAAGGATCCACGAGGGAGGACACTTGGGATTCGGCAACTCAGCTGCAGGCAGCCCTGGAGATTATGTGCAAGGTCCTGAAGCAGAAACTGTCAAAGATTTTCCTCACAACAAGCGAAAGGGACACGTTTATTGGGCTCCTTACCAGGCCTGTTTACATGATTCTCGAGAGTGAGCAGCGAGCCAAGGCTACTTCCATTCGCATGCACTGCTTCAAGGTATTGTGCATTGCCGTGAAACACCATGGCCACGGATATGGTTAGTTGGAGACCACGAAACTATTTGATACGAGTATGCCTAACACGCAAGCAGCCGCACAAATCAACGTCATCCAGAATTTGACATATTTTGAGCACTTGTCAGAGCCCATGGCTGAATTTCTGCACATCCTAGCTGAGACCTACGACTATCCTCAACTGGCAGATGAGGTTCTACGCGAGATTTCCAACAAAGAATTCAATTCTAATGATACTCGAGGGCCTAAATCAGTTTCTGCCTTCATTGCAAAGCTCTCCGAGTTGGCCCCTAGGCTCGTCATTAAGCAGATGACCATGTTGGCCAAACAGCTAGACAGCGAGTCCTACACGTTACGATGTGCTCTGATCGAGGTGTGCGGGAACATGATTGGCTACCTCAGTAGACAAGACGAACGCAGCGAGAACTACAAGTCGCAGCTCAATGCCTTCTTTGACGTCCTGGAGGAGCGATTTTTGGATGTCAACCCATATTGTCGCTGCAGAGCTCTCCAGGTCTACATGAAAGTCTGTGAACTGGACCAGAAGTTCCCCAAAAGGCGACAAAAGGCCGCAGAACTCGCATGCCGCAGTCTTGAAGACAAGAGCAGCAATGTGCGCAGGAATGCCATCAAGCTTCTCGGGGTTCTCATAAAGACACATCCTTTCACAGTCATGCACGGCGCCCAGCTCTCCCGCAAGGAGTGGCAGGCACGCCACGACAAGGTCGAAGAAGAGCTAAATGCACTGAAGCCCCCTCCCGGCATGCCCGGATTTGGAGAGGACAACGACAATACCACGGCCGACAATGAGCTCTTGGATGAGGCAACCCAGGTCGATTCGCCCCAGAAGCCCAAAACAATGACCGAGGAGGAAAAGGTTGCCGCCATTAAAAAGGCGCAGGAGGAAGCTGCTACCAGCGAGGCTATCGAAAAGCTGACTCTCACGCGACGATATTATAATGAGGCCCTTCGCTTCATTGATGTATTGCACGACGCAACCGGGATCGTGTGTCAGCTTTTAGGCGCCAAAAACAAAAGTGAGGTTATCGAAGCTATTGACTATTTTGAGATTGGCGATGCCTACAATATTGAGCAGAACAAGGTTGGCATTCGACGCATGCTGAGGCTTATCTGGACCAAGGGGAATAGTGATGAGGGTAAGGGTGTGCAGACTCATTTGATTGAGTGTTACCGCAGGCTCTTCTTCGAAGCCCCCGACTCCTTCAGCCCCAATGACGCGGCCAATTACGTTGCCCGTAACATGATCAGCTTGACATTCGGTGCAACACCAGCAGAGCTCACATCACTAGAGCAACTGCTTGCTACCATGATGAAAGGCGGTATCATCCCTGAAATCGTGGTGACCAAGCTATGGCAGGTATACGGTGTGCAGAGACGCGAAATCTCGAGGACACAGCGTCGTGGTGCCATAATTGTTCTCGGAATGCTGGCTACTGCCAGTCCAGAGATTGTCGTTGATGAGATTGAGACCATGCTTCGCACCGGGCTGGGCGCACGCGGACGCGCAGATTTACAGTTGGCCAAGTACACATGCATCGCTCTCCGGAGGATCAACCCGACGGGGCGCAACGCCAAGGAGTCCACGACCAAGTTCAACAGGCTACCCAACGATCACGCTGTCCTCGGGCGCCTAGCTGCCATCGCTGAGGTCCAATCGGAGAGCAAAGAGTGGTATGGTGTTGCGGAGCAAGCCATTAATGCCATCTACGCCATTTCCAAACACCCTGATGTGCTCTGCTCTGAAATTATCCGACGCAAGACTAGGCATGTGTTTGCTCAGTCACGCCCAGGTTCTAGGCCAACCACAAGTGACGAGACCAAGGGCATACCCGACATGACCATGAACCAGACGATGAGTCAAACTTTGCAAGCGGACAAGCCCAAGGGTTGTGATAACGCGGTCAATCTGTCGCAACTCCTGTTCATTGTCGGGCACGTTGCCATCAAGCAGATTGTGCACCTGGAGCTCTGCGAACTCGATTTCAAGCGTAGAAAGCAAGAAAAGGAGAAGCAGACGCCGGTCAAGACGGACAAGGACAAGGAGGATGCAGACGAGCTGGATCTCATTGGAGGCACCACAGAAGATGATTTTACAGAGGCAATGGCTCACATCAGAGAGCGAGAGTTATTGTACGGCCCAGAATCACTTTTGGCCATCTTTGGGCCTCTCGTGTCGGAGATTTGTGCCAACAACACGTCATATGCCGACAAGGGTCTCCAGGCAGCAGCAACGCTGTGCCTCGCAAAGCTCATGTGTGTATCATCGGAGTATTGCGAGACCAACCTGCCACTTCTCATCACCATCATGGAACGGTCGCCCGATGCCACGGTCCGCTCCAACGCGGTGATTGCATTGGGAGACATGGCAGTGTGCTTCAACCATCTCATTGACGAAAACACTGATTTCTTGTACAGACGTCTCGCCGATGACGACGCGTCCGTCAAGAGGACTTGCCTCATGACGCTAACCTTTCTCATTCTGGCAGGTCAAGTCAAGGTCAAGGGCCAGCTTGGTGAAATGGCCAAGTGTCTCGAGGACGAGGACCGGCGCATCGCTGACTTGGCGAGAATGTTCTTCACAGAACTCAGCACTAAGGACAATGCAGTGTACAACCACTTTGTGGACATGTTCAGCTTGCTCAGCGCAGGCGGCAGAATGGAGGAGGAGAGCTTCAAGCGGATCATCCGTTTCCTGCTTGGCTTTGTGGAGAAGGTTCGTACAATTGGTATATATATATATATATATTTATAGTGGGATACTTTCCAAGTTGAAACGTTGTTGCTAACGTGTCTACGCATAGGACAAACATGCGAAGCAACTGGCCGAGAAGCTGGCAGCTAGATTGCCCAGGTGCGAAACGGAGAGACAATGGAACGACGTGGCTTTTGCGCTGGGCCTCTTACCGCACAAGAATGAGGAGATCACAAAGACAGTGTCTGAGGGGTTCAAGGTTGTTCAGGCCGCTGCCTGAAGAGTTACGGAGTGTGTTAGATACGTAATTTATTTTGATGTGAAATATGGAGGGAATTGGGTCGGGGAGCTGAGGTGTTTGGGTGGCATTGGCCTTCATTCAAGATTAATGGCCAGCTGGACTTGAGCTTGTGTTGGTATGCGTGCCGTGAATCATGCCGAAGCGGCCAGTGGTTATAAGACGTGCCCAAGTTGTGCTGATGTGGTAAGACTCACTTGATGACGGGATGGCCTAATGTTTGGTGGCCATAGACGGGAGGGAAAAGAAGGGTAGGGTTTACATACGGGGTTGCTCTGGTGAGTTTGTAGTAATAGGGTAACTTTGATGGACTACGTCATGAGATGAATTATTGTCTAGGGTAGTGGTGAGAGAGGAGAGGCTCCGAGGTGGACGGCGATGGGCGCTGATTGGTCGGCCCCCCTTTGGGTCGCCAACTTGCTGCTGCTGCCTGCGTCTGTCCGTTGGAGTACAAAAGGGCGGGGTGTTCCGGGTTTGACCCAGGCCCAGTCCGGCCCATGATTCAGAGTCCAGACGCCGACAGCCCTTTGTACGCCAGGACCTGCGACAGTCACAGGGCAGCTATTGAACTGTGCTTAAGTCAGGTTGCTTTAATTTTGGTCCAAGTGGCCTGCGCGCACGGGAGTACCTTCCACAGCCATCAGCATCACCTGACGCGCCACGTGCGTGCCTAAATTGAGGTATCAAGGACTCAAACTCTACCACGTGACGTTACCCTTGCCAACCTGCGTCTCGCAGCAGTGGCAGCCAGCATCCCCATCCCCCAAACGCTTGGACCACGAGTTGGCCAGCCCACCCTGACCAATCACGGCTCCCTGAAGAGGCATCTCTTGTCTCTTGCTCCACGCCGCTTCCGGGCAGGTGCGTCACGTTGTCATTGATACATATAGCTCTGAGCCTCTGGCACTCGGACTCTGGGAGTCGAGTCAAGCCAGGTGTTTATCCGACCAGACTCCAACAACTTCACAATCAAGTCGTCCGTCTCTGCGCCTCCGCCTCTGCCTGCACGAGACGAAACTCCATCCAGACGTCCTGACGAATTGCGCCACGCCTTTCCGTTTTTGTTTCCATCATCATTATTCCTCTTGCCCGCGCTGTGCCGGTCTTTCCGTTCAGTCCCATCTGGCCCGTTCGAGTTCACAACGTGCTTCAGACAAAGTGGCGCGCTCCGCATCCGAGGAGCACATCGAGCGATTTCTGCATCGCCGTCGCAACTACAACCAGAATTTTGAACCGACAGGCCATGGGCTTGATCGACGCCCATTACACGAGAAGGATTGACACTGGGGGAGATCGTTACGTACGTGCGCCGGCAGCTGCGGCACAAGGATACGAGACACGACACAACAAGCTGACTCGCCATAGTCGGTGTTGTGGATGGTGACGCTCTTGTCACACATCTCGTTCCTGACTGCTTCTGACACATCCCGCCTTGTACACTCGACCTTGTTGTTTTCCTCTTCCTTCTCTCCCTCGATCGCAAATATTGTAATATCTTAATCCGCCAACCCGCCCCCCGGGCACGTCCCGTCGTATCATGTACGACAAACTCGTTTCGCTAGGCTCGCGCCTACATTACCCCATAACCATCACGAAACTCCTCAAGGCGCCCGGAGACTCCATCAAGAAACAAGAAACCATTATTGAGTATAAATTTACCTGGCGGCGGAAAGTGAGCGACGATGAATGGGCCGACGAAACGACCTACACCGAGTACGACAGCCCTGCCGAGGGTAAACTGAAGGAATGGCGCATCAAAGAGGGCATGGTCATCAGCGCTGACCTCCCTTGTATGCTGGTCGAGGAGGCATGCGGCCACGAGGTCCAGATCCAAGGACTGTGCAGTTTATGCGGCGCCGACATGACCGAGTTCAATTGGGCCACAGAAGAACGGGACACCGATCGCGCAATGATTAACATGACCCATGACCAGACGGGGTTGATGGTCAGTGAGGGTGTCGCAATGAAGGCCGAGCATGATACCCAAAAGCGACTGCTTCGTCAGCGCAAGCTGAGTCTTGTTGTCGACTTGGACCAGACCATTATCCACGCCTGTATAGAGCCCACGATCGGCGAGTGGCAGAAAGATGAGTCCAATCCTAACCATGAGGCTGTCAAGGACGTCAAGAGCTTTCAGCTCAATGACGATGGACCAAGGGGATTGGCAAGTGGCTGCACGTACTATATTAAGCTCAGACCTGGCTTGCACGAGTTTCTTGAGGAGATTGCAACCATGTATGAGTTGCACGTTTATACCATGGGCACGCGTGCATATGCACTGAACATCGCGCGAATCGTCGACCCGGACAAGAAGCTGTTTGGCAACCGCGTCATTAGCCGAGACGAAAACGGCAGCATAACTTCAAAGAGCTTACAGCGACTGTTCCCAGTCAGCACCAACATGGTGGTCATCATTGACGATCGTGCCGATGTATGGCCGAGAAATCGACCAAACCTCATCAAGGTCGTGCCTTATGACTTCTTCAAGGGCATTGGTGATATCAACTCCAGTTTTCTACCAAAGCGGACGGACATTCTGCCAGCGCCCCCGCAATCCAACGGCTTGTCAATAGCACCAAACAGCAGCAACGGCTCGAATGGCACGTCAACTGATGGAAAGACTTCGCCCCTCGAAGAAATCGCGAGAATGAGTGGCGCCGCCGATGAAGTTAGTTTGAAGATTCGAGCAGAAGAACAGGAAAAGTCGCTGGAGAAGCAGTTGACAGACCGGCCCATGCTGCACATGCAGGAGCAGCTGGATAAGGAAGACGAGCTGTCAGCCCAAGACCCAGAGACTGGAGATGCGTCCGTGAACCACCCGAGGCAGCATTTGCTTAGCGACGACGACGAGGAGCTTATCGCCCTACAGGATCACCTTACCGACCTTCACTCGTCCTTTTACGAAACCTATGACCGGAGACGAGAAGAAAGACGACAGTCGGAGCCCACACATCCTCCTGGGCACAGCAAACCGCGACGCAAGTCATCCGTGGATGATGGAGTGGACTTGTCCATGGTACCAGATGCTGGTGACATCCTCGATGAGCTCAAGTCTAATGTTCTGTCCGGCCTGGTGATTGTTCTTTCTGGACTGGTACCACTGGGGGTCAACATTGAAGATTCCGAGATTGGCATGCAGGCGCAGAGTTTTGGTGCCCAGGTCCTTGACACTATATCTCGACGAGTCACTCATTTGGTTGTATCACTGGCCCGACCAAGGACGAAAAAAGTGCAACAAGCTGCGAAAATCCCGAGCATCAAGGTTGTAAATCAAAACTGGCTCATTGACTGCCTCAGCCAATGGCGTCGATTGGACGAGAGACCGTATTATCTTAATATTGCGTCGGATCGCGAGCGCTCTGATGACACTACGGAGGCTACCTCAGAAGCCGAAAACGCCGAGGCTGCGGAAGCTCGAGACCTCAAAGACTTTGATTGGGCCACTGCAGATAAGGATCTAGAGGAGTTCCTTGGTACAGATAATGACGACGAAGAAGACGATGACGATGAGGACGAAGAAGACGAAGAAGACGAAGAAGGGGCCGGTGACCGAGACACGAGGATGGACGATGCCGTTGATAGTGGTGCTGAAGCGGACAAGGACGGGGACACAGACAGTAGCGCGCCAAACAGCCCCGCAAAGAAGGGCAAGAAACGAAAACAAGCCACCCGAGACGATGAGTCGGACGGCGACGGGCCTAGTCTAGCAGGGGAAAGTGTCCTGGCCAAGAAGCAGCGTCTTGCTCGAAATCGTGGGGCGTCTGGGCTGAGATCCGTACGAAGCACGGCCAATGGAGATGACGCCGAGGACGAGGGCAGTACTTTGCCTACGCCTGTGCCGACTAACGACGAAACACTGGCGATCAGCAAGAAGGCTGCTGCCATGGAGCTGGCGCGTGACGACGAGGGGGATGTGGATGACGATGAGTTGGAACGAGAGCTGTTGGCGGAGCTGGAGGCTGCTGATGAATAGCGTTGCGACAACGCGACATCATGGACATGTTGATGTCTTTTTAGCCCACTTTTGTACTGTCTCGTGGGCCGGGTGTGTGTGTGTGTGTGTGTGTGTTTTTTTTTTTTTCCTGCTCTGGCCCTGCATACATATGCATGAGCGGCATGGACGGGGAGAGGGGCGGTTCGTTAGAGCGTGTATGTTTTTTGTGAACAGTACGGAGTATGGATGTAAGGAGTTAGGTTTAGCAAAAGAGGGATTCTACTCTGCATGTATTGGGGACATTGATGAGGTTGTCTTTGGTGGTCGCTCCCGTAGAAGGCAGCAGGCGTATATGCGTTGCAGGTGAGTGAGCAGGTGGCATGCGGTGTCTGGTCTGGATTTTGTGTCTGTATGCAAGGCTTCAACGGGGTGTATCATGTATGTACGGTAGCGACGGTATGTACTCCTACCGGCACGAGTAGGTCAACTAACTATACAGTTGAAGTCGTGGTCTGCGTGCCACCATGCCATCTCGCCCTCGACTCTCCCGCCACAAGTCGGCTCGAATGCTGCGCTGTTCTGGTGCGACCCGGCGCCGCGTAACTCGCACCATCTCTCTCCATGCCCAGGTAAGTACCAGTTGAGCCTCGTACCCATCTGAACTCTGCGAACGTGTACCAATATGCGTCCTCATCCCTGCCGGCGTTGCTGCCGCGCCGCCCTCTCTGTCTGGATCGCTGACAGCGTACGTACTAACTTTGGGCTTCAGGACTCGTTCAAACACCAATTTTGCCCCATTCTTCAACAGGAGAGCGTCAGTTTGCCGGAATCTTAATCTTGATACGGCGCCAGGCCGCCAACGACACCAAAGGCGAAGGGGTCGGCCGCCCGGTCACCCATCTAACTACACGTGCCAACCGGGCTGGCCGTGTTGTCGGAAACATTGTCGACGTCGGGCCCCGGGCTCGGGAACAGGACGTCGGCCATCTCGACGGTCGCACACCCGTTGTTGACGTTGGCCACGAACATTTTGGGCCGCGACGCCCACGCCACAGGGGCGGCCTGCCGCTGCCGCCGCGGCTGGACGGTGATGTGGGCACAGTTCATGTACATCTCGCGGTTGCCAATCTGGTTGAACCACGACCAGGCAAAGAGGGCCTCGCCGGCCGGCGTGTCGGCGGGCAGGTTGAACTTCCACGTCTTCATCAACGGGCAGCCGCCGATGAAGGAGTGGAAAGCGGTCCACGAGGAGCCGCCGTCGTAGGACAGCGACAGCTGGCACGAGCCGCCGTTGTGCGTGGCGCTGCCCTCGACCGACATGCTGTAGTTCTGGCCGGCGGTCCACGTGGCCACGGAAGCTCCCTGCGGCGTGTCGAGGAGCTTGTGGTAGCCCTTGCACGGGTAGTCGCTCCCCGAGGACGCGAGCGGGCTGTTCATGTTGTAGTCGACGCTGGTGGTGTGGTTGTTGTACGCGGACCGGAAGGGCGGCGGCGACGTCATTTGCACATGGGCGGCGGCGAGGCCCGCCAGGACGAGGAGCGCCAGTTGCATCTTGAGGGCGGGAGGGGACGGGAGGCACGGGTTGGCGGGATGAGAGGGACTTGGGAGTCTTGTACGTGCGTGTGTGTGAGCGGCCGGGGGCTTTGAGGGAGCGAGTGCTTTGCTTTGCTCATGGCCTCCTCGTCGGCCGAGTCCAAGGGGACAACCCGGTTATATACTCGGGAGACGGGACTGTTTGCGACGCGACTGGCGAGGTGCTACGCCAGGTATACCCAGACCAGTGGGTGTAACATGGGCAAACATGCCATTCGAGACCTCGGACGGCCAATGTCCCTGATGCCGCGTGTGTGTCGTCGGTCCTCGTGCTGCTTTGGCGGCCTGACGATTCTGCCGATGATACACGGCCTTTTCCCACCATTGTGGCCTCCCCCCCTTTCCCACTTTTGCCCCTTCCCCTTTCCTCCCCTGGGCCACCTCTGGCTCAAACATAACAATGAGCGCAAGCCAAGCTGTCAGTTCACGGGAGCAAGATGGAGTATGTAGGACTAACGCTACATGGCGGGCAGGAAGGGTAACCCGAGACACTGGTGCCCATGTAAGTGGATGGGCGGCGGGTGTTTCTGAGCCCTCTCCCACACGCCCTGCCAGCCACGACCAACCAGGGCGACACGAAACCAGATGATGGACAGCAGTTCCCGCGACCTGCCGCAGCAGTCGTGGGGTGGACCGTGGGGGGAGTGGGCGAGACGTGAGCGTGAGATGAAGAATTCCTCGCCGACGCGCTGCATACCGTGTGGAAGCTATGTCGTCTTGCTAGCATGGCTCCGTCTGCGTGCAATCCGGCTGCCCGGTTTGGGATCGTTGAAAAAGTGCCATTCGATGGCCCGCCCCCTGGCTGAGCCGCGAACCGGCTTGGTGACTGGTGACACGGCGCATGTAGGTTGGCCATGTTGCGATTCTGTAAAGACGGCTTCCTGGCTGCCGGGGGTATAAGACGGAAGCCGCGCTAGCGTTTGACCTAGGCGACAAGCCGTCAGCCACGGGAAGGGCTCGTATATTTTTATTCTGACGTTTTCGGTTTCTCGGTTCCCCGTCGCGCCGGCTCGGTGGTCGTTGACCCCCAATCTAGGCTACCGGAAGGGCATCAAGCGACACGGCTTTCCTACCTTCTCAATCGGGCAGGGACGGGTCGTCGACCATTGCACGACGGTCGAAGTGGTCGAGGCAACGTTTTGCTTTTGGGTATTTTCTTCCCCCGCAAGAGCCGGATGGCTTTGTGGGGGATGAGAGAGGTGGTCGGTTTGACGGGAGATCTTGGCCCGTTGTGGCTGCCATGAGACAGACGGGTTTGTGGAGTTGGGTGGTGATTCAAGGACCAGTCGACTTTTAGGCCGAGCAGTATTTCCGGATGGGCGGATTGTGTCGATTTACACTCGAGCCACTGCTGATGCCGGCGAGCACATCGTTTCTAGTGTACAGTGGCTTGGTGGCTTGGCTGTTTCATGGCTGATGGACGGATGGACAGTCACGGTCACAATCTTGCCGTGTCATCAGGCGATTGTCAGCGGGAGCTCCCCGTGTCAAGTACGTGATGATACCGGCGCAACGGCTGTAACCACGACGGGCTGCTCTAGTGTCTATCGATGCCCTCCCTACCCGAGGTCCTGTGTGGCCGTCTTTGTCGAAGCCTGATCGGCTCCAGACTTATCCCCAAGCCCGAGACGCTCGACAGCAAGGACGGTTGGAAGGAGTCTTTTGCATTCGCCCCTGGCTCGGACGGGCAAGCAGAAGACGCACGCCGGATGATTGGAAGTGGCAGCGGGGCAGTGCGAGGCGGAAACGCGGCGTTGCTACTTGCTTTTACTGCCTGCCGAGCAGGCACCTACCTACCCGGGTATAATTCAGACCCTGAACGTTGAGCCAGGCGTGGCATCAAAGGGGGTGCCTTGGGCCTGAGGATCGATTGATGATGATCGGGAAGTCTACATGCAGTTCAAGTACCCGAGTCCTCCTGAAACCTCCAAGTTGGCTAAAGATATTGATTCTTTTTTCAGCAAAATCTATCATCGAAAAGGAACGTGTTGAAATATTCACAGCTCAAGATGCAAAGACAAGTTGCTGCTCAATAAGCGTGCTGTATCCCCTAGATGTAGCCAACAGTCAATAATGTCTAATGAAAATAAAGAGACCCCCGGAGTCATTGTTAGCACAGATGAGCCGCCACAAACATCCTTGCCAGGCCACCCACAGCTAAACTTGCAAGCATCAGATTGGACGCGACCTAAACTACGTGATTGTCTTGTCACTGATCTTCTTCTTGTATCAGTCGATGTTGACACAGGTTCACCAGCCGTGCAGGGTTCTGAATAATGACAAGCAGTATTCCATTGGGCCAGCACGTGGTCGATTGGTCTTGAGCGAAGATAGAGCCATCGTCTTTTCTGGATTTAAACTAGAGTTTGACTTGTTTTAACCCGCATAGGGAACGCGGATGGCTTGGGAAATAAACAGGATAAACCAAGACGCCACATGGCGTCCCGTTGGCCAGGTTCAAAGTCAGAATCCAACTCGGATGGCCGGGCCACAATCGAGTCTGAGCAAAGCTTGGCTCAAGCATCGGCGTCGTGCGGTGACGACCGGGCGATTGGGCCGGACGGAACGCCATACGGAGTCAGCCACTTGTTCCGCCTTGCGGCCATGTGGTCTCGTGGCATTCGGGGCTGTGCGGGGAACGAAGCATGTGAAGGAACGACAAGGCTCCGAGGATCTTGCCTGGTACTCGGCTGCGGGTCGGATGAGTTTGCAAGAGGCTTCTTCTTTCTTTGTTGACGAGGCAGCCAGGCTTCGGGTTACAACCAGTCACTACTCATGGTCCATCATTGTTATCGAGCTGCCAATACGTACTTCACCTTGGCGACCCACCGTTATCACGAGGAGACCATGTAACCCACACCGGGAATAGCGACTGCAAATTGGGCCTGGTTTCCCGCTTGGACTAGTAGCAGCGTTGGGCTACCATTGCCAGTCGAGCCGGGTTTCGGAGTCCGGTGGCTACCCGTCCGGGCCATCAAGTTGTCAGGATTGAACCGAATCGTTTCATGGTGCGTCCACGTGTCCCTCGTCGCCCCGCCGCTCCGTTTCGCCGCGGACCGGCACCCGTTCTTTCCGACTTTATAGCCACGGCGGCCATGGACCCTTGGATCCCTCAGAGTCTGGAGTCCGACTCGTGGTTTGAGGACGACACGTCAAAGTTGTCGTGCTGCGTTGCTGGAGGCTTTGAGACAGCACGCCAGCTTCTGCTGTGAAACTTGTAGTAGCTCTCTCGTCTCTCTCGTCTCTCTCGTCTCTCTCGTCTCGAAACCGTCTTCCGAATTCCTCGCGTCGGCGAACCGCTTCGCCATGTCGGCTACTTCAGACGCAAAGCCTCTCACTGGCGCTGTGCGGAAGCGCAAGACCTTCTCTCCGCTCATCCACGAAACCATCCGAGAGCCCGTGCTTCTCAGAGAGCTCCTGACGGACGACATATACCTCATTGGCGGGCAGTTCGCCATTCTTTGCCAGTTCGCCCATCCCGGCCTCGCAAAGGGCAGCTACCTCCATTCCGACTTCGCATCGCGCATCCCGCAACGGCTCCGGAACACGGCGCGCTATCTCAACGCCGCCGTCTACGGGACGCCCGAGGAAAAGAGGGCAATCTTCTCCATGATCCACGGCTATCACAAGCACGTCAAGGGCGACGGCTACGACGCCGACGACCCCGAGCTGCACAAGTGGACGGCGGCAACGCTCTTCGTCGCGCTGATTGTCGTCCACGAGACCCTCTTGGGCGGCTTCACCCGCC
Organism: Metarhizium album ARSEF 1941; assembly: GCF_000804445.1. Taxonomy (NCBI): domain Eukaryota; kingdom Fungi; phylum Ascomycota; class Sordariomycetes; order Hypocreales; family Clavicipitaceae; genus Metarhizium; species Metarhizium album. The sequence continues at coordinate 202,515 of NW_024467584.1, forward strand.
AGCAGATGGAGTCGCTGTACAAAGAGGCCGCCGTCTACGGCACCTCGCTGCGCATGCCGCCCTCCATGTGGCCGCCCTCCCTGGACGACTTCTGGGCCTACTGGAAGCGCAACATCGACACTCTCCAAATCACCGACATGGCGCGCAAGCTGTCCCGGGACCTGCTGTATCCCGACAACCTGCCCATGCGCCTGCGCGCCCTCACTCCCCTGGCCCGCGTCTTGACCGTCCACTTCTTGCCCGAGAGGCTGGCGAGGGAGTACGGCCTGGTGCCCACGACGCTGACCTGGCTGCAGTATCAGGCTGCTGTGCGCACTCTGAGGGTGGCCTGGCCCTTGCTGCCGCTCACGGTGCGGCAAGCCATGCACACCGAGTACATGGACGATTTGAAAAGGGCCGTGGATAGGATTGAGAGGACGGGGCACTGGTCGTATGAGTCGAGGATATGAGGCTGGGGGCTAGCAGGCTTTGCCATGTTTGGTGTGACTTTTCCGAGACGCCGTGACGACATGAGAATGAAACAAAGGCCGTTGAGTGGTCACCGCGTGGCCGAGTTTGTCACAGACTTGTCAAAGCAGCCCTGTTGTTCCGAGCAGTAGCAGCTAGCTTGAACAAACAAACAAGAACCGCGCTTGGTTCTTGAACAAGAGGCCTCTTGGATACACATCAGCAGGGCCTGCGTCTGGTCATGAAGCAGCTGTGGACGAGAGAACAAATGAACAGGCTGAACATGAAAGAAACACAGGAGGTGCCTCGTGATGTCGACGAAAAGGTGCAGTAGGGCGAGTGCCGCGTGTCCAGGAACCAAGCGCTGCGTCGAGTGAGCCTTCGGATGCCGTGCAAAACCGTGCCGTCTGGTCCATGGGCCACATACCACGCACCTCAACAGGTAAATTGCTCAGAGCGCCTCTTGAGACGACGGTGAGTGCGACAGGCTACATCGTCAGACTTGGCCTGGTGACTGGGTATTCTGTATTCTGCGTTCTGCATCCTACCTGTGCTCTCGTGGCCTGGCGCCAGAAATTTCAGGCCGCACGTGAGACGACTCTCCTGCACGTGAGACGACTCTCCTGCGCTCGGATCGTGCCTTGGCCCGCCCTTAATGCGTCTGCCATGAATTCATCGTGGCCAAGAAGCCGGCGCAGACCAGCGTTCCGAACCGTGGCCATACTTTGCAACGGCCTTTCGCTGATCCTCTTGTCTCAAATTCGCGGAGGAGCTGGCGTTTGACGACTGGCTGATGCAGCACCAAGAGGATGAGACGTGGCAGCACAACAGCTTCGATTCACAGCAACGTCTGCCTCGGCCGTTTGATCGAAACTGCCGCGTGCTACGGCGATGGAATTGCTGGAGCCGTCGAGTTGCATTGGCGACATTGAACAACGTTGGTTGACGAGAGCTACAGAGTTGACCCTAGATTTTACAGAAAGCTTTGAGCATTGCGACCGAGCGAGCAGAGACACAAAGACGAAGGCCCTCCATCACCACAGATGCCAAAGGCTTTCACACGTCGTCGCTCTTGTCCAGCAAGAAGCTCGTGTCTCCCCAAGCAAACTATTGTGCTGAATGTTGGGCCGCTCGTCAGTCGGCAAGCAGCCTGGGACTAACATCTGGAGCTGCCCAGTTTGCTCACGTGTTCAACTGGTCTTCGTCGCATCCGTCATTGAGATATCCAAAGAGCAATGTTGCTGCAGAAGCACTTGCAGGGCGCCAAGAGCATCCGCATCACCCAGGTCGAGCTCGAGCCGCGTCCAGGTAAGTGAAGGAGAAAGACCGCCCATTGTGCAAAGGCTGCTTTCGCCATGATTGTGCTCTGCGAGCTATCAAACGACATTGGACTTTTGTTGCACAGGCAGTCGTTACGTCCTCGCACACGCATCATCTCTCCACCGGCCAAGACCGAACAAGGAGCTTCTCGCAAGCGTCGTCACAATGGCCAGCTCATCCGCATCCCGTCATGTACGAAGCGCCGTAGAAAACACGGCGAAGAATGCCGAACCCGCCAATTCTTTTACCCGTCTGCCGTCCAGGTCCCACGAGTCTTTGTGAAGGCGACTGTGGGTAAGAATGTGTCTCGTCCTCACAAACAGCTTCTTTTCCTGCTCATGCCCGAGCCATGGCCATCTTTGACGAGCCGATACACGTGCTCACGTTTCGTCAGATGCGCGCTCTTCAGCTCCCAATGTTCAGCAGATTATTTAAAGCCACGTGCATAGATGTGGCCTGGCTCTAGGTCTACCTACCACCACCACCGCGCTCGTATAAGCCCGACGAAAGGCCATTCCGTTGGCCAATATTTCAACTCCGTTACCAAGGCAGACTTGTCCTTGAACGTCATCAACCGCTGAGAAAGCCCCAGCATTTGCTTGTCACCCACCACTTGCCCTTTTCTACACTGCTTTGTGAAAAGAAAAACGGAAAAAAAAAATGAAGTTTACTAATAGATTGCTCAGCTTCCAATCGGGGGACAGGCCGAGACGGGTTGCGGCCGCAGTTTGCGCGTTGATCGTGACTATTCTCACAGCCGTGACGGCCTTCAAGTACGACAAGAATCCCATGTTGGAGACCATCTTTGCCGTGGTAAAGTGACCATCTCTCCCGCCATGTAAGCGTGGAATAAAACTCATAAAACTAACCTTGTAGGCTGTTCTTGGATGCCTCTGGAACTGCGGTTTTGTCGTCCAAGCAACTCGTACCGTCTTATCCAACTTGGGCAAGGTGAGCGATGGCATGGACATTCTGTTGACCGTTCTCTGGGTGGCTTCCGTGCCCGGCATGGTCACGTCGTATGTCTACTCAAAGGACAACTTTACCATTTCCAAAGGCAAAAAATTTGATCATGTAAGAGTGGCTGCCATGTGGTCGACCGTTCTTGGTTTGTGAGTCGGGCCTGTCCGCCATACATTCATTCATTACCAGACGCCGCTGACGGGACAGCCGCAGCCTTCCCCAGTTCTACATTGTCATGCACTCCGCTACTCGTTGGTCCTGCATTGGCGGCCGTACAAACTACGTGGTATAGAGAGAGATGGGCGAGCCCTGCGCCACCCGCCGGGTGCTCGCTCAGCTATGCGTGTATCGAACGGATGGAGACTGTCGCCATGGTATGTTCTGTAGTGTGGCAGGGCCTGGGGGAAAAACAAGAAGATGTATCCATGTACAAAAGGGGCGATTCCAGTGCAACAAAATCAATATCCCGCCATGGGATTAGCATATCCAACTGTCCGTTTATATGTCATGTGAACTACACGACCATGTGTTGCACGGAACTTACGGCCAAGCCTCAACCACATGACTAGCTGCAACGCACAAGGGTTGCAGCTGTTTGTCCGATCAGAAGCTTCATGGTTCAAGGATGAGGAACTACCAGCCAATCACCATACACCACGACTCCTGACCATCTCGAAGGGCTGGTGTCAGCCGAGGTCCGTGTGGCGTTGGCTTCTCCAGAGCTTGGGAATACAAATAACTCAGCAACTGTCTTCCCCCCCCCCCCCCCCCCTACGACTTGTCGAGACTTACACAACATCGAGATGCCTTCCCCTTGCGGCCATTGGACACAAATCACAGACGCCTCTCGTCTCCGCCGCTCATCCCATGCAATGTCTGTTCTGGGCCCCAAGGCCTACATCTTTGGCGGAGAACTGTTGCCCAGACAGCCAGTGGATAATCAGTCCGATGTAGTGGACGTCACAGTCGAGTCTCGTGGTACGGATTTGTCCTTTCATGCGTCTGCTACCGCGGTGCCCGTTGAAGCGCCTTCACTCTTCTCACATTCGACTCGCAGACGGACCACAGACACTGGCTGTTGTTGATGCCCCGTCTCCTCGGGTCGGCGCACCCAGCGTCTCGGCAAACGGGTACATATGGCTATTCTCAGGGCGAGGCGGTCCAGCCATGGACCCCATCGACGAGCAAGGCGGTGTTTGGAGATGCGATGCAGCTATTCCTAGCTGGGACCTGATCGAGACTGCATCTTACAAGTATCCTGCCGCGCGCAGCTATCACGCAATGGCATCCGATGGCGCAAAGACCATCTATCTTCACGCCGGCTGCCCGTCTCAAGGCCGCTTGTCCGACTTGTGGGCGTTCGACACCGCAAGTCTCGAGTGGACTGAGCTCCCGTCTGCACCTGGTCCCGCGCGCGGAGGGACATCCATTACCTTCTGTCAAGGGAAGCTCTACCGCGTCGGCGGCTTCGACGGAACCTCGGAGCAAGGCGGCGTCGTGGACGTTTACGACCCGGCAGCAAGCACGTGGCAAAGCATCTCCTTTAGTCCCGATGATATCCACGGCCCGGGCGCAAGAAGCGTCGCTGCTCTGCTGGCCGTGAGGAGCGAGGGAGAGCCTGTCCTTGTTAGCATGTTTGGGGAGGGCGATCCGTCGTCTCTGGGGCACGCGGGGGCTGGCAAAATGCTCCACGATGTGTGGCTGTTTCATATTAGAGACGCGGCCTGGAAGAAGATGGAGTTTGAGGGCGACGTTCCCAGCGCGAGAGCGTGGTTCGCGGCAGATGTCCTGCAGGGGCGTGATGGAGATGCCGTCATTGTCCATGGCGGGCTGGCCGCGGACAACTCTCGACTGGGAGATGTTTGGAGATTGGAGTTGGCGTGAATTTGCGGTTCAGTCTCTGGTGGTTGTTCATGCTGGCCCGCTGTGATGAAACCTCTCTTCCCACGGTGAAAATATGCTTATTCAGTCCGAGACGATGGTCTGCATTCACACATACCAAAAGCGTCCATCTATGCTTTCGATCCAACTGTCGTCACTTCGCATTCCCTAGATGGCGCATTTACTCATGCTTCACCCACCAAGGGCTCGAGGCAATTTGCAAGTCCCGTGAAAGCCGCGGTTCTACGCAAGTGTGCGGCAGACTAGCAACACCAGTATATGACGGAGTGAATTTGGCTCTGACGCGTCCGCAAGACGTTGCTGGGCATTCCATTGTTCCTCACGGGCTTCCGAGACATGCCAAACCAATTTGTTTTTCTGTTTTCATGAAACCCACGTATCCTTTCGGGCATCAGCCGCATGATCTCCGCGCCAGGGGAGAGGGTAGGAGATGCCATGTTCGAATATACATTCTGGTGTTCGCCCCCCGCGGGGATACAATGCCATGTCGAACGTAATCTCAGTGCAGCCACATCGACGAGAATGACCATGGTCCCAGACCGTTGCTTTACGCATCGTCCTGCATAGCTTCAATTTTCTTGATAGCAACCTCCAGGTCGGAAATATATTCCGCAATGGTCACAGACTTGGGCTCGTCGCTAATGTAAGCATTCTCAATGTAGTTGCTCGCTGACAGACAAGAGGAAGCAGAGGTTAGCCAGCTCTCATCCAAGCCATTTCCCGAGAAATGTGGTTGCTCATGGACGTACCGTAATCCTTGAGCTCATTCCATTCGTCAACGATGCCCTGCAACTGGGGCCTCGTGATCAACATTGGCGGAATGTTGTCCGTGTCGAACTCGATCAGGTCCTTGATGGACTTGAGATCAGTCTCCATGCTCTTCCAAGCTCCCTGAAGCTTCTGCAGAGTCTTGATGGCAGGTCCTATCTCCGTGCCGAGGTCCTTGACTTGGCGCTGCAAGCTGTCAGAGCCGGACGTAAGCAGACGAATGGACAAGCGCGAGGCTCACACTAATGAACTTGAGGTTCGTCTCCAGGCGGGATGCAGTCTTCATCTTGGACTCGTAGTCATCCAGAACCTTCTTGACCTTTTCCATGGCTTCTTTGAGTCTCTTGATGGCCTTCTTGGCCTCCACGACAATGCCAGTGCCGATGGCAGTGCCAATCGGCCAGCTTGTGACCCGTCAGCAAAGCGACTCACGTCCTTTTCATGCACATCAAGATGCCCGTTTTCCTACTTACACCCACATGTATTTCGGTGCATCTCTGATTGCTTGGTTCTCTGGAATCGGGGAATGCTCAGTCAGCAACACGAACCTGGGCGTCGTTCGACGGCTGTTGCTGTGACTTACTTCCATCGATCTGTCCCTGCAAGTCGTTAATTTCAGCCTGGGCATCCGATATCTTCTGCTTCATAGACGCAATGTCGTTGCCCTCCTTGACAAGCTGTGCCTCAAGAGCGTTTGCGTTAGTCTCGACTGCCAGGCCGTGCTGCTCGCACACTCTCTCGAAAGCTCCGAGTCCCGTAAGGGCTTCCTGCGCCCCGGCCTGCAACTCCTCGAGCTTCCTAAGCTCGGCGTCGACGGTGAACTGGATGCTTTCCTTCAACTCTGCGAGCTTCCCCTGGTCCGGGTTGGGTTTCTTGTTTTCCTCGTGGTAGTCTCCAATGAATTTCAGCATGAGCACATAGTACGACGTGCTTTCTTTGCCGCCCGACATGGTGGCGTAGGACTTGATGTCCCCGGCAATATCAACGATCCTGTTCCACGTCACATCCTTGAACTGCGTACAGTCTCTTTTGATCTATTTTAGCCGGTTAGATCTGCAGTCATGATTCCGCCCCGGTGCTTGAAGAGCAGCTGTTGAGTGGAACGAGCAAACCCGTCATGATACGCACCGAGCTGTACGTTCCGAGAAGCGATTCAAGTTCCTTTCCGAGGTCTACGCTGATTTCTCCGGGCGTGTCCGTTATCCCCAACCATCGGAGGTACTCGGACCGGGTGGTTTGAAGCTTTCTCCCCGTGCCGAGGAACCGATTCAGCGCCTTCATGTCGCTGGCATCGAAGACGAAGGCCTTGTCTTCGTCGTCTTCGTCGGCTCGCATCCCCTTAGCTCCGCCGCGGTTGTCCACGTACATGCCCCTGGGGGAAAATACGGACGGATCCGTAATTGGTTGCCTGGGGTCAAAGTTGCTCATTTTCACGAGACGGAGCGGCCGGGGGAACAAGTAAAGTGTCGTCGAGTGATGACTGGAGACAGATAGCTCACGGGGACTGTGGAAGAGAGAGCCAAAGCTGAGGTTTACATCGGCGGGCGCCAACCCTCTATATACGTCTCCCGGGACGAAGTTTCCGGCGTCTCATGGAGGCGTCGATGTCGCTCTGATCCCTTGAACAGCAACTGTTTCCGACGTGCCGGCCGTAGGCGGGAACACGCCGTCCTGCTTTGCCGCTTCACGGCAACCGTAACCTGCCTGTTTCTTCTCGGCGTGCATGGTAGAATGCATGGTGACACCGATTCCATAATCTTGCTCGTCGCGAGCTTTGTCGGTGGGCGTGCATGAGCTGACCATGCAAGAGAGTGACACTGCAGAAGCAGATTTCATCGCTGCCAAGGCCGGCAACGACATTCCATCGCGCAAAGCTCTCGTCTTCCATCCCCGCGGTCCTCGTTGCGCGATATATCGAGCCACACATGGTAGCATCGCGCACAGGCGGTCCTGTCCGGCCGCGGAGGAGGAGCGATCCTGATAGAGACAGGCAGGTCAGACATGAGCTGAAATATGTGAGTCGTCGTTTTGGTAAGTCGTTGAGACAATAGATCACGTACATCAGGTGATTCTGCCATTACTCCTCCTCCGCCTTGGCGGCAAAGCCACTTGGGAGGCCGTCCCCAGTCCGCGCCATGGCCGAGAAACGAAGACGCAGCCGAGACGCGATGCATCACATTGACTGGCCGGCACTGTTGGGAGAGAAGAACGAGCTGAGCATCAGGATCGAGTGGTAGCTCTGTCCGGAAAATCCCGTCCCTTGTGTTCACCGAGGGGGAGAAGAGTGAAATGTCCCGTTCCCGCGTAGCATCGAAGGTCTCCGCATTGCCTCGGGTCCGATCCGTCACTTGACTGTTGCTCGGATATCCTTATAAGCAACCACGTTTGAAGCCGCAAGGCCCCGTAGACGAGGAATCCGGAAGAGGAGAGAAGGAGCATAAACAAGGAGCATAGAAACAGAATCTTCACGACCCCAACGCCATGTCCAGCAGCCCTGTTCCTCAGCCCAGCTCTCCGGCGGAATGGAAAGCCTACGGCCTGTCCAAGGACGTCGCCAGTATTCCTCTGCGGGAAGCAGAAAACGTGAACGAAAATGCAGTGAGTAGATGCTCCCTCCTCACATGTCTTGTCCCCTGCGCCTGCGCTGACATGGAATCGCCACAAGAAAATCGCGATGCTCCGGGGGGTTTACCTCGAGGCATCCGCGGCACTTTTGCCCTCCATGCTGCGGCTGAATGTCTTCACCGACGTTCTCGCCCTCACGGGTCGTCAGACGGTCATTTCGCCGCACAAGAATGGAGTCATACAGGTGACTGCGAGAGTTGTGACGGCAGATGCGCCGGCGACCCTGGCGATACCATCCGACGCTTCGGGTGCAATATCGATCTACGCCGCCATCCTTGATCAGCCAGTCACCGTGACGACTGGTTCTGAAAGCCTGGAACTTGATCTCGGACCCGAGTCCGAGTACGCCGGCGTTTCAATCGCCTTCGACAATGGCAAAATGGACCACGAATACGAGAAGAAGTACCCTCGCTCCACGAGTGACGACCTCAAGGCAAGCCTCAACACGCAGCTACGCATTTCCCTCGTTCAGTTTTGGAAAAACACGTCCATTGCGGTCTCGCTGTGCTCCTACGTCGCCGCCATGACGACGGATCAAGGCTCGTTCAGCCTGCTCAACACGCAGGCAGTGGCAATAGGCCAACAACTCGCGGGCCAGGTCGCGGCCGGGCCGGACATGAGCTACGCTCCAGCTTTGGTCCTCGACAGATACAAAGAGTCTACGCAGCAGGCGCTCAACGCTGCCACCGCCTTTGAGACCCAGTTCGAGCGGTTCCAGGACAAGAAGGAGTCGGTGGAAATCCACAAACAGGCCTGGGACACGATGCTCGCGCAGGCGAGAAACGAGAATGCCATGCGCGTCAACCTTCGCAACCTGGCTCTCGAAAAGTACAAGTCGACTCGCGAGACTGCCGTGAGCTGCCAGACACAGTTTGAAGACAACAACTTTGCCTTGGAAATCCTCAGGATCCGCTTCGAGAATGGCCTTCAAAAGTGGAAAGACGAGCAGGAGTTGAAGGCCGTCTTCCAAATCCTCATGGCGGCCACGTGTAAGTCGCGCCCGCGACGCCCCCCAGTCCCGACCACAGCCAGAGAGTCCGTGGCTCAACGCTAACGTCCGTCCCTACCGGCAGCATTTGCATTGAACATTGCCACGCTCTGCATGGGCAATCCAGGAGGCGGTCCTGGCGCCGCCGACGCCGTGGGACAGGCCGTCAAGGCCGTCAAGGTCGCCGAGGGCCTCGTCGGCCAAATTGGCAAGTTCTTGAAATCAGACACGTTTGAGAAGCTGGCCGAGGTCGTCGAGACCCTCCTGGAGCTGTACCCTCTCGTACAGTCCGTGGTGGACGCGGTCGGCCAGTTCGAGGCCGATCCTTCCGTCGAGATCCCCTCTCTCGACACCATCACCGGCAGCAGCCGGGGCGATGCGAACGCCGCGGCCATCGTGACCATGGCTGCGTGGGATAAGTGGGTTCTCGAGTCCGACGACCAGATGGAATTTGCCGTGAGTGAGGGCGTCGACTCGGCCAGCGAGTACAGACTGGCGCTGCGAAAGCACGCCATCAACGGGAAGCAGCTTGCGCAGGCTCAAGCCGAAAGCGTCAAAGCAGGCTACGAGTATGTGCAGGCTCAGATGGAAGTCATTGTGTCCCAGCAACAGATCGACGGCCTGCAAAAGCTGAGGGACGGGTACGAGGAGCAAGAGGCCGTCTACGCCCTGGCCGAGTCCATGCTGTACGACCGTGCCATGGCTCTGAGAACCACTGTCGTCTTGTCTCTTCGCAACATGGCATGGGCCTATCGCTACTGGGCTCTCGCCGAGAGTTCCATTAGTCTCGACTCTCGAAAGTCCCTTGTCGAGTACCAGCAGGACCTGTCCATCGTCATCCAGGAGATGGTGAATGCTGACTCGCGATACTCGAGCGATTTCCAGCGTGAGTGGCAGTTCCAACCCATTGTGCGTCGAATGCTTACTGAGCGGCCTGTGATTTAGCATTCGACTACAACATCGATTCTGCAGATGTAGGTCTTGAAATGGTGGCTTGTGCCTGTGCCCTCCCCGTCCCCCCGAGCGGTTCGTACATGACAAAAGACTGACGAGCAGCAGCTCCCGGTCGACCAGGGGCAGTCGATGAAGGAGGGCATCATGGGCAGCAGCCGCACCGGCAGCTTCACACTCGTTCCACAGAGGGGCCTCGCCAGTGACTTTGACGAAGGCTCCCACTACCGTCTGGACGGGCTCAATCCCACCCTGCTCGGAGTGCTTCCCAATCCAGGCGCTGTCAAGGGCGGCGTGGCCGTGGTGAACCTGCAAATCACCACCTCTGGCATCTATGCCGACATCCAAAAAGAACAAGTGTTTCGATTTGCCAGCCTCCCTCAAGTTCGGAGGTGCTCATACGAGATTGACGAGAACGGCGTCAGGGGCAAAACTCGCGTGTATCCCGCCTTTGAAACCAAGGACCACGCCGAGCCCACGCCCTTTACGCAGTGAAAGGTCAAGCTGTTGAACCCGGAGGATCTCAATGTAGATGGTTTGAAGGGCATTGATTTGCAATTCACGGGACATGTTCGTTTTGATGAGAGGCGCCGCAGGCCCGGGGTGAAGGGCGCGGGGAAAAGCTAGGCTCGATGCCCCCAAGAGGAAATCATGGTGCCGTCTGTTCCTAGAGTTTGTCATTGAAAGCAACGGCGATCTGATGATTGTACTGGTGCTGCCCGTTACGCTGTTCCTCTTTTATACGACTCTACTTGTGTATGGAGAAGATGACCACTCTGTTATTTTGTCTAGACTGTTCGAAAATGGGAGTTGCGTGACAGAGTTTTTAATCAACGTCCCAGCCGGCGAAAAGACCAGAGCCCCTGCCGACGACATGGCATCCATATCATCCATCCGCTGGCAGACAATGCCCTGGCCCAGGTCCAGACTTACTTTATCGCCTTTCCCTCTCCTACGGTATCAATAAAGTTTGCCTTGAACTTCCTCACTGGAGACGAGAAAAACACCACAAAGTCAGCGCCGTGCCAGGATAGGTTTCTGCATCGAATCCACGGCGCTCTCGCTTACCTTCCTTGTCCAAGTCTTCCCACTTCTCGAGGATGTTTCCCTTCTGGAGATCCAGGATGGGGCCTGGTCCGGGCGAGGTGTTCTCCTCGACGTACTTGCGCAAGTCGATGAGATCCATGTCGATCTCGGCGACGGCACCTGGACACATTGTTATATTCATCCCGTGTGCAGGTTCCCCGGGCGAGGCGGCGGCTCACCAACAGCTTTCTGCAGCTCCGTCAACGAGGCGGCAGTCCCTTCGGTCAGTTGGATCTGCCCAATCCAGCCCTACACGGCGCCCCCCTGCGTCAGTCAACTGCGCTTGACGAGGTGCGCAGCTTCTCCGGCCAGGCAGCAGGCTCTCCTCCGGCGGGCAAGACGTACCCTCATCATGTTGATGGCAAAGTTGTTCATTGCAATCTTGACCATGTCGGGCATGAAGGCCTCCAGGAGCCGTCGGTAGATGGCCTCGGTGTTGAGCTGCGCGCTGACCTGCTTCAGCTGCTCCTGGGCCAGTTGCACGGCGTCTGTGGAATTGGCCAGGACGGCTCGCGTGGCGGTGGCCTTTGTGGAAACGTTGCGAATGCCCGTCAAGCGTGCGTCAATCTGCCTCTTGACAGAGTCTCGCAGTGCCTCGTTGTCGGATTCGTCCTTGTAGAGCCGCGCCAGGTCGTCGAACAGTTTATCTACGCACGTTGACGCGGAGAGACAGCAGCGTCAGCTAAACATTGACAGAACACGATTGACTGCCGGCATGTCCGGGATGGGACTTTCAACTGGGTCAGGTGAGTCTGACTGTAGTCTTGGGGGGCCGCGGCCGAAAGGACCAGGATGGCATCGCAGACGGCGCCGACATCACGATATGCGGTCTAGATTTGGGACTTGTCAACACGGCTCCAGGTTCTCGGGCGGCTCACAGGGCTCTCGCGTACCTTGAGCTTCCCTGCGTTGGCGTTGATCTGCGACCGAGAACTGGTTAGCCAGTCGCCACGAACCCCGAGGGCTGGGAGCACGAGGAGCAGCACCTCTGCCATGTACCCGAGGCAGTCTTCAAGCACGTCTAGAAGCTGCTGCCTGTCAGTCGAGATCGCGGCAACGCAAACTGCTTGGGTCTCTTTACGGCGTCGAACGCGTCACTGGAGAAGTTAGACTTTTGCGCCATGGTCTCCTTGCTGTACGGCACATCGATCATCTTGTCGATGGCCAGGACGAGGTTGCTGAACGATGGCCCCTGGCAAACAAAGCTCTTGTTGACCAAGAGGCCGCGTGGAGTGAGGTAGTTCAAATCGACGCTCATCATGACTGGTTGCCGAGGGAAATGCGTCTGACGCGAATGGGGATAACTCGGACGCGGCTCTTCGATTCAACGTTGTTGTCGATCGACGTCTGCTGAGCGGCATCCGACGGTCAGCCATAGACAGCTTTTATATAGTTACGTCCCGGCGACGGACCAGCAAACCGCCCCGATTTGAATGTGTCCCGGGTTGTTCCGATCTGAAACCGCATCATGTTGGCGGCATCACCATCCCTGTTGAATAGCATGTCAATCCTACCCAACGCCGCATCCTTTTGCTCTCCGAGAGTCTGTGGTCCTACCGGGATGGCGCGCCTTTAATCGGGTACTCGGGGTTCACTTACGGAGTATTCTGCGGTGACATTCTCAAAAGGTTTGCCTTCTGTCCCAGCCACGGTGTATGCCGTGCTGGACTCTGGAGGTTACATCCCCCCCCTCTCAGTATTGCTTTTGTTGCCGTGGCGTTGCTGAATGGACCGGACGTACCGCACACCGAGAGTCCTGCACCGTCCAGATCAAGACCAAGAGGAGTTTGGCAACGACTTCTGGACGAGTAGAGGCATCCCGCGATCGTACACAAGGGACGCATCTACTCCAGCACCAGTGAGAGGGCTTCTGATATCGGGAGTAATCGAAAACGACATGCAAACATCTATCCAACAGGAAAGTTCGTGTATTTGCGCCGCCGCTGACCCCTGTCATGTCCAAACGTAGGGCATATGCCGTCGCTAATCGACGAAGGCAGCGCGCGCGGTTACCCGGCATGCACCTTTTTCCAGATTCGTGCTTGGCCCTGCTCGGGTCCTTTGATTGAGATTCGGCCCTCCGTCGTGCATGACTCTGCACGACTGGTCCCGCTCCTGCTGCTGTCATCTTGTCTTGTGCATGCACGACTGTGACGTGCTCCATTGCAGACCTCCCACGTTGAAAACGACTGTCCCCCGTGCTTGAGAAATACCAGGGTGACAGGCTCACGCAAGCCGGCGGGTTCATCTGAAGCCGGTGCCTGTCCCTGTCGCCTGTTTGCTCTTTACCCAAGCGTTGATGGCGTGACCCAGCCGCGTACCCTCGCTCCTGGTGGACTCCTAACGCCTACCCAGGTATTGATATCATGACCCAGTCACGTACCTTCGCTCTGGTCGACTTGTGGCGATACACACACCGCAGCAGCGTTGTCGCCCGAGGCTTGGACAGAATCGTCAACCTCGGGCCAAGACTTTTATCCCCCCTCGACAGTGAGCTGGAGGAACAAGGCTTGGTGCAATGACTTGATTCAACTATAAAGACGGACTTCGTTGAGGGTACTCCATTTCGCCTCATGGCCTGCATCACCAACCATGGCCCTTGGGTAGCCGCGTGAGTGACGTTGAGAGAGTTGAGAAGCGCCGCAGAAACAGAACCGCGATATGTGGCACAGCCTCAAACACGCACAGATGCCTTGGATGACTCCTTTTCTATTTTGCTTGCGGCCAAAATCAAAAATCAAACCTCATACCTCTTCTCTCTCTCCCACACACACTAAGCAACAGATGCTGTAAAACAAAGAAGCTAGAATTCACCGCGTCACTGGGGGGAAAATTCCTGACAAAGAACAGTATAAGTCATGCCGGCAAACGGGCCTACCGTCGGAATCAGAGACAGGGCACCGCCAAGAAGAGTGATTGTGACGGGATTGCACAGCCAAAGGGATTCCGTCTTGCACGCTTCGGCGACGGTGTACTTGAGCTGCGCGGTGTTGGAACCATCGCCGGTCCGGATATCAACCTGTTGATAATTGACCATGCTCCAAGTCGTCTGGCTGCCCCTGGTACACCCCGGCGCGCTTTGATACCAGTAGCAGTCGCACGGCGCGGCCCCCCGTTGACCACAGCCAAGCACGTCGGGCTCGCCCGAGATGAAGTCTCTGGATGAGTTGGTGGTGGTCTTGCTCAGCGCCGTCGTCATCATCTGGATCATGAAGTCGCGTACGTCCTCGGACTGGAAATCCCCCTCTGCCGTGATGGTCCATGAGCAGGATTGAGAAGAGGTCAAGTCTGTCCAGACGGCCGTGGCCGGGACTTGATACGTGGCACCGCCGTCACAGCCCGTGCCGCGGCATAGCTGACGGAGAGCATCGTCAATGAGTAGCCGGTCGAAGGCGCCGCAGTCCGAAGTGCACGTGGGACACGAAGGGCAGCGACCGTCCCATGAGCCTGGCTTGACGACGTTGACTCTGTTCCGGCCTAGTAGAACTGTTCCGTTGGGGGCTGCGACAGCTCTGTCCCAGACCTTGGCGTCGAGTTGCGACGTCTCGATTGGTTCTCGGTCAGCCGACAGGTCCCGAGGTCCGGGTATGAATGTGTTGCTGCCGATGGTGGTGCCTCTTGGCTTCGCGTTCACGGCGACAGCGACCAATATCAAGGCCTTGATGGCAGGAAAGCGCATCCTGTTCGTGGCAAGTTTGTATATATGTTGTAGTCTCTTCTTTCTTGTCTTGTTTCCTTTTTTTAGTTCTTCATTTAACAGCTGAGAAATAACAAGACCTTGGTATGATCAAAGTCTAGTACAGGTGGGAATATTGCAAATATCGAAATACAAATACTGCCGCCTTGTGGCAAAGCTACCAGCAAGCCGGAGCCAATACTGCAAACAGGTACTGCGACCGGACCAAAGAATCGAACAGTGCTGGACTGAGGAGGGCATCGCTGGCCTTTTGTAAGAAGATGCTGCATCATCAGACCGACCCGACTGTTGTGACTTGTACCAGGGTGCCCTTGAACAGTGTACACCCACATACGGCATCACGAAGTGTCCCTGTACGTCCGTACGCCATGAGACGTGGGCTCTTACACCGCTGATCTTGCAGTTCCTTTCACTGTTGCTCCCTGGTCAACCAGACTTTGTATCCTTTTGAGGTTAGAAAACTCCTATTCCACCTCGACTACCGCACTCGCAACACAGCACAATTCATGTCGGAAAGGGATAAACCAACCCTCCCGGTTAAATTCATTCAGCGCACTAGTACAGCGTGACGTCGGCGGCACCGGCGTGTGACGCCAAGTCCTGACAGATGCAGATCCTCTTCTCCTAGCGTGTTGATTGCAACTCCGTGTAGTTGTAAAGCCACGAGGCTACCAAACACCCAAACACCGTCGGCATTTATTGCAAGTCCTTTGCCCGAGTCATCACGTACGGCAGTACGAGGTGGGAGGCCGTCTCACCACTATATTACCATGACGAAGGCCCGTGGTGGCTGAGTAGCCATGATTGCTTACGGGGGCCCCTATTGGGCTGGCACCACGTAATGTTGACAGAAGATTGCCGTGCAATCTAGTTGAACCGCGCTGGATATTGGCGTGCTTTGATCTGTACAGCTAGTGTCGATATACTTGGACAGTCCAGCTTTGAACGGATACTGTGGCCAGAGAGTCTTGAAAATGCATGCGCGCCTGCCGGGTTGACGTCAAGGCCGTATTGACGCCCAGCATTCCCCTGTGAGTGTTGCTATACATTTGTGTATTTGTGTATGTGAAGCGTATGGCTGAAAGCTCGTCTCTCCAAGCGTTGAGCCAGAAAAGAATTTCAAGGACCCCGAAGCACATTACATTAAACCGAGTTTAAATGTCTTCAGTCCAAGTCCCCTATGGAGCTCTTGCCACGGTATCCGCCATCCTCCTGCCTCCCCTTGCTCTGTCACGACACCTCACGCTATCAACGCGGCTGTGCTGGCGGCTCGTATTCAATAGGTGAAAATTGAAAAGGAGGTTTGGTCTGTGAACAGGATCATGGTAGATTGACCTACTGGTGGCGGATGAGAACACGGGTGCGTTTATCGTTAAATCTGCTTTTGTTATTTGTACCGCCTTGGGGCGTCTGTGTGTGTGGATGACGGTTAAATGTGCAGTTTCGTCAAGGAGTGGCCTTTGATGCTGAAGATTGATGTAACAAGGGCTGAATCACGATAGTGAGTGATACTAGGGCCTGGAGAAGAGACAAATTCACCTGTAATCCGTATCGTCCTGAGGTCCTTGGCTTTTCCACGTGAAGCACCGACCATCGAGGGCTATGTATATGCAACCTAACCCGGATGGTTGAGGCATCAAGGGGTTGTTGATGCCTCATGCCTTTGTTGATTTGACGGCAAGTTCCGTGTAACATTTGAAGAGAAGAAGATAGAGCCAGCCTCCCCCTCCGTCACACAGATGTTGGTGACACAAAGGCTACGGTCACGAGACCTAGAGCTGAACGCTGCTGCACGGACAGAAGCCCGTGCCTACGAGGACCTTTTGGAAAACCAAGACCGTTCATACCAAAGTGTGTCATTTGCTGAAATGAGCTAAAGTGCTCCAAGCCCTCATCCCATACTGCTGTGAGACGAGCCCTCGTCACGGAGCACAAGTCCGAGGGTGCCGCCCAGCCTTTTGAGTTATCTGTCCACTGTCCAGTCTGTCCGTCAAGAGAAACATGTCATCGCATTCCCATCACTCGGGATAACTGAGAAATGACGAAGCCGCCAGCCGCCGCAACCTGGTTTACCAGCCAAGCCTCTAACTAAACGCCGCGGCACCCCACTCATTTCCGGTTTGACTCCGAACGCCGAATATCCACTCGGGACTCGGGCCGTCTTCTTTCGCCGTCGCGGCCGAACATCTCCGCGAGCCCTCCGGGACTCGCAACGACTAGGCCGGGCCAAGGCACGCACCGATTGAAGCGAGACAATCTTTTGGGGGCCTCGAGACGCGGGAAGTCGAGCATCGTCACCCGGACTGGACATCATGTCGCAAGACCCAGCTTTGTATCCGGGAAACGGAATGAAAGACAAGCCGGCTCACTGTTGACAAGGCGGCCACTTACACATAGCATTAACGAGCACATCGCCTCGTCTAGCTTTATAAACACCTCAGCAGGAATGACCTACCGCGGCCATCACAACCCGGGCATTGACCTCGGGGCGCTTCGCGATGCCCGTCAATTCCCAATCTTGGGCCTGTGGGTGCGCTACGGCCTGTCCAAGCTGGCAAACATCCTGTTTACGAGGGAGCTGGGCAGGCGGTATCCCAAGAATAGCGGCGTCGCGGTGCACCCGGAGGTTGCGGAGACTGATCTCGTCTACGACTTGACGTTTTGGAAGCGGCTTCTCGTGCGGGCTACGGGGAGGCATGCCGGTGAGAAGATGCAGAGTGGTGCAGCAACGATTTGCAACAAGGCCAAGGCTGCCTTCTTTGTGCCCGTCGGTGTTGCTGATGCGGATGATGCCAAGTGTTGGGATGATGAGTTGATGGCCAAGTTGTGGGACTGGACTGTAAGCAAAGTCGGCGTCAACGGATCAAGCATGAGCCCGGTCGAGTGCGCATTATTTGCATGGCTCGGCGTCTAGGCACATCATCATGTGTGGTGTAGTATTCGTCCACATCCTGCGATACCTCTTGGACTTCTCTCTAGCCTGTCAGTGGCTGTTATTTGGCTCGGCTTGTTTAGCATGGTGTTGCCATTCTCGTTCATTCTCGGGACCTCCTGGCCCTCTCCGGGATAGAGTGAATTGGGCCCGAGTCTAGTCAGCGACCGGACTCCTTCGTCCATTTACCAAGGTGCCCGACTCCCGTCTCGTTTGATTGAATACACATGTACAAAAATGTCTCCCGCGTTTTGCCCCCGAGTCCCACGCTGCCGCTTGGATCTACCCTGTCTTCCCATGTCTGAACGATTATTTCGAGGGCGCAGGAGACACCGCAAAAGTCGGCCGGACAAATCGACTAATATGGAGGGCTTGTTAGCACACCAGACAGGCTCAGCTGTAATGCCCATCGCCCTAAACGCACCTCTCATTGTTGTAGACCTTGGTGTTTTCGCCCAACAGCTCTTTTTCACGCTTCTTGTCGGCCCAATGCCTTCGTACTTGGTCACGGTCTTCTTCGGCCTGCAGCAGGGGGATCAAGTTGATACGCGCCCACATCTTCTCGCGCGCCAGCTCGCTATTCCCAGTCAGCATGTCTATTCCTTCTCGCAGGTTGTTCCGCTTTGAGCTCGACCAACGAATCGAACCACGCGCAAATAGAAGTCAAGGCTGCAAACTGTAGCAGTGGTCGCGAATTTAGCTTCCGTCGGTATTGTGGGAAACGTACTTGGCCTCACGAATGCCTCCAATCAGCTTGTACCAGCCGAAACCCATTACTGCTCCGACTCCAAGCAGTAAAACGCCAGGTCGAAACCCTTTCGCTGGCAGATTTCGCTACGGTCCACGTCAGCCCTGCACAGGATTCAGTTCGACACTTTGGCTTCGAAATGGCCAAGACATCAATTCTCGTCGCCGAGGTTTCCGCAGAACACAGTCTTTTCGGCTCAACAAGGCACCGATTCTCGAAGCGTCCAGTCGTCGAAGAGTATGCAACATAATATCAAGCTCCCCATTGACTGGTTTTCACCCACATACCTTGTACTGGACGGGTTCGTACCCGCCTTTGGGGGGCATATCCTGCGCCATCGTAACGAGAGTGTGTGTCGGGAATCGGTCTGCGATGACGACAATTGCGAAAGCTGTGAGTACAGAACCGTATTCAAGCACTGAGATAAAGGAGGTCTCGCACAGCACCGGCACGTCTCCGAGCGTATGGTTTAGTCGCCCTCGATCGGCTTGGTCCCAACGGATCGTGGGTTTGAGGCGATCGTTTTGCATGAATGATGACTGGCCACCTAGGTATGTATGATCAGGTAAGCAATGGCCCCATTTTTCCTACCCTGTATCGGAAATCAGATGTAACAGACAAATACCTAGGTATACAAACACGTCTTTTGTTGGGGTGAAAAAGTTCCATGTATAAAAGACGAAGGTAATTAAAACAACCACCATCGTAAATTTGAATCTGGGTAGATCAAAAGGCTTAACTACAGAACGTGCATCTTCTCGTATTCTTTCACTTCTTAAAGCTGGAATGGGTGTACATTATTGCCACAGATCCGCACGCTAGCCCTTGGCGCAGATGCGCCTCATGGGCGTCAAGGCGAATGCAGGTCAAGAGCATCACCTCGCAGCCTGGGGAGCGGCCACCTTGCTTGGCCCGTTTGAACCAACACCATTTCCATTGGCTTTGGCAGCCATAACAGCTCCAGTGCTCGCCGCCCTAGACACGGAGGGCCTGTCACAGGGCAGGAAAACCTGTCCGTTGGCATGTTTTCTCAACGGCCGCTTGTTAGCGACCCTTTCCCAGGTATCCATGAACTCGTCCTCGAGCTTATCGTCGTATGGGTCTCTCATTTCCCTCCTGATGCGGCCATTGGCGTCTCTCACTGGAAGTCCCTTGTCGTCACGGATAGTCTTGACATAGAGATATGCAAACTCGGGCCAGTCCCACCATGGGGAGGTTAGGATCACAGTCCTCCATATCCCATCTTCGTGGGCGGCCACAGCGTCTTCATATCGCGATGTCATATTGAAGCAAAGTCGATACCAGTCCATCATGCCATACATGTCGGCGCGAGACCAACCGCCTAGTACTTCGCCGCTGGGGAGTACCTCTCGACGAGCTTCGACCCATGATACTAGCGGTGGCCAAAAGGTTCTTTGTAAGAGTTCCAACTTGACAGCTTCAGTTATGTCCCGGTAACCGATTGGGTGAATAAAGATAGGATCGGTGTACGCCGCGTGGAGCCACTCTTCTTCATGTTGAGCAGTTGTGCCTTCCAGAGGGGATTTATCGGTGGGATATGGGTATGGCCGCCACTCCATGTTGTAGATTTCGGTTGTGCGTTGACGTCGAAATAGGGAATCGAATGTTGTACCGTGTGGATCGAGTTGTAGCATAACAGGATCTTAATCTCTCCTAGTTGATACAAGCAGTCGCAACGGTGACATGATGTTAACGACGGGACGCTGTACAATGGCTGTCTAATGGGTGATCCAGGGATAACTCGAGATAGACAGTATGCATGGATTCTCGATTGGCGATGGCATAACGGGCGGAATGAGTTTGGGTGAGAGACAGGTCAGGCGGCGGCGATTGCTGTCAACTCCCAGGATGAGGTGAATCCGCACAGCCGGAGACGTTGGATGATTAGGGTCGAGAAATCAAATATATTGCAGGCAGGGAGCTCAGGGTAACCTGGTTCATACGAGTAAAACACACATGCTCATCCCAAGGCAAGAGTCTCCAAGTCGATAGGACAGCGGGCTACTCCTGGGGTGTCATTAATCATTAAATATCGAGCCTCGACGCGAGCCTGATTGTTCTACACCACGCGCGACACAAAAGCAAACAGCCTCTGCTTGGCTGGAGCGCCCGGACGGCTGGTTGCAGAAAGTCAAACGCATGCCTGTCTCAACCGGGCCGCAACGCAAGGCAATGGCAATGTAGCATCTTGAGGCTAAGATGTGAATGGGGCATTGGCTTGTGATTCGAGGCTCGGCAGCCAAAGTTGGGTTTCGTTGGTCGCCGCCGAAGGTTGCGGCACGCTAAGCTGCAATGGTGCTGGACACGACAGTGTGGCGGCAGTGGTTGGGCCACATTTGGGGTCGTCATGGGGCCGTGGAGGCAAGTGGAAAATCCAAGTCGAAGATGGTTTGGGCAAGATGAGAAGGAGCTGCGTTTGGCAAGGTGTGAGCTTGGTCGCAAATCGCAGTAGGCGGTTCATCTGTCAAAAATCAGCGCAATGGTTCAACCCAACGGCAAACGTCCCGAGGCCCAGCCTTGAAAGCAGAAACCCCCCGATTTGTGCGGGTGGAAGGCTGCCCAAAGGAAAAAAAAAAAAAAAAAAAGCCATACTGCAGTGAGAAATATGCCGCATCCAGGGGCTGGCTATTCAATGCAAAGCCGCGGCGAGTTTGGGGGGGACACGGGCAGCGCGTTTGCCACAAAATACCGCAGACAGCAGATGCATGTGATGACGGGCGTCTCGAGTCGTTCAATGGCGTCCAATATTGAAGAGAACTCACCAGACTTTTGGCGTGGATTGCGTCCTTGGACCTTGGCGCTTGATGCCACTTGTCAGATGCAAAAGGTTGCCGGCCAGATGCTCAGCGCTTGCACGTGTGGCGCGGTCAAAGCCGGCAGAGGGTAACAAAAGCAATTGGCTCTTGCCCATGTTTGCATCCGGCCGGCTGCTGGGAAGAAGTCGTCGACCTTGCCACTCGGCGTACGGAATCGAAAAAATGACTAGCTGACATTGCAACCACAAGACGGTCAGCTGGGTCGGGCGTTGGTTGTTGGTGTTGCGGCTTGCAAGAGTGTCGTCGTGCCACCTAGGGCGCCCATGGACAAACATTTGGAAGGAGCCATCGCCGGCCTTTCCCTGACCCTCCTCTCGACTGTCCGCATGAACAAATGGCAAGAGCCACCCCGGACAGCTTCCGAAACCCAATTAGTCGACTGTCGACCCTCCATGACGCCGAGTATTTACACGTTTCAAGCTCTTTGGGCGACTTTTGTGCCGTTGGCGCTGGGTTGCTTGGGCTGAAGCAAATTACCACTCAATGGCTCGACAAGTCCACTAGACGTGGCAGCAAATCATCAGTTGCTTGCCCAATCATCGTCACCAAACTTGGCATCCACCTTGACCGGAGCATCCATCACCAGAGAATCGCCAGAGCCAAAGTCGCCTGGCGAACCGGACCGTGCAGCCATCGACCTTGCTCGACCACGACAGCAAAGCTTGACACCGCCCGAGGTGTGTCTGGTGGAAATACTGTGCCTATCCCGGCGTTGGGAGGGTCCGCCGTCTTGGCCAGCCCCCGAGGGCCGAGAGTAACATCGTACAGCGCGGTCCGGATTCTCTGTCCAGGGGCCAGCGGATCTGGGACATTCCCGACTAGGCCGGCGTGCGATCCCAGGATTAAATGTCCAAGGAAGCCAGCCTTCATCTTGACATGCCACCTCTGAACAAGTCTCACGAGGCAAGAGCCGCTCCTCCCACCCAGACGACAATCATCTAGCTACCATGTCGTGCCCAAACTGTTTCCGAGGCCAAATCCACAAAGGCCCAACCAAGGGCAACGTCATCAAACTCTACGGACTCGACACATACGTGAGCGAGCCGCCAAATGGAAAGGCACCCAGGGGTATTGTCGTCATCATTCCCGATGCTTTCGGCTGGGAGTTTCCAAATAATCGCATCCTGGCCGACAATTACGCCGAAAAAGGCGACTTCAAGGTCTACTTGCCAGACTTTATGAATGGTAGGTAGGTGGTGTCAACAACCCGTACATGTACTCCCACATGCGTCGCATCGTCTCTGGACGGAACAGCGCAACCATTGTACGATCCAACTCGGATGATTGACGATCATCAGGCCACGCCGCACCTGTATCCATGCTGTTCAGCATCCAGACCGCACTAGCCCCTGGCAGTCTCTTCACGCGCTTGTAAGAAAGGCTTCCGAAAGCACCAAAATCATCTACCTCACCATCCAGCTGACACGTGACAGCATCGCCATAATCCGAACCATCTTGGTTGTAGTCCCCTTTTTCATCCACTGCGCCCCAAGGCGGACATATTCCGGCGTCAGAGGCTTCTTCGAGCAACTCCGCAAGGAACAGGGTCAGGCGCTGTCCATCGGCGCGGCTGGCTTCTGCTGGGGCGGCAAACACGTAGTCACTCTTGCCCACGGCGCCCAAATCAACGGCCAGCCTCTCGTCGACGCCGGCTTCACTGCTCATCCCAGCATGCTCAGGTTGCCGTCTGACGTGGAAAAGATCAAGCGTCCAGTGTCATTTGCGTGTGCAGAGGACGACAACCAAATCTCGCTCAAGCAGGCCGAGCAGATCAAGGCAATCGTCACAGCCTTCCCGGACGCGTACAAGGGTGAACTCCGTGTTTACCAAAAGACAAGTCATGGATTCGCGGTGCGCGCTGACCTCAAGGTCCCGGATGTCGCGGCACAAGCGGCTGCAGCCGAAGACCAGGCCGTTGCATGGTTTACGTCTCACTTCTAGACGGCTGCAAGGGATCAAGAGTGGTTCTGGCACGGCGTACCTCTGTGTTTGTTGTTAGATCAGGGACGTGACGCCAGCACCCATGCCATGTTATAAGGGAAGCATGCTCCGCAAAGAGCACAATGATATTTTGTTAGCCCAGACGACACTACAGGGGAAGACTCAAAGGGGGCTGTAGCTAAACGCGCGCTGCGATGCCTCAATCCCTGCAGCCAGGGGAAAGGCAGTAGTAAACACAAAACATAGTCGTAAAGCGATGAGAAGACCCCGATTGAGTGATTCCCCATAAATGCATGCAGATAAGCACTCTGGGCCAACATTAGCTTCCAGGCTTGCGCAGAGCCTGTCAAGTCAATCACGAGATTACAGTCACAGCAAAGATGCACCACCAAGTTCAGCAAAAAGACATACTTGTCGACGAAAAGAGGAAATCCCGTCTTCTACTTATACTCATGAAAATAATTGACCAAGATGGCACGTACGACCACCCAGGCTTCATGGCCTCCATGTGTGCACTACAGCCGCCACACAATATCAAGTTGAATTGACTTGGGATATGCAACGCTGCTTAGTTCAAAAGACCGGTGGCATCGATGGACTGTAGGCCTGGAATATGATTAGGCGGACGACTCTGCGTCATCGAGGTATTACTATCTCTTCTATCATGTCGTGTAATCTATGCTTGAAAGGCTATTCATTGAAGGATGCAGCGCCGTGCCCATATTCAACACCAGATGAATCATTCGCCTCGCAAGTATGCCCATTATAGCGATATTCGTTGCTGCAATCACTCCTCCAAAAGAAGCTCCAGCTTCCGCCCTTTTCAAGCACAAGTTGCTCCTGATGGCAGGGCACTTGAGTTCAAACTATACCCAGTATAACATAAATAAATTAATGAATAAATGACTCGATCCGTCAAGACGATGCCTTGATCGCCTGGCTGCCCAAGCTCCTCTGCTTGCCAAAGAAGCCGAGTCCTTCACTCAGCTTCTTCGTGACCATGTCCGGATCTGGCTCGTCTGCGCCTACAAAAGTCCAGCTCTCCTCAGTGTCCTCGTCGTCGTCAGCATCTGGTTGTTCATTATGTCCGACTTTGCGCTTAATGAGACTCTTTGCATATTCGAGATCGCGGTATATATTTTGAATGGCAGTGTCGACGCCCTTGTCCTATACAAATGGTCAGCTTGCGAGTTGTACTTTCGAACCCATGATAGAATAGAGCGCACTTTGCGAATCTGCTCGCCGAGGACACGAGCTTTTGTAATCATTCGCTCGTTGCGCGTCGCCTGCCACAGCGCCCTGCCAAAGCTGTTGGCGCCCCATCTTCTCAAGCCGATACCAACA
The DNA here is from genome assembly GCF_000804445.1 of Metarhizium album ARSEF 1941. Lineage (NCBI taxonomy): Eukaryota > Fungi > Ascomycota > Sordariomycetes > Hypocreales > Clavicipitaceae > Metarhizium > Metarhizium album. The sequence continues at coordinate 227,064 of NW_024467584.1, forward strand.
CCCAGATCCTCTACTCGGGTTGCAAAGAAGAATTGATCGCCAAAGAACGGTCGAATAATTGTAGGGATACCCGCCCGCAGACTTGCGCCGGTCGTTCCAGATCCGCCGTGGTGAGCAGCAGCGTCAATTTGACGAAACAGCCAGTCGTGGGGCGCGGACTTGATGACGAAAATTTCGGCAGGCATTTCTGGTTCATCCGGCCTGGGCTTGGCGGGATCATCTTTTGATGAGATACGATCAGACCAGCCCTTGGACAGAATGCAGCGAACGTCGGCCTTGAGAACTGCATCAATAACCTCTTGCGTCATCTTGACAGGATCGTTCACGATGATGGAGCCGAAGCCAACGTAGACAAGCTTCTTGCCATCGTCTCTGGCCTTTTGGATGAAGTCGGACAATTCCCTGGGTGGTTTGTATTCACCGCCTTCATCTAGGAACCAGTACCCCGTGACTCTGATCCAGTCAGAAAAATCAAGAGGAGGGGCAACGACGCTGGGACTGAAGTTGTACAGGAATGGCACTTTGTTCGGCTGCATCTTCTCCAAGCTCGTGTTGGGAAGGCCAAGTGTTTTATTGCGCCAGCGGTTGATTTGCTGTGCCGTGGCTTTCCAAAAGATGTTGTCAAACATAACGTATGTCATGTAGTTATAAGCACCACCCATCTTATGCTCGGGCATGATGAAGGCGTGAGGATATGCACGCGTTCTGGTCCAAGGCATAGTGAAGGCTCTAAAGTATGGAATGCCTAGTTTTTCTGCGATGTGAATGCCCGCCATGGCGGAGGGCGACTCAATGAGAAGTTCCGAGCCTAGGCATGCTTGATATGCTGAATCAAGCAGCTCGTCGAGCCACCCCCTGAATGCTGAGTTGGCCTCACGAAGGAATGAGATGGTGAAAGTGCCGTTCTCAATACACAGTCGCATAAGTTCGCCAGGGTCGCCCTCAACCTTGGCGAACTCGATTCCGTGAGATTCGATCCAGTCTTGAAACTCGGCGTGGGTCGCAATTCGAGGCTGGTGCCCTTCAGTGAGCAAGCCTTTGCAAAGAGCAATGTAGGGCTGGACATCCCCTCTCGATCCTATAGTTAGACAAGTGATTCTCATGGGCTGTGGTGGCTTGAAGTTGAGAAAAGAGCCATCAGTCTCGTCCATGAGAATAGTTGGAGCGTTTGGTTGCGAGTCTGCTTGTTGGGGCGGGAGAATCTCGTGCTGAGGGAAGTCTTCTTGTCTAGCTGACTTGAGAGCATCTCGTTCGGCCATGGCCTGATGCTGTTCCTCGTGTTCCTCCTGGTTAAGGAGTCCCGCTTCCCTTAGGTAACGATTTGTTTCCAGACTTTGGAGCAGCGTCACGGTACAGTCATCACGTACGTCGGGCTGGCTAAACTCAAAGAAAACCTCCTCGTGCCCGCGAATGACGACGGTAAGACCCGAATACCCGATCCGAAATCCCTTCTCCTTGTGGGCAGTTTCAATGTCCCTGAGCGGCAGAATCAATTTGGTTCTGGTGCCTGGCAGCAGACTGCGGAAGCAGAATGATCTGTCACTGATGTAAATCTTGCCATATAGAGGTAGCACTCGGATGATACAGCCGAAATAGGTAGCTTGCAGCTTCTCGGACTCTGGCAGGGCAAAATGAGCACGAAATCGATCCATGGACGTCTGGGTTTTGCCTTCAGAGTCCTCCTCTATGTCGTCCTCATCTGTCCGAAGTTCGGCGGGTTCTCCATAGTGCTTGCGACCACCCTTCCACATCCCTGAAACCTTCTCAACATATCCCATAGACTCTGTGGCGAGAAGGGAACTCATTCGCTTGCTTGTTTTGTTCAAATAATCGGCGAACGCGCCCGCACGCTGGAGAGGGTATGATCCTATCTTAGTGATGCTCTGGAGAGTGGGAGTAGTCGATCCGGCCTGCTCAGCCTGGCCATGATATCCAAATTGACTGACATGACCAGTTGTCGCCGCGTGTTTCATAGGTGCCGAGGCATCAGAGAGAAACTTTTCCGAATTCTTGGACAACTCTTCCTCCCTGGGGTCTGTAGACTGACTCGAGGCATCCGACCGGCGCATGGTTGGGCTGTGGAACACTTCGCTGCCTTTTAGAATCTGACTTGCTGAGGGATCCTCAGTTGGTAGAGACATAACCAAGTTTGAGAAACTGGGATCTTCTGTAGATGATTGCAAGTTTGAGTCAGAGTATTCCATTACATGCCTGCCCTTTTTATCTTCAGACTGACGAGCGTTCTGGGCTCGTCGATGACCACTGAAGCTCCTCCGGGTGCTTTGCTCGCTGATCATGTTGGATACTTCCTGACTTCGTCGTCCCTTACATCGCACTGCGTCTAGACTAGTCCGAGAAGAGCACTCCATACTAACCTGCGGGCTAGAATTTGCCGGAGGTGACATGGGAGAAAGGGTAGCTTTGACGGCCTCGGGCAGCTTCGTCGTTCGGATCTTATCGACAACAATAGTCTGACGGGAAGTCAATTTCGCTGGCTGCTGCGAGATCGATGGAGAGGGCTGGCTATTCGGGTTCTGCTCGGGTTGGTCCTGCTTTTGCAACTCTTGCTCCGCAATGAGTTTCCCTGGAGTTCTTTGTGTGGATGAAGCGTCATCGACCAGGATTTTGAGCACGTTGATGGCCTCCTTTCCAAGGTTGAAGAAAGAAAAGAAATACTATGAGAGGTGAGTGAATAATACCATGGGTCGAAACTGACGATGTACCCACCTCGTCAATAGCATAAGTTTCGTCATTGTCGACAACTCGAATTTTGCACGTTTCGGAAAATTCCATCATCTGAGTCTCTTCAATATCGATCACATTATCAATAGGCAACGAGATCTTGACGCTGTCGCCTTCATTATGGCTCCGAAAAATTACCCGTTGGAGGCTCTTGACCCATTCTTTGGCACTCGGAGCACTGTCAGCTTTGAAGTTGTAGGTGCGGTGACTGGTGACAACGTTGAATTGCAGACTGTCCTTGTCTTTATCCACGGTACTGGCGGAGATGCCAAACCTCAAGTCAATTTGACCATGTGGAAAATAAAGATTCGTTGAATCACGATAGTATGACAAAACATCGCCCTTTAGACGGAACCAGTATCGATGATACTTGGGATTGCGCTTGCCACTCTTTGTCAAATAGCCAGACTTGGCCACAACATGCTATAACCGCTCAGCAAGGGTCCTGAAGGTTTGACTGTTGCAAAGGGAACCTACCGCTTTCTTGGGAAGGTAGGCATAAAAGCAAATATGCTTGCTCGTGATGTAGAGAAAGCCTTGGAGGAGCACGCTTTGTAACAACCAACATGGATATTCTGGAGTCAAGTATTAGCCCGGAACTGAAAGAACAAGCATACTTCTTCAAATACACCACCATGGCAGAGATTCAAGGCACCTACCCTCGATGACTTGTTCCGGCTCATCAAACTCAAAAATCTCCATGAGCCGCTTCGCCAACGCAGAAGATTCATCACCGTCGCGGCTTCTGGCAAGATCACTGGATCGCCGCTCCATGTCGAAGCTGGGTCTGCTGGCTACTTCTGCTCTAGCCTGCAGCATCCGGCTCATAACTGGTGCAAGTCTGCTATCTTCCTGATGCGGAGCGATGGCAGACGCGGAAAGTTCTGTAGATTCTCGTGCTTCGTCAGACGAATCCATCAGCGGGGCGGATAGTCGACTCGCTTCTCGCCTTTTGCTTTTCCTCTTCGGCAGAGTGGAAAGCGATTTCAGCAGTCTGTGGCCAGAGGAGAGCCTTTTGTGATGACCCCGTCTGGCGTCCTTGTCCCGCGGCGGAAGTATTATGGTCTGCGAAAGAGGTTGGCTTCCACTAGAACTCTTCGATTGCTCGCTGTCTTCGTCATCGCTGCTTCCGTCGTCGAAGCGAGTATTGAAGTCTACCCGTGATCCTGCTGCTGCTATAAGACCGAATATGCTCTGGTTCATGTTGACGGACATGGCACGACCGCGTTGAGAGGCTGGATCATTAGGCGAGTCCTCATCGTCGCTATCGCAATGTTTGAGAGGCTCCGGGAGATCGAGGAGAGTAGCGGAGGGATCGTCTCGATTTTTTTTGCAAAGCTTCCTAATGACGCGTCTCTGTACACCATCATGAGCAGCGCCAGCGCCAGCGCCAGCGCCAGCGCCAGCACCGGCACCGGCACCGGCACCGGCACCAGCAGACTGGGGAGACGCGTCGCCGCCGTTGGGCGACAGGGGCGCGAAGCTATCCATAAGTTGAATGTTGCAGTGCTCAGCGGAGGGGACCGATTCGAGGCGTAGATTTGGGCGGTTGCAGAATAATAAGGCAGCCTTGATCAAGATGCAGCCTACAATTGTAGTCCAGAGGTAATGTCGATGGTGTGGCTGATGCTCGCCGCAGGATCCCGGAATGGCGGAGCTGGAAATGCTCGATGGCAAGGCCAGGCAGAGAAGGGAGCAACAGAAGAAGCACGGAGCGAGTGAAATGAAATGCCAAGGCCGTTGGACGGGGACGCAGAGGAAATCGAGAGGCAGCTCCCCGCAAAAGTCAGCCTGAGGCTGGCGGTATGGGAGAGTGTCGAGATAGTTTCTTTGGAGTTTGACGGCAAAGTGGTGACCTGCCACAACCATCAGCTGGCTTATCGTACTTACCTACTCTAGCTCCGGATTTAGTTGTGCTATCAGGCAGGCTTAGTTGACCGGCCTAACATTTGCGTGCACCAATCCAAACTGGATAAAGTGCTCGGCAAGCAGGGGCCTGGAGCAAAAGGGGGCGCTTAATTGTACTTGACCTTGTACAAAATGCATGAGCCTCCTGCTCAAATATACCGAGTACCTGGGCACCCAGGCACTTAAGTACCTACTACCCAGGTACCTACCAAGTAGGTACTTGTTACTTAAGGTACCTACTCTGTACGTAAGTACCTACCTAGGTAGTTGTGCAGGTCCTAGCCTCAGGCACAGCACTCTGTACCAAAATTGTACGCCGGAACTTGGAAGTCAATTTGGCCGTCCCTTCACGGAACTTTGTCGCCATCGACATGTTGCAGCCGACTCTCACAGTGGCTGCATGATGAAGTCAAGGCTTGTTCACGCAACCTGTTCAGGTTTCAAGTTTTCCTTGCACCTATGCCACGGCGTTGCGTTTTCTGTTCCTTCTTTCTTCCTGTTCTGCGGCATCAGATCCGAATTCTTCACCACATCACGATGCGAACACTGAAATTTTTTTTTAGACAATCGAGAAACGCAGTCCAACTTGATCATCAATGGGCTCGGCATTGGGTCACCGTCAAAGCTTAGCGCTTGGCCATGCCGTCCAGGACTCGCCCTGAAAGGCTGATGGCGTCGTCATGGCCACTCACCACTGTCATTGTCGTCGACGTCAAGCTGACTGGGACGTGGAAATGGCCCGTCGCATTCGTCCAATGTCGGTGTGGCCGCACATGATGGTGAGTCGTGACCATGGCCGTGAGGCTGCCCGACCGCATTCTCCTTATGACCGGCTTGGGCAATTCGCATCCGCAACCAACGTCAACCGCCCGCGGCTACGGCTAACTAACTCCACAACAATATATGTGCAGGCGTAGCTTCGCTGATTTCTCCGTCGTCGTTTAGATATTTAGACCTTCCCTTTCATGTAGCCGAATTCACAGTTGGGCCCGACGAGGCTGCCGCGGGCGTCGAGTTATCCGTGGCGATGTTTTCTGGTCCACGAGTCCTCATCACCACACAGAATGCGCTGGCCAGCTGAATCACTGGGACATGTCGCTTCCGAGTATAACTATTTCACCTCGCCCTACGATGTGTGCACACGAAATGCTCGACTTGCCCCATGCTGTTCACCTTGTCAGCAAACGACGAGGTCACCTGCCAAAAATGCTCCACCGCAGGAGGCAACGAAGCAGCCTGGTGCGACCCTGATCCACGCGTCGTTGCTCCCGGGTGCGTTGTCAGAACCTGCATGACCTGGCGCAGGAGTGCATATTCGGCCCTGCACGTACACAAATCAGCCCAAGAAGGCGAAAGTACGCGACGTGAGGCGGCCCATTCACGTCGCCAGAGTATGGGTGTGAGGGAGTCGTCGACTCTTGTCATTCCGCCGGCCGGTCATGCTGCCAGCTCGAGTCCAGTCCGACTAGTTTTGCATGCATTCAACAGGCGCCTTGTGACCGCTGTCTAGCCACGACGGCACGTGCCGTTTCTACAGCCATCACGGTATTCCTGTCCATCCACGGCATCCGTAAGACGACGAACCGTTGGCCACATGGTGTCTGCCAGTCACTCCATCTGACACATGACGCGACCAACCTGCGCAACTTGTAGTTCATAGTCCTGTCCCAGCAGAAAGGTTATCTTTGTCTTCCTTCCCAAACTGTCATCTCACAGAGTCGGCTCCAACTGAGCCATATTGTCAATTGCTTGTCTGAAATTGCACCGCCAAGAACGTCGAGTAAATATTTGTAAGCTCGAACGTACCCAGGTGTCGATCAACAAGACGTGCCGTTAAAAGAAGTCGAGTAACAGGCCACCGAGTTCTGTTGTCACAACTCTGAATGAGCGACTTTGGTCCGGCTTACACGCTGCAGTGATCCCATGCCAATGGACCCCAAGCTCAACACTGCTGCACCTCGTTCGTCTTCGAAACGATGGATCATTCCACTCAGTCTTCGCATTGCCATCATCGTGTGCGGCGTGCTGGTTCTCGCACTCACCGGCCAACCTGCGGCGACCAAAAACGTCGTCCCTATTCTCTTCCTAGGGCCCGCGGTAACCTCTCACCCCCCCCCTTTTACAAACATGCAAACAAGAGCAAATAACAAAAGTTTGTATACGCTGACCGCTTCAGGCCGGTCTGTCAATCCTCTGGTCCGCGACCGACGCCGCCTGCTACTTCTTCCACGCTTCGCACCGCGGCATAACCCCCGGCGCCCGCGTAGGCATGGACCTCATCATCTCACTCGCCTATATTTCTCTCGAGACCGTCAACGGCATCCTGATATCCGGCTGGACGGATGACGAGTACCCCTCAAACACGGCGAATTCAGCCCGCATCCACGCCCTGGTCGAGGCGGCGCTGGCGTTTGGAGGAATGGCCACGTAAGTAGCTTGCCCATGCTACGGGTCAGCAAGGCGTGTTGCTGATCTGCGTAGAACGATGCACATTGGACTTTTTGTCCTTGCGTGTGTGGAAACCCATGCCGAGAATAAGGCGGTCAAGGTGCTGAGGGCGAATGCTCTGGCCCTTGGATACATGTGATGCCGGGAGTTTCTCACAACTGTGACGAGATTGGCAGCTTGTTAAGAATCCATCTCTGACGCGTCGGTTGGAAATGGCGAATGGCGGTGGTACAGGTGTTTCTAATCGAGACCGGCTTCATGGAGCGTTGTTGGATATTCAACCGTTTGTTGATGTGACACTAAACCTCGGCACGAGCAACCGTAGCTACCTTTTCTAGACATGCGGCTTTGTTACTTGATTACACACAGGCCGCCGACGGCAACACTTTGGACGTGAAGCACCCAGTGTTTAGCCAGGCGACATTACGCAGTGGTCCAGGGCTCATGGGAAGGACGTGTTGTGCAAAGTACATGGGGCATCAGATGCGCCTTTACTTCCTTGTAAAATATCCCATGATATTAGGCCATTCCACAGGCGTAGCATCGGGAGTTTGCATCGGTTCCAGTTGAGGGTTTAAGCATTCAGCGGGAAATGATGAAAAAACTAGCAACCTTGACGGGAAGAAGCTACAGCATAAACGACAGCTTGGCATCAAATCTAGTATGCAGAAAGATGTAGAAACGGCGAACACACACCGTTTCAGGACAGATAATCACCAGACCAAGACGACGGGCGAAAACCACGAGAACCTTATCTAGGGCTGCTAATGATCAAGGAAGGCGGTGCGTGGAGGAAAATGTCCAGTAGAAGATGTAAATATGCGAGGAGACACGGACTGCAGGACTCGACATTGATGCCAGTATGTGCTCTCGACCAGACGGACGGCTCGTGAAGCACGCACAGTGACGCTCTCCACACCAGACGCAAATGATCGGCTCCGTCCAACCACGGTGGACCACCACCATGACCATCTTGGAAGTCGGAAGTTGGACCGTACACACGCCGCCCGTCCATGTCAACAACGGCCGCCACCATGTCCGGCCTCTTCCCCGCCTCCCTCATCTCGAAAGAGGTCGCCGCCTCGCTGCCCGAAGGCTTCACCATCCGGCCCCTCGCGAGGCAAGACTACGCAAAGGGCTTCCTCACGTGCCTTCGGGATCTCACCTGGACAGGGGACCAGACCGAGCAAGAATTCAACGAGCGCTACGACGAGATGGACACGGGCGGCAACGGCCCTTACTACTACGTCGTCATCGAGCACGCTGGCCGGATCGTCGGTACCGGAGCCGTCGTCGTCGAAAAGAAGTTGTACGTCCACTGCCCGTCCCTCTCTCCCTCTCCCTCTCCCTCTGCCTCTCCCTCTCCCTCTGCCTCTCCAGCATGGAATAGGGCACGCCCCCCGCCGTGACACTGACTCAGAGGCAGCATCTGGAACCGCGGAAGCGTAGGCCACGTAGAAGAAATCTGCATCGCCAAAGCCCACCAGTCCAAGGGTCTCGGCCTGAAGATGATCAACGCCCTCGACTCCGTTGCCAGGAATGTCGGATGCAACAAGAGTCTTCTCAACTGTAGTGTCGAGAAAAGCGGCTTCTACGTCAAGTGTGGGTATAAATCTTCCGGCATGGAGATGCAGCATCAGTTCAACAACGACCGGCAGGCGACGTAAATGCCGGCACGCAACTTACTTTGCTTGCGCTGAGACAGGAAGAACCGGTTACATTGCATGTCACGTACACGTTGAATCACTCCTTTAAAGGCCCCTTGAATACGAATCTCGTTACTCTTTTCAGCCTTGACAACCCGCCCTCAGTGCATCTTTGAAACGCCGAGTCGTCATCGAATCTGCGGCCATGTTGGTTGCAACGAATCGCGAATAGTCTCTCACGGGCCCCGAAGAGTGATCAATTGCAGTGCTGTCAACATTTGTGTCAAAAGTATCCAAGTGAAATAGACCCATCGGCAACTTTGCACCATTTCGGAGCACATGCCTCCACGCCCAGTCGGACCTGGCGCACGACTCCTCGTGAGCTGCGCGTCTGGATGGATATAAACCATCGTCTTATCAACCCGAGGCGCTTCTACGTCGCTGGAACACACCAACCATCCTTGCTCCTCTCAGCTGTCCGGAGACTGGGTTGCTGCTACGTCGTACTGCCTTGGAACAGTCGACTCTCGCATGGGACTGCGCTCGCATATGGAGTTTCTTTCGAGCCGGAGAAGTGGCCCGACGCAGAGTGTCTGGCCAAACATCCACAGGTAACTTGGTCCAGGCTGCACCTCGCACATAATCACGGGAAGGCGGAAGCCTGGTATATCCCGGCCCCGGGCTCAATGTGCCAGGGACCGAACTTGTCAGTTGAAGGCAACGAGCTTCTGCATCTTGTTGAGGCAGGGCGGGGAACAGAGCCGCAGGATCGTATGCACATGTTTGACGTGCTGTCGCATCGGAGGCTGTACCGAGCCAGACTCTCGGTGAGGAAATGGACCACGTCCGGGCTTGTCGCGAAGTGTGTTTGTTGCAGAGTCTAATGAGGACTTCGAACTTGAGAGGTCAATGTCAAGGGGTGAGCGAGCATGAAGCTCGGATTTGCCATCGTTTTTTGAAGGCAAATCGTCGTTGAAATTTCACGCTCAATTCGCTCTGGCAATTGCCTAAAGGGTCCACGGGAGACCCAATTCTCCACGAAGCTGGCGGGCTCAGTCTACGAGGAGACGCTGATGTGCCGGTGCCTCGACCGTTTTTGTAACCCCGTCGGTGTAGTCTTTTGAACGGCGCCGACACTAGCCTGGCGCAAATGATTTGGCAAGACGCAATTGCTCCTTATCGTCACGAAATTGCTTGATTCTGTCGGCTGATATTTCTTGTCAGGGTAATATCCCTCGACAATGGAGTTGCAATGACATCTTCCGATTCGGTCGACTCCCTTTCAACTTGTCGAGCTTGCGAGTCGGATTCAGGTGCATCATCCGCAAGCTGAGCAAAGGGGCGCTCGTTATTTTCGGGTCCGTCACGGTTGTGAGACTTGGCCGGTGTGACCGAAGCGCCGAGAGTTGTCTCAAAGCCCCAAGACGGGGGTACGTTCGTCTGGTTCGAGCTTCTGCAAGAGTCCTCAGATCCTCGCGCATTGTTCCATGAGAACGGTGACAAGATGAGGGAACCGCTGCATGAGACTTTGTTGATGACTGGCCTGAGGAAAGGCAGACAGGCTGAAATCCTTAGCACCCGCTTGGCCGCTCGGTACCACTGCATGACTTACCGCAAACAATGGCAGTGTTGCCTTCAACAAAGGACCAGACTCCGACCGCGACGAAGTTCCATGTAACATCGGGGTCTTCCAGATCCAGCGACAGGAGATAGTAGAGCCTTATGATGGAAACAAGGGTGACGCTGGGCGCAACATGGTTAGACATGGCCCCGATACAAAGACCGTTCCAGGAGTTGGACTCACAATATCCCAGCCAGAAAGACGCAGCCTAGAGCTGTTTTCTGAACCCGCGGTAGCTGCAGTCTCCAGACATAAGGCGCCGGAAGGACCAACGTCATGAGGTCGGTTACAATGGTCGGGATCGCGTTGGCGTAAAAAAACTTGACAGGATCAACGTCACAGGTGTACTTGCTGGCGCTTATGGGACTGACGGGATTGAAACGGTCCCAAATCGCGTGTGTTGGGAGACATTGCAGGAAGGTAACGAGGAGCTGCAGCAGGATGTCAACACAGGACCGAATTTCGCTGAATTGGACATCAATCCATCCACACGTACTACAGCAGCACCCCAGATGCAAACAATGGATGCGAGGATGAGAATTGGCCATTTGGATGAGTCGCGGACAGAAAAAGACCGCCAGAAAAATGACAAGATGGAAAGCTCGACGAATACCAATGTGAGGGTATAGCATATTTCGGCAACAAATAACCCAAGCGCCCAGGCGTACATGCTATCGCGTTTTGCCGCCCAGACATGCCTTCCGAGCCCGCGACTGACGGCTATCGGTTGGTCAGCGGCGATGCGTGACAATGTTTCACGCTTCACAGGCATGAGCAGTGCGATGAAACGTACCATATGCTGCCATGCCGAGAACATGGCCTAATGACGGTGGCTGCGAACCGGTTAGAACCGAAGCCTTCCACGTCACTGTTCCAACTCACGACCTGCGAGCAGGCGAACGCACCAAAGATGCAATAATAAACCAATCGTCGAGCCACAATCGAACCCCCCTCATGCGTCGTCCAACAATTCGACATGTCACCATGATCAATGCCAAAGCCCATGTCGTTACTGAAATGGCCACGATCAAAGGTCGCTTATCCTGGGACAGATCGATTCCTGAGGGCGGCGGAGACACTGGACCGAGAGCCATGACGGGCGTGGTCTGGCTGTTCAGTATATGCTCATTGCGTTGCCGCAAGGAAAAGGAAGGGTCGGATGAGTGAATAACGAAAGCATCAGGGTTTCGGGGAGCTTAAAGGCTGGTTTTGTGAGTTGAAACGGCTGAGGGCGGCAAGGCAAGGGAATTTTGCAGTTCAGCAGAACTAAAAGACGGGATTTCTAGACCCGCCTCGTCACTGGATCGTATTGAGACAGATGGACGAAGCTGCCGTTAGACATGATCCTGCCTTTGTCTCGCCCATCAAACTGTGATCAAGAGAGCATTTCAACCCAGCCACGACTGTTTTTGGACGTTGTTTCCCTTGCCCATCAGGTCCGGAAGAGGGAGACAATTTTCCCTGTGACCATTCTGATGCCAAGTCGAATGGTCTAGAGCCGAATCCACCGCGACAGCAAGATTCCCCCACTGTCCATCCCGTCGTTCGAGTTCTACAGCGCTCTGTGTACGACCAACGACACCAACTAAGAAACGTCTGCGCGTGCTAAAAGGAAGTAGACGGCCGGAGCGTTGGAGTCATGATATGTTGTTTCGAAATGCCGCGAGACATCCGTAGCTTCTCGGCCGTTTGCTAGAGGCCGTGAGGCCTTTCTTCCGCCGATCTTGCGTCTTTCCCCCTTGCGATGACTTGTCTCATCTGGAGTACAGCAACTGCGACAGCATACCCAACCACGGCATCTGGCTGCGACTGAGCAGCTAGAAATCCCAGGGGAGAGACGGCAACTGAACGCTCACTCATAACCTTTCAGCGCGCACCCAGCCCCATGTATAGACCGACTCCCTCATCGCATGTCTCCAACAAGCCAAGCCGGATTGCCTTTCGGAGTGTCGACGACCAGGTACTGTAGATGCCGATGGAGAGGTATGCCATTGATCTATCGTGAATCCCTCGTTGTGGCTGGCCAAGATGACTTCTCCCTGGCTCACTCGTCTGTTGGTAGGCTTCCCCAATGCGGTGCCGTTCCGGGACCTGAGCCAGGGCGATCGGGAAGCTCGAGCGGGTCAGCATGGCGTGCGGGGTTGGTTTACTGTGCGGTCTTTGTTTTATGGGATGATGATATGATATTTGCCAGATAAACCAGAGTTAAGAGCCGTAGATAGGTTGACGTAGTGAGGAGTGATGTATTTCAGCGCCCTGGTCGTTGTTGTGTTGCTAGGAGCCAGGACAAGTCGCTGGCACTTGCAACCAAGGATCTTGGATTCTTTGACAGGGCTTAAGACGCTACGCAAGGACTCATGGTCACTGAGAGTCATCTTCTCATGGCCTCGGGGAGGCTGGCATGCCCGCGGCGAGAAGCTTGGATCATTAAGAGCCTAGGGGGCGTCCCCGTGTTCTCGTTCAAGAAGCCAGGCGCTGCAATAAGGCTGCCGAGGAACCTGCGATCAAGTTCACGCCCTTCAGAGGGACTCTGAGGAATGCAGAAAAAAGAAAGCATGAGACAGTATGCGGGATGGAAGGGGGTGTGGCTGAGGTCAAAAAACGAGTCGGCGACAACGACGATGCCAGAGAGATTACAACAACCCGGTCAAGTCTTTTTCCTCTTCTCCGATTGTGAGCTCCGGATTTCGCTACTGATGACGGCTACTGGTAAAATGCCATGTAAAACCCGTGTCTGCGGGGACAGAGAAGAATCTTCTGGTGACACCCGTGTGTGGTGATCCCGGCTGGCAATGCGACAAGCTCAATGTTTTGTGTACTAGACAAGGGTCCATCCACCTCATGATTCGGCAGCTTCGAAACCTCAACCGGTCGAAATGAGAAGCAATACATACGAAACCTATATCGACAATGATGCCCAAATTTAGAAAGGTCAGTGGCCTACAATGTTAAATCGTTAAAAGGGGCCATTTGGTGTGTGTTTTAGACTTGCAGACACTTACCCGCGTGCCATCGCGCCCCGAGTCTCAAGCGCTGTTGAACTCGGACGGGGAGCCAAGTAAGATGTTCATGACTCCATGCTGCTGCCGCGCCGTTTCGATGTAGTGTTAATCAAGAAAGACCAAGCGGTTGTTCACGATGGGCTACAATGTGCATGTCAAGCGGACTGGAGTAACATTGACCCGCAACTTGTAACGTAAGCCACTCCGAGTCTACAGCCGACACCGCGTTCAAGCACCAAGATGATGCTGCAAAAACAGACTTCTCCGATTGCTCCACGGGCTTCGGAGCGCAGAGACGTGCATCCTGTTCTTCTTCACATTCCGGAATGTCAATTGATATCTCGCCCAAACGGCTACCCGCTGCGGCAGTTGTCGATGCATATGGCCTCTTATCCAATGGCCCGCGAGCACGTAGAGAATCAAGCCGTGTTTGCCGATGCCATAAACGAGTTGGGGCCAGTGACTCATGGCCTCAGCAGAATGATACTACCGCAAACAGGCCTCGAGGTCTTTAGAGAAAGCGCACGGACAAGTCAACACCGATCCTTTGGAACTGTGACCTCTACCAGACAGCATAAGTGAGAACCTGGGATATAATCATGTTTCATTACTATACCTGACCGGCATTTACTCAAATCACTGCCACAAACACAGCTTCCCGCTGCCATTGCCCGCAGCGACCCAATCCATCGTCGGATGGAAGTGCGCCACTGCGGGCACGGCCGTGATTCCCTCGCCATCTAGTTGCGCCAACTGGCTTCCGTCCGACGCAAATACGTCTACAAACCGATTCATATTTGCAATAACAAACTTTTGTATGCCGTCGTGCGGGCGTCGCTGCCACTGCGGCTTGAGTATCGTAACCCACCGACCCGTCTGGTTGTTATGGGGTATCTTGTGTTTCGGCTCCATTGCTTTGGCGGATATGTCGTGTCCTGGCCTCCAGCTACTTGCGTCGGTAAAGTCGTAAACCTTGACCGTGTCATCGTACGAGGATGTGGCGACGTGTCCTGCGGCACTCCACGACGCGTGCGACACAGACAGCCGTGACTCGTGTTCTCCCAGCAAAGCCGGGTGGCGGAGGTCGCCCTTGCCAGAGATTTTCCTGGTATCCCATATCTTCATCGTTCTATCGAGCGACGCGGTGGCGATGAGATGTGGCTGAAGAGGGTGCAGTGAGAAGCCACCGACTTTTTGTTCCGACAACGTCCAGATCTCTTCGCTTCCCGGGGCGCGAACGTCGTAGCGCCCTACGCCGCCGTCAAGAGTTGAAAAATAGAGGATGTTGGGCTCCGAGTGCGCCATGTCCAGCGCTGAGATGGGCATGTCGGTGTCGATGTCTGAGGGGGCGAAAACCTGGATGGATGTCCCCTTTTCGAGGTCCATTTTACGGATGGACGAGTCATACGATGAGGTGTATACAGTGTTAGCGTCTGCAGGGGAGAAGGAAAACGATGTGATTGTTCTGGAGTGTGTCTTGAAGGCCGATATTTCCGGATCCGTAACCGGATTGTCGTCATCACCAACTTCAGGGGGTGTTTGTGAGCCGTCAAACACGCCCATGTTGCCTTCCTTGTCGCCTGCGAAAACGATGGGTTTGTCCTCGGTCGGGTGCAGTCCAAGGGCGTATACGCGCTGCGGCGTGATTTTGATGTCTGTCACGTTAGGTTGGTATGTACGCACGACTGGTCAGCGCTGATGGTCACAACACACCATTTGGAAGCCAATGTTCATATAGCTTGAGACCGCCCATCCGTTGTCGCAAGTCCTTCAGACTCTTATCCGTCGTCTCTCGAACATCGTCCTCGGTGAATGTCCTCACGCCGGGTTCTGCGCCACGCACAATGCCTTTCAGGCTATCCAGTCCGGCGCTCCATTTCTTGCCCTCGACCACAATGTCGCCCAAGTTCAAGTCATTCACGACACGAAGCTTCTTGGCCTTTGCCACCTCGGCTTGGTTTTCTGCTTGGACTTCTAGCTTGCGCTTCAGCGTCTCATTATCCGCCTCGATACCGGCCAGGCGTGAACTCATGCGCGTGGGACGACTTGGTTCGCGTTTCACTTGGTCTCCGCGGCTTTTGCGCTTGGGCGCCGCAGGCTTCGCTGGTCTAGCTTTATCCGGAATAATCTTCTTTGCCGTGACGGAAATGTCTGTCAGGATGGCGCGGTTGGCGGCGATGTTTTCTAGTCGTTTGCGCTCAAAGGCGCTCATTTCGCCTGGTTCCTTCTTGACTGGCATTTTGGCGGTGGGAGAATTGTAGCGACGGGCGAGAGCAATCGTGGGAAATAGATCCTGTCCCCGGTCAGACTTTGTAGTGTTTCAATCCGGAAACAACGAATTGAAAACCAGCAATTATTCAGAATAGCATCGCGAATTGGTCGCTTTCGAGGCGGCAGTCGCCAATAAACGCGACTCTTGGCGCGTCCACTCAGGCGGTCGCTTTAATGGGCGGCGCGAAGTCACGCGCCGACACCATCCGAGGTTTTATTGTCCCGGGAATTAGCCGGCGGACGCTCTTCTGGACCCATCACACTTCTCATCATGAGCTTGCCATGGACACGAGATGATTGCATCGTGATGGCACTTATTCAGCATGTCGTCAACACTGCTGTCGTTTCTGTACCAAACCAAGACTCTGCAGAGAGCACTGCGCGTGCCACACGTGTCGCAGTTCATCCGTCTTGCTCACGCATATGGAAGGCCCAGGTTCCGGAAACCAGACAACTCTATTCCTTTCGAATGGGACCATGACACACCCTACGAAGAAACGATGAATGCGCCCGGCCAAAAATCCACGATAACCCCGTCTGAAGCAGAGATTTTCAAAGGCATCTTTGATGAAATTGCCCAAGGGAAAATGCCAGCCGCAAAGAGGCGGCCTGCTCCCTCGGACGGCACACAAATCAAGGGCGACAATCCTCAGGAGCCCGAGGCCGGCATGGCGCGATCCATAGTCGAGCAAGCACGTGTCATGGAGTTTCGAGAGAAATTTCTCGGCCGATATCCGCCGTCGTTGAGAAACGCAGCTCAAGTTGCGCTGGGACTGTATGAGCTGGAGCCGAATGGTTCATCAGTACGTCAGATGGTCGAATTGGACGAGGCAGATCAAGCAAAGTGGGAAGAGCGTGCAAGATACGAACGCGCCCGTGTCCAGGAGCGCGAGAGGGTTGATGGCTTGATGGGCACCTGCCAGACGGATGCCGAGCTGTGGGCTGTCATGGAAAAGGAAGTTTTCTCTCTACCGAGAAAGCTGGGAATTTTGCAGCGTAAAACAGTCAAGGCCAAGAATGAAAAGGGAATAAATGGAAGCGGTTCAGCCACGAACAAAAGCGGTGAGGTCACAGAAGCGTCGGACAAGAACCCGGACAGCAGAGGGAAAGAGAAAGAAGAGAAAGCAACTAAAAAAACAGAGCGCAAGGCCAAAGTAGAATCGGTCAAAAACGCAAAGCCCAAGGGTACTGGGAAACCTGCAGGTGCTCCAAAGCCTGCAACGAAACTTGCTGCCGAGGAGGAAAAGCGTATAATGGACGTCCACGGCCCTCTATACCCGCACTTCATCAACACAGCCATGGGCCTGTTCGACACCGCATTCGATCGACCATCCGACTATGCATTCCAGACCCTTCCTCGTGTCAAGGAACTTGGCCTGCCATCCTACGTGCTAGGAGTGTCGACACCGTTCTACACCCGACTCGCGCAAATGCATTGGAATCGATTCGGCGATGCCAACTCTGCGTTGGATGTACTGCAAGAGATGACTGCCGCCGGACTATATGCGGATCAAGAAGCTCAAGATCTATTAGTGACCATTCGCGATCACCTACATGGATGTACATGGGGTGCGCAGGGGCCATTTGTCATGGGCATTATGGAGGCGCCACCGTACGATGGAATGTTGGCACAGCGTTTAGAGGAGATGGAAAGTTATGTGGTGCAGTCGACGAGCTCGACGGATGCGCAGGCCGGGATTGCGGCATAGCGGAATGCCTGTACAATTGGCGCATCAGGGTACATGATGCTGTATTATACATTGTCTCTACATAACTTGACATTGGTCAAATCTCGGATGCCTAGATTCACGACTCTTACAAAGATGGTATTTCTGCTTTCGGACAGAGTTGTGCCTGCCGCCTGCTAGAAACTCGCATGCTTGCGGCGTCATGCGGCTTCAGCCGGGTACGCATGCGATGTAGCCGGTTGGCGAGACTCGTCTCTCTCAGGAACACAGAGTCATACGGCGAGGCGTTTGGCCAGATCACCAACAGTAATAAACCCAGCTCTTCCTGGCCAGTCAAGTTCAATAACAGCCTACGGCTGGGCTTTGTTGATCATACACCATTCAGTGTACCTCAGACTTGCATCCCGGGCAATTATCACTACTGATATTCAAGCTAGCGAGGACAACTCCTCCTAGCGCCTGATCGAATTCTGGCCAGTCGACAAGTTCGGCTCATGGCTTGGAGCATGGGCAAGTCTAAAGGCATCGGCGACCGTGTTGCGAAAGCAATCACATTCCGTCCATAAACCCCTGTATTCAATATGAACCGAGGAAATGTATTCAAAACAACTCACGAGATGAAAGAGGTATCAACTGGAATATTGCGGGAATTGCTACACGGGCATGACACTTTGGCTACACGGGCATGACTCTTACACGGGCATGACTTTTACCACTTCTGATTGGTCGCATTGTCTCTGTTAACGACGCTGGATTCTGCCACCTCAGCCGCAAGTACCTGGGCCATTTTAACCTTGCTTCTGTGTAAATTACTTCATTTCGGCTAAGCTACTACGCAGCAACCCAGTGGTCGCGCAGTCGGGGCGACCCCCTCGAGCTTGCTTTCTTCATTTTCGTAGCTTTTAATAAACCATAATACGGCACCCTATGCTGTAGAGATAGCGACCAATTCTTTCACTACAATCTTGTTCTCTTCTCAAGACGTCAATGTCTTTGCCTCGCACACCTCCTCGCAGGTCGCGGAGCCCTAGTCCCAGTGATCAATCACAAAGAGGAAAGCGACACAAATCCAGTCGGCGACGCAGATCTAGTCCTTCCACAGTTGAAGACCGACCACAATCCGCGAGTAGCTCTGCTACGAGTATCGGTCAGTTCTACGGCCTCGGGGACGAAAATGCACTCGATAACCTGTTCGCCTCTTTCCCGCAAACACTTTCAAGTCTCCCACACCCCCATGGTTCACAGGGCCGCCATGAGCCTGCATGGGGCCTTCGATCTGACTATGAGATATATCTTCAAAATGACTTCTTCCGTGGAAAAAGATGGAGCCAGCGAGTCAGAGCGCTTATACCAGGCCCAGAATTTGATCCATTCGCCTCTGAACCTCCCGAATCACCCCCATCCGCCCAGCATCTCCCAACAAGGACAAGAGCCGAGTTCGAGTCCGCAATGCGCATAGTACGAGAGGTTACCGGCGAAGGTCGAAGGCTAACTGTAGACCTTGCTCGATCATACGAACGTGTACAAGCTTGGCGAGAGAGATGGGGATGGTCACCATTAAGTTTCGAAGCATATGACTCTCCTCCACCGTACTCTCCACCTCGTAGGTCACCCACACAACCTCCTCGAATATCACCGACGCCCGAAAATATTAGTTCCTCGCCTATGCGACAGTCTCTATCTCCCGCCCCGGAGCCAATTCCGAACCCAATAATCCCTGGCGACCCAGCGCCCTCGGCCGAAGTTCTTTTTAAAACAACCAACGCATTTGCAAAGGAGAACGGATTTGGTATTATTCGGCGGAATAAATATTCCTATAAGGGACGGTTGATTAGGTACTCCATTCAATGCGACCGGTTTGGACAATCTCGGGCCTCGGGGGGTTCTGGTCTTCGAACCCGAAGGTCTCGGAAGTGTGATTGCAAATGGATGATAATTGCTGAAGCCCTAGAGGAAGGCAAGTGGCTTCTTCGACAACATAGAGACCCGAAACATCACCAGCATAACCATGAACGGAGTATTACGCCATCTGCGCATGTTTCCCACCGCCGCCTTACTACACCAGTTAAAGCAACCATCGAGTCAGCAAGCCGTCGCGCGGGTATTCGAGCCAGTGATGTAGCTGCTATGGTTGAGGAGCAATTCCCCGATACAACACTCCTGCGGAAGGATATCTATAATGCCCGTTCGTTCATTAACCGAGAGAAGCTAAATGGCTATACACCTACTGCGGCATTGATCAAACTCTTTGATGAGAAGAAGATCCCATACATCGCGAAATGGGCCGATGATGATCCAGATAGACTGCTTGGTCTTGTCTGGACCTTTCCGTACTGTCTACAGATGTGGAAGCGCTTCCCCGAGGTTATTAGCTTTGATAACACATATAACACTAATCGCTTCAAGCTTCCTTTATTCCAGGCTACTGGCCAAACCTGTCTTGGAACTGTGTTCAATGCTGCATTTGGCTTAATAGATAACGAGAGGAGGGAGGGGTTCCAATTCCTTGCAGAGAGTGTTCGCAAGCTCATTACAAAACACTCACTCAGGGAACCAGATGTCATCATCACAGACTTCGACAAGGCTATGAAAGCTGCCGTTAATGATCAGTTTCCAAATGCACAGCAACAGCTTTGTATTCATCATATCCTTTCAAACGTTTTGCTTAAATCGAAGACTAGGTGGACGGGCCAACGTGAGGACAGTACTACTAGCCCTAGCGCTAGTGACAGTGAAGACATTCCCTCACAGGCGGATGGCGGGTTGAGCACTACAGATAAGCATCTGATCGAAGATCGGTCGAGTAGTGATAAGATTCCTCATACTTACCAAGGCGTTGTTTTAATGTGGAAAAAGGTTCTCTATGCCGAGACTGAGGAAGCGTTTGAGCAGGCATGGAGAGATCTTTGTAAAGAGTTCGACGACCAACGAGCGATCTTACAATACCTCTACTCGACTTATATGCCTGTTAGTGCTCAATGGGCACGTTGCTTTATCCGTCGTTATCGTAACTTCGGAATCCGAGTTACGTCCGGCACAGAAGCAAGCAACAATAATATCAAAAGCTATCTATTAAATGGCATGAGCCACCTCTACCGACTCGTCGAGGCAATGCAGGATATGATACATGACCAAGAACGTGCCTTTAAGGATGCCTGTGGACAGGATGATGTCCTGACTGCTCCACAATACCTAGGTTCGATGGGAAACTATCTTGGTGAACTACGAACAACCATGTCATCGAAAGGACTTGGGTTAATCAACAAGCAATACTGTATTGCTCGCAAATTTCTGCCGACGGGGAAGAATCCCTTCCCCGACTCTATTGGACTTTGCGACGACGACTGTACGGTCTCTATTGAGCTGGGAATCCCATGCTATCATAAAGTCTACGCAAAGCTAGATTCTGACACACGTTTCACTAAATGGGAGGTCCACCCACGCTGGCGACTACGGGAATCGGCATCTCAAGATCCATACCGACGAATTCTTGACCCGAAAGTTGCCACTGCACTACGTGGAAGGCCAAAGAATACAGCGCAGGTTATCCCAGAAAGCCTAGCTATTACATCAAGTAGCCGATCTGATAATCAACCAAGTGGGCGACGAGGTCGACCGCCAGGAAGTCTCAATAAGCCAACTCTTGCTAGGAGAGTGCATAAAGCTACTCGAGAAACCATCACACAAACTGGTGGCCAAATTGGCATCTCAGCCCAGCAAGGGCCAGGTAGACCTTCTAAAGTCCTAAATGCTGGGAATACGACAGGCGTGCGGTACAGTGGACGGAGGACGCAACGAAACATTCGCAGGACAAGGAGTCAATGGGAACTGGCTAAGAGTGATGACGAAGATCCAGATTGTATCGTTGTGAGGCAATAAATTAAGTAGACCACATCACGTCTTTTGCCAGTATTTGACAGTTACTGGCTAACAGTACAAGGACGGTAGTTTAATCCGAAATGCAGGCTTGCAAGATAGCAGAAGACCAATCGCGCCCACAACGATAAGTGACACTGCAATTCATGGTGATGTAGGAGCTTGTTAGTGAAGTTGGCTACACCGCCTTTCCGAGGAAGTATCTGTGGGGCCAAGAAAGTATGCGACCAATCAGAAGTGGTAAAAGTCATGCCCGTGTAAGAGTCATGCCCGTGTAGCCAAAGTGTCATGCCCGTGTAGCAATTCCCAATATTGCTGTGCAAAAGAGTACCCGTCCAACTATAATCCTGCACCCAAGACCATCCTGGTATCGTTTTCGAGTTTTCCATCTACACGCCAGGCCCAAAAGCTCCGTATACTCAACTGAGCTTCATTTCAGATGAACCCTTTTGGAGCAGTCTTAGGGACGTACTGCATTTCATCGTTGGACTTGTACTGCTGCTGAAGACTAGAGCTTAGGAGCTGCTGCTCGCGTTGCTCGGCCTCCTTGTCCTGCTGGACCAGGCTGCAGCAGTAGCAGAAGCACGACGTGAGGATGTCCTCGAGGCACGACCCGGTCAAATTGTGCTTCTCGCGCATGTTCATCCGCTGCATGGCCACGGGGACCCAGTGAAGACCGAAGCTTGCGGCGCCGCAGTAAAGCAGGCACTATTTCCAGGGCGTGTTGTTAGTATGCTGCGACTACGCGAGACCTTTCATCCGGCTCGTCCGATTTGGAAACAAGAACTCACAGAAGTGTTGATGGCCCCATATTCATCGAGACTTCCGCTGTTGCGAAGGCGGTGGCGAGTCTTGCCAAAGGCTACGCAGGGCAGGCAGCAGGTGACGAAACAAGTGTCAATGGGGTGGAAGCAGTCGAAGAAGCCAGCGGACCAGGGCTGAGCGGTCTCTGGTGACTTGGATTTGAGAACCTCTCCGGGGCGAGAGAGCACGTCGTTGAAGCGGGATTTCCAGTCGTCAAGGTCGGCTTGGTCGACGAGCCCGTTCTGGCCATGTTGGGATGCAACCGGCGCGGGAGTAGAGGTGGGCTGGGGCGTGACGGGGACTTGTTTCTGAGAGGAAGTCATTTTTCTAAGAAAGGCAAGGGACAGTTGGGAAATGTCACAAAGAGACAAAGGAAGACTTGAAGTGAAAGAGGAGAAGAAGCTTGTGTTGGAACAGCAGGCAATACTACTTATAGTAACGCGAGAGCGGACAATCAGGCTCCTACAAAATGAAAGAGGACCGAAAAAAAAATCAATAGAAACAGAAAAAGGAAAAATGATGCAATTGCGTGTTGAAGACGCTTTTTCTTGTTCCTTCTGTTGAGTCTAGCGACAACGCCAGATTCAGCCTCAGCCGATCTGCTCAAGGGACGCAACCTGTCCGCCATGACAATAACGGGCCAAGGATACGCCTGTTGGCCCTTTGAAAATTGGTGGCAGGATTAATGAGTAGCGAGCGAGCTTTCTTCGCTTTGGACTAGGTACGGTTTTAGCTGGTTGACTCTGAGCTAGGAGGCATCGTGACGTTTTTGACGTGCGTGGTATTTCTATAGACCGAGACAGTGCGTAATGAAAATCTTATGGAATTAAAGGTTTCACCTGCTGTCTTGTAGTCATCTCTGCTGCTGCGACTCGCAGCCTCCGTCTCGGGGAGCGAAGCTACCGCACGTATAATGAGTTCAGAGCCTCAACGCCTCAAAGCAGCCTCGGGTGACTTATAAGCCTCACGGCACCGCATCTTGGATCTCTTGACTCCATTCAGGCCCGCGGTCCTTGCAAACTCAAGTTTAACAAACAAGAACCGGGGTACGGAAAATACAAATTTGAAGCCAAGGGCACAGCACTCAGCCTCGAAGTGACTTGTGGAAAGATGGCAAGCGGCTTGCATGGCGTAGTCTCCGGGGCCCATCGAGGTCCCATCTTCAGAGTCAAGGCAGGAAGAGACAGTGAGTTTGACAAGACAACGAGGCGTACAAGCCGTCCAGTTACTGCGAAAATGAGGCCTCGGCCTGGAAATTAAAGGGCTTTGAAATCCGGGCTTCTGAGCTCAGCCAAATCCGATACAGCTTCCCATCCGTGCCTTCGGCGCGAGTATGGGCCACTCTGTCCATGGCGTCTTTGTCTTTCCGTGTTGGAAGACTGCAAGGTCAAGGATGAGAGACACATCTACAGGGCGTCTTGTATTGACCGGACACCGAAGGCTTTGTTGAGTCGTTAAGCTGCGCGATTTGCAGAATCGTGTTACTCTAATCAGCTTGGAAAACCTACCTGTCAACAGACAATGACGACGGGAGCTTCCTAGTTTGTATACTGTTCATCCTCCTACGACAGTGTGCCCTACGTCAGCAGCCAACCAGTGTCTCGTGGCGTTGCCACAGAAAACTCCACGATTTCAATTTGTCACACCTACATTATCATCAAAGTTGGGCATAGAGGCTATTGATAACCAAATAACATTGAACATGTCCCAGAAAACCAATCGACAGAGCACCTATCCGTGCTCCATATCTCATAACCCGAGTTCCTAGTTCCTCGTCTCGGGATACATATTTGGGTAGTCTTTGGTCCTGAGATCTCATCGCTGGCATGTGCTAACCATAGGTGAAGCTCTCTGTTTGGTTAAGGCCCATTTTCCAGCTCCTGTAACAAATCTGTTGCTGCTGCTGCTTCCTAGTCAACTTCCTCATCTGAGTAGCCGGATCGTTGCGAGTTCGTCCAGGACTTCGATTAGGGCTGGGGTCTTGTACACGAAGTGTGAGTGAGGAGCACCTTGACTTTCCCGAGGTCGTGGCCACTTCATTGCAGATTCTAAATCCCTGGCTGAGGTCCGACGAGAGTAACGATCAGTTGATCGTTCATTGTCGGACTTGTCACTCAGAATCGTTGGCTTCTGTTTAATATCAGGGCTAAAGAAGACGGTCGTCTTTCCCCTGCCTGAGCAAACATCGTGTTTACCAGTCTTCCGTGCATGTGCCATTGCCTTCTCGTAGCATCCTTGGGCAGACTCTCTGTCACTCGGCGATATACGCAACGTGCTGTGAAGTAGTAGTTGTTTGAGGGCATTTGATTCCTTGCGGCACTCATCCTCAAGGCAATGGACAATCCGGTCACACCAAGTTAGATTGCGCTTTGGGGAAGCAATGGCAGCTTCTGCCTGGGAGGGTCGCTCCCTGCACTCCTAGTAGTCTGGGAGGCCAAAGAGAAGTTGGTGTATCACTACGCCTAGCGACCACATATCCACAGCTGGTGAATACACTGTCGCAGCCCTTTCTAAGAAGCCTTCCTGGATTTTTGATGCTGCATAAAGTGGTATGCCGGAAATGGCCTTTTACGATCGCCACGTGCGTGCAAGCTAAGATTCCTGAGAACTACACGAATTCCATGTTAATTCCGCTCGCAGACAAGGACATCATCCGATTTTATGTCTTAGTGGACAATTCTTCGGCCAGATTCATGCAGATACGCTGGAGCTAAAGGCATCTGGCAGAGAATCGACACGCAGGCAGTGGTAGTAATATTGTGAGTTTATCCAGAGAATCTCGCTGGATATATTCGGAGCGTGGTCGTGGATGAGGAAGCAACTCAGCCGAAAAGACGTCTACAATATCATGCTGCCCAACTATCAGGACTCTATGCAGTTATAGATACTCAGGGTGCAGAAAAAACATGGGATAATCTACCGAGCATGTCTGCCCCCCCAACTTGTGTCGGGACGGGAGGACGTGTTAGTTACTGAAGAGTCCCTCAGTGCTAGGGCTGTCCTGGCAGTACCTTTTGTCCGGTATGATTCTGAAGTTATGTCGCGCCCAGGAGCAACAAGTCTCAACCGATCCTGTGGTATTTTGATGATGACATCGCACGTCCTCCTGCACCCGAATACAATGCCTTTTGATGAGTGAAGAGTGCTCGTGGAAAATAGGGAAATAAAGGCCGGCGAGCGATGACAATGAATGCTGCTAGTGCCGAGGATTGATCAGTCCGAGAGTGCCAACGTACCGCAGTTTTTTCGTACGTAGTAAGAACACCATGTTCTGACGTTGGAATGCCTCATGTGCTGGTTTCTCCCTCAGCTCTCACATGGACATGCAGTCGGGGTAAGGGTAAGGGCAAGGGTAAGGGTTACTTAGTTCCTCCTTGGCCCCACCCGTCCGACTTAGATCCTGATCATCCTGGCACCCGATGAAGGTTGAGCTGGCTTCAACTTTCCATCATCAGATCCTGTAGGCATTGTTCCCTCTCCTTTGCTGGACAATACATGGCAGTCAACGCAACTTCTCATACGCCGTCACCATGACCATACGCCAAGCAAAGTACAGCGACCTGCGGGCCATGGCTGAGACCGCAGCCGCCGCCTTCCATCACGACGAGCTCTTTGGCGAGCTAATGCATCCTCGCCGACAAGAGTACCCCCAAGACTTTATTAACTATTTCGAACGACGCTTTCTCAAGAAATGGGGTGACCCAGGCTGTCGCTTTCTCGTCGGACTCGACAAGACAAGTGATAAGGTGATTGCCGTTGCGCAATGGGAGAGGCAAGGCGTCCGGCCAGCATCTTGGAGCAACAGTCTGATCGCAGGTAAGAACAAACACTCACCAGTCCCTAAGCCCGCGTCAGGACATGGATTTGAGGCCGTCAGCTGGAAGGGGCATCTCGGATTTGCGTCGTCGGCGGTGGTTGCTGGGCTTCGGGCTTCACTGAGCTGACCGTCCAAGGCCCATTCATGCAAAGCGCATCTTGGCTTTACCTCAGCGCCTTGGACTTCCTGTGGCCGAATCGGGCAGCGGATCCCGACAAGATCAGGATTCTAGAGGAGACGTATCCGCTGTTCGCGCATCATTGGATCGAATCCAGGCGGCAAAACTGGTTCTTGGACGTCCTGGCTACTCATCCGGACCACCAGGGCCAAGGGCTTGGAAAGAAACTTGTCATGTGGGGGGTCAACAAGGCCATGGAGGAAGGTATTTGTGCGTCGGTTATTAGCTCGTATGGTAACGAGGCATTTTACGGACAGTACGGCTTCATAGAGGTTGGGAGGGCGAATATTGGCCGCCTTGGTGCTTGCGGCATCAAAGGTGGTGCCATCATGTTTTGCGAGGAACATGTGTCGAGACGAGCATGCGTTGGACAAAAGTAAGAGGTACAAACTCCACCAATATGAAGTGCTCGCGATCCAGTGCTCACGATGCTCCATAGGAACGATGCGCTTCCACGCGTGAGGATTGCGCAG
This sequence comes from Metarhizium album ARSEF 1941, assembly GCF_000804445.1. NCBI lineage: Eukaryota > Fungi > Ascomycota > Sordariomycetes > Hypocreales > Clavicipitaceae > Metarhizium > Metarhizium album. The sequence continues at coordinate 253,538 of NW_024467584.1, forward strand.
AATATGCGTCATGGATCAGCCACGATATGACCTCGAGACGTTTCTCATGTTGATGATATACTGCCTTTCCTTGAAAAGATTGGCCAGCAATGCTGACCGGACGATCAAGATGTATGCCGTGACAGTATTCAACAAAGTGAGCCAAAGGTGAGGACGCCGCTGCCGACCTTGACTTGTGCAACTGGGAACAATAGTCCATTCATTCAGCATGAGCAAAGCCGCCTCCGCAATCACTCCCTCATGACCAGAACAACGGCGACATGCGTGTCCCGACACATGCGGCCTCTGGAATCGGTGTACACGTGCGTAGTTGGTGACAGACCAGATACTCGTCACCGCCCGGTGAGTAGTCAACTCTCCTCACACACAGAAGACCCCGACATTTGATAAGTCTCGAGTCGATCCAGACGGCCCGATCTCTCGGTTGCTGATGAGACAACGGCTCAAGGCCTCGCCAGTTCTACTCCCCGTGTGCAATGTCACCAAGGGCTACCTCGAGAGCAGGCAGCTCGGCAAGGTCGACGCAAAACTCGCAGGCGCGCGCCGTCAAGCGCAACCGCCGATCCGAATCACCCATCTGCCTTTCATCTATTGCTCGCATCTCGCCCGAGGAGGCGAAGCGGGCTCGCCAACGAGTCTTTGACAATCTCGGCTGCGGCGACCCCCATCCAGGCATGCCGAGGGCCATCTCGAGTGCCGACCAACTGACTGAGGTACAGCTCGGGCGGCTTTTCGACATGTTACATGCTTGCGGCAGAGCGACGGACGAGCAAGCCACGTTGCTTACCACGCGGGCAAGCATCGATGGCTTTGTGGACGCCGTATTCAACGACTGGAACAGCGGCAACGAAGAGGGCATGGTGAAGCCCGAGCTGGAGTTTCTGGTCGAAGAAGAGGTTGTCGCGGGGACAATATGTGGTAAGTCTTGGAGTATTAGTTCCAGATGTCTGCCGGGCTGCGAGCAGAGTGCTAAGTAAGGCTGGCGGTAGCAACCCCCGATCTCCATGCAGATGAGGGTAGATGCAGAGCATCCAACACTTGCAACGCAGTGGTCTCTGCGCTCGCGTCGTACAGCTGCAACCCCGCGATGCTCAAGATGGAATACACAGTCGTCGACCCCTTCTCTGGACAGTCCGAGGCCTTTTGCCCGCTCTGGAGGAACGATATTCACTGGGCGCAAACGGGGTGGAAGGACACCCTCCGCCAGGCCATGGAGGGCAAACTTGTGTCCAAGATACATCGCTACAACAAGCACCTGGCCGTGTGGCAGGCACGGAAACTGATCCAGAGCTGGAGCAAAGGAGGCATCTCCTCCGGGCCGGACCCAGATAGGCTGGGATTCATAGGACGCGAGGCTGCGAAAACGGTTCTGATGGGCTTGTGAGGGCAGTCGGTGCAGACAGAGTCGGGGGCGTGATGAAATCATGTCTGCTTCTAGCACAACGTTGGACGCTCGGGCGGGTTTCGTTTCGATACCAAGACTTACGTCTTTGCTGCCTGTGACTGCTTATTGTCCCCCAGTCAAGTCACGACTTTGACTTTGACCCAGAAACGCCGCAACGTCACTCATTGCGACGGTGATGCTGCACAAATGGCAGGATAGTGGAATGGTTGAGTTTCCAACACAAAGACAACCGATAGAGTGCTCAACCGATAGATTCTTTCCCCTTCAGGCAAACAACTACTACGTGCCGGCTACGTCATTAATGGCACCGACAATGAGATGACCACGACCGTACAATAGCACACAAAAGAGAAACAACATGCCGTACACTGTCAGCCCCCCCTCTCGATGATGTCTCCTCGTCATTCTGGTCATCCCCTCTTGTCACCGCGCTGCCACGCCCCACGAGTCGAAAACGTCAGGTCCAACTATGAGAAGCGGCTCTGGCGCAGCGGCCGGTACATCCGAGGCCACTCGATTTCTTGGCTTCTTATTCTTCTTACATCTCCTGTATTTGGAGACGACGCATTTCGGCTCGAGCTCAGACGTAGTTTCCTGTGTCTCCAGCGATGGGGTCGGTTCTTCACGCTCAGCTACGTCAGCATCAGCATTAGCATCAGCAGGCGCTTCTTCCCACGTTCCATACCATTTCTCCTTTTTCGCCTTGAAACCCCACATGTCTTCTTCGGCTGTTTCTGGTGCACACTCAGGCTCACCTTCTGGAGCAGCCTCCGGCTCCGGTTCTTGCTGCGGCTTGTCCGCGACGGGCTCAGGCGCCGGCGCCGCTTCTTCCACCACCTCGGTCTCGTCCAAGGGCTCTGGCTCCGGCTCCGGCTCCGGCTCCGGCTCCGGCGCACAGGACTCACCTTCGACAGCACAGGGTTTCGCGTCGTGGCCGGACGTCCATTCTGACTCGCCAACTGCCCGGGGAGGCTCTACCACCTCGGCTTCGATGACAAAATCAGGGGAATGGGATGTCTTGGCTGGAACAGGGGAGTCGGCGACTAATGCCCGCGTGTCATCAGCAGTAGTCGAGTCCGTCGTGTAGCTTCGTGGAATCCTTGGACCCGTGACGTTTTGGCTCTGAGCACCCGTGACTTGGGGCGAGCGATGAGTTTCGAGCTTTGCGAGCCTGCGCCTCTCCGACTCCAGGACTTTGAGCTTGTCGGCGCATCGGCTCCGCTCAGTCGGTGCAGTTTCTCCCTCTCTCGCAAAGAAAGCGACGTCCTGATCTTGCAGGTCCATGACCGCCTCGGACTGGAACAGCGCGGGCAGCCTCTCCAAGAGACACTGCTCAACAGCCAGAACGCTGATGTCGTCTACAAATTTCTCCAGAGCCAGCTATAAAAACCACCAATCAGCATGACGGACGGCCCCTGGTGGCACTCACAAGGCATCAAATAGCATCTGTCTTGTCTCCCTTACCTTGTAATATGCAAGCATGTAATCAGTCGCCATCTCGGCCCCGGACCGCTCCATGTCAATGTTGACACTCTCCTTGAGCAGGTTGCATAAACTGAGCGGGGAAATGGTGACGTTATGGCCCTCTTGCAAGCTGTCACGTCCCACAAGCTTTCCGAGCGCTTCCTCTAGTCGGTCGTGCGTTCGCCTTTCTTGTTCCCTCTGCACCATGTCGATCAAGTAGCTGTTGTACGTGATGGGATGGCCGTGTACATATTGTCTCAGGATCTCACGGAACTTGGCATTGAGCTCGGCCTTGAGATTGTCCATTTCATGCCCGACAAGGAAGTGTATGCCCCGTGTGGTTCCGCCCACGGTGACATGGTTCAGTATGGCCTGGGCAACGTCGTCGACGATGCCCAGAACCTCGGCTTTGACATTGTTCGCGATGACCTGCCACGGCTGACACTGCTCGATGAACAGCTCCCGGATGATCTGGGCGTTGAACGTGCCCGCGAGCCCGCGCGTGCGGCTGCGTCTCATGGTGTCCATGACCTCCGCGACAAAGACGGATCGCCACTGGTGGCCGTCGGGAAGCTTGCGCTCCTGGCTGCCGGCGTCTTCGATAATCACGCGGCTGTGTCCCCGCTCTCGCATCTCCTTCTCGAAGTTGGTCAGGGTGTTTTGAACGCGGGCCCGGAGGCGTCTCCGATACCCCTGGTCGGACCTGGCGCTGCCGAAGAAGGCGTCGTCGTACTCGCCTTCCACGGCGGCCTTGATGAGGGTCGTAAACTCCCTGCTCACCTGCAGCATGTACCTGCGCAGTTCCAGGACGGCGGTGCGCGGCTTCCCCAGCCGCTTGAGCTGCGCCCTGCACGCGTCGATTTCGTTGTCGACGTCCTGGAGGATGCTTGGCACCTGCTGCAGGATCTGGTTCCTGAGGATCTCCCTGAGCCTCGGCATGAGCGACTTTATGCCCAGGTACTTGGGGTCTATGGTTGACCAGATGCCGCGCGAGAAGAAGCGCTCTTCGTCCTCGTTGCGCTCAACGGCCGAGCCGTCCCGCGCCTTGTGGTGCCTGTTCTTGAGGACGTGCCAGCTGAGCTGGCAGAAGACGTCCCTGTTCTTGGCGATGTGCACGTACGCGGCCTCCCTGTTGGACCCCGTCTCGAGAACGTCTGGCTTGGTGATGAGGCCCAGGGTGCGGATGCCCGTCGGGTCGTGTTGGCGAACAATGTCGGTGATGTCGCCCAGGTAGGAGTAGTTCTCTGCCGAGACGACGGCCAATATGATACTGTGCGGCCTCTGGATGTAGTTCTGAACCAGTGCCCGGATGAGCTCGGCATCCTGAGCCTGCTGGTCCTGGGCGTCGGCACGAAACATGCCAGGGAGATCTACTATGGTGAGATGGGGCTGCGTCGGGCCGCAAAGCTCGACGCGCAGGACGTCGGTGCTGAGCATTTTGGCCTCGGACAGGCCCATGGACTCCTTGGCTTCCCCGATGATGGTCTCGATGTCGGGCTTTTCGAGGCTCACGGGGACGGTGAAGCGGCCCGAGCGACGCTTGTCGTGGCCGCTCCGTTCCAGGCCCGGATTGATGGATACCTTGACGGCCGTGGTGTCCTGCCGGCGAAGGACTAGCTCGGTGGTGAAACGAGTGCACGCGTTGTCTTCGGTCAGAAAGGAGATGCCCGAGATGGCCTCGAGCACGGAGCTCTTGCCGGCGGACCGGCCTCCGCAGACAATGATTTCCGGGAGCTCGACATGCCTGTAGATGCCCCCCGACCGGAGCCGGTCGACGATGTCGAGGAGATTGCCGTGGTCCTCGGACTGAAGCTCGACGAAGGCCATGGTGAGGCGCTGGTAACGGTGATGTAAGCGGGTTGCCGGGGCCGCGGGAGATGGAGAGAGACTTGATGTCCACACAACCTGACGGGAGCAACGTCGTGGAAATAAATATCTGTTTCTCGTCCCGTGTCGAGATGCCCACGGCCTCGCTGTACGTCGTCTGCCTGCCGCCTGGATGGTGCATCTGCACAGATGGATGGATGGTGCTGGCATGGCTCACCGCTCACCCTGTTGCTGCCCAACTGCCCACGACGAGAGGCTTCATTCGCGAGCACGCCTGCCAACGGACCCCGTCGTGGCTGCCCGTCACTGTCGTGCCATGGATACGGGATTCCCGGGCTCATTGCAGCGTACCAGGTCAACTTGTGTGTGCTGGCAGCAGGACCGCGAAGCCCAACGGCGGCCGCTGCGGGCCGCTTGAGGCCGGCGACGATGTTCATCGGGCTGGGCGAGCATGTTGTGTGACGCGCAAGGCCGTGTTTTGCTGCCACACGGCCGGGAGCCCAAAACCACGAGGGCCTCGTTTTGGGCCTTTACCGTGGCTCGTGGCTGACGTCTCTGGACAGTCGAAGCGTGCTGGAAAAGAGGCCGCGGCTGCTGGTGGCGCCCTTGCTGCTCGCGGTAGTCTGGATGTTTCTGCTGCACCTTGTCAGGTAATGGTACTCACATACGCATACGTGGCTACATACGGCGTGGTGGAATCAGAGACCAGCCATCTACATGCCCAACCTGGCCTGTCTCGATTCCCCATCACAGGCGAGGGAGTCTTCCTTTCCGCACGTATCAGACGTGGCATATACTCGAGAGGTTCTGACTTGCCTTTCCTCCGTGCAACCAGGCCAGTCAGGACGTGCTCGGCCGCGCCATTCCATCGTCGTACGTATCCAAACGAAATGCTCCGACGCGGCCTCACCACCCAGCGCCTAGACTCTAGAGCTGAACATCCTTGTACTCATCGTCAAATACTACCAACGCTGCAACGCCACCCGTTTCTACGACCTCGGTATCCACGACCAGCGTCGCCAATAGCTTTGCGGGCTCGCTTGCGCTGTGGTTGTCGCTGACCACATGGTGACAGCCGGGACTCTCGAACCAGCTTCCGCCCGCTCCGAAGACCCGGGTCGGCTCGCTGTTCATCTTGTTGAGCACGGTGCCTTGAAGGACGAGCACGGAGACGGCGGCGCCGGCATGCGTGTGAGGCGGAGTGGAAGCGTGGGGAGGAAATGTAACCGTCAGGCCGATGCTGGATTTGCCCGGGCAGTTTGGAAGTTTATATCGATATGCGAGCTCCACCGACGGAAGCGGTCGACTGTTTGTGAAAATAGTGTCAGCCCTGTCGGAGTAGTACCAAGCGCCATGGGTTTGGACATGGGTGCCTTTGTGCAACGTTGCTTCCTCTTCTTCTTCTTCTTCTTGTTGATGTTTGGGCGCGATTTACCTTCTGTCGTATTTGGGAGGATCTGGCACGACTTGGCCTTGTGCCATGATGTCACCTCTTCTTGGGAAAAAAAAAGGAAAAGTGTTCGTGTCAGCTGAGGCTGGCCGCAAAAACGCCTGGTCTCACGGCCAGACACACCAGTCGAGGTGATGATTTATGCCGTCCTCCGTCATGCCCACGCGGATATTGACGGCAACCCACGCGTGAGACTTCCGGCGACAGGCCGTCTGGAGTCAGCGTGGTGTGGGCATGGCGGCGTCATATCATGTCCCCTTCGGCAAACTGAGCATCAGCCGAACACGTGGCGTTTTGCTCCTGGACAGGTTGACGACAACCTGACGAATCCTTTCCTCTGTGACGCCCGTCTCCCAGAGCTTTGCTCCGACGGAGCCGAGACGGAGAGGTTTCGACTGTGAGCCAGAATGCGCATAGATAGTGTCACCCCCTCGAGCCGACAGCGCCATGAATCTGCTTGCTGACCGCTGACCAGCCATACTTGAGTGCCCGTTCGCCTGGATCCGGCCGATCTACTTACTCGGTTCAAGCACCCTGCGTCCCTCGATCCGGCCGGCCTCATTCCAAGATTGGCTCCAATGGAGTCGCTTCCCCTTCCCAGCACCGTGAAGGTGGTGCACCAGCCCGACGCGCAGTCACCACGCCTCGTGCTTGAAAGGGCGCCGCTGCCTACCATTTCCCGCCCGGACGAGTGTCTCGTGCGCGTGTACACGACGTCGCCGTGTCCGGGCGAGCTGCATTGGGAGGTCTGGTTCCCTTCTCTGTTTGCCCCCGGACGCGAGAGAGTGCCTTGCACCGAGGCCGCCGGCGTGGTTGTGAAAATGGCCGATGGCGACGAGGCCCGCGCCTCCCGCTTCAAGGTCGGCGACGACGTCTTCTTTCGTCTCGAGCCGTCTCAGACAGGCAATCTCCGCGAATACACGCTGGCTCGGCTGTCCCAAGTCGCACACAAGCCCAAGAGCGTTGGATGGGTCGAGGCCGGGGCGACGCCGCTCAGTGCCCTGACGGCCTGGCAGGGCCTTTTCCGACACGGGATCCTCGATGAGAGGGCCGTTTTCGGAGACGACGCGGCCAGGAGGAAGAATGCGAATCTCGGAGTGCTCGTCACGGGAGCCTCTGGCGTCGTGGGCGGCTGGGCGGTGCAATTTGCCGCGCTCGCCGGAGCCGGCCGGATCGTCGCCGTCGCCGGCGGCGCCGCGGCCGGCGATCGAGTCCGAGAGCTGGGCGCCACCGAGGTCGTCGACTACAAGGAGCAGCGCGTTTCCGACTGGGTGGCTGTGAGTCCGTCGGAGCGCGAGGTCGATGCCGCGCTTGACTGCGTCGGAGGGCCGACGCTCGCGTCGTGCTGGTCCGCCGTCAAAGAGGGCGGCGTCCTGCACAGCGTCACCGGCGATCCGCAGCAGTCGAAGCCGGCGTCGGTTGCGAAGCAGCTTGCCGAGGCGTCGTGGTTTCTTGTCGAGCCCGACGGCGCTCAGCTCGAGGCAATCGCTGGGCTGCAGGGCGAGGGCAAGTGCACCGCCAAGGTGGACAGCGTGGTTGATTTTGAGCATTTCCAGGAGGCGTTTGACAAGGTCGAGAGGAGAGAGGCCAACGGCAAGGTGGTGATTCGGGTTTGCAGTTTTTGATGCGGGCATGTCCATGACCGCAGTATGATCATGGTTGACGAGAATGAACTCATGACTGATACTTCAGTCACGATATGGATCCGGTGCGCGGCCAACGATCCGAATGCTGTCCGGCGAGCCATTTGTTCCGTCTGTTGTGTTGAATTAGCACAAGGTATGATTTCAATAGTTGTCGACTCCTCAACCCACAACACTCAGGTTGGGGGATATTCTCGGTATAAAGACATTTTCAGCCCTTGTACTCCGTACGGTTCTGTTCTCCACAATGTTATCCACTCGTGATTAACTCGCGTATCCAACATGTTGTGTGTGCCCTGCTCTTCAACCTCGACCAGCAACATCACCAGAGTCCAACGACTCTCGTTTCGCATCGCCTGCCAGTCATGTCAGCGCTACTCAGGGAACCGGGAGAAAAATCTCTCTCGACGCTCCTGGCCACACTTACCGCCGTCCTCGGCCCTACAACCTATGTTTTTGCGACGCTTAAAGACGAGGCGAATCTGCCGCCCGTGTCTGAGGTGCAGCTTTTCTTCCGCGAGGAGGAGGGCATCACGATAGTCACAAGCCTCGACTGCGCGAAATCCCACAATCTGGAGTACTTCTTTCCCTGCAGAATGATCACGCTCGGCGTGACGTCGAGTTTGGAGGCTGTCGGGTTCATGGCGGTGATTGCGACCAAGTTGGCGACGAGGGCCATGGGCGTGAACCCCGTAAGCGGATTTTATCATGACCATCTATTTGTTCCGCTCGGGAGGGAAAACGAGGCCATGGAGGCGTTGAAGGAGCTGGCTGAGGAGAAGAGGAGTGCCACTTCCAGCCAGGATTAATATGCCCCCTGTTGTATGACAGCACTCTACTTTTCTGGCTACAGCAAACTCGCAACGACTGTTCAAAGATGAGCCGTGGTCCGATTCCGAGCCTGTCAACAAGCCCTGTGAGACAATGCTGTCGGAGCAGCTCACTTTTACGACGTCGCCATCCCGCGGACGTGGCAATATCTATGCACAACACCAACACGGACCCTAGATTATGCAAAAACACTTGACCAGCTTCGTCTAGCCGCGAAAGAAAAAAAGCCCATCACCGCTCAACTTTTGACCCTACTCTTCTGGCAACGGCGCCTGGGGCGTGATGTAGAAGCCCAAGTCGGAATCGAGGTTGGGAATCGTCACCATGTCGTTTCTGGATTTGCGCTCTTGGATGCCCAACTTGTCGCTCTTTGGCTGCTCGATCCAAGAAAACCCGTTGCCCCAGTAGTCGTACCTCCGTCCCTTGTATGTCCAATTATAATCTTCCCATCGATCCTCCGCCAGGACCTGCATATAATGCAGCGAGCTCCCCGGCCACAGGGCGGTGATTTTCCCACGACTCGTCTTTTTGTCTATTCAGAATCTGTCAGCGGGCGGCAGTTGACTGAGCGGACAAGGGAGAGAATACTCACACCAGCTGCGGCATGACCCCGTCCACACCGTCTTCTTCATAAACTCCCACACGCGGCTGTCAAAGTCAGCCTGAGCCTCGGGCTTGACGTCAAACGACGACGCTCCGTATCGAATCGCACGCTGGAGCAGCCTGATGAAATAGTCGCTTGTGGCTTCCAGGGGACCTACGAGACGTGTCAGCCTGCCAGCACAACAAGTCGAGGGAGCAAACGGCAATCCGTACCCATGAAAGCGCCGTTTGCAATAGGCGTGTTTGGTCCAAGGAATGTGAGATAGTTGGGGAACCCGGAGACACCGGTGCCCAGGTACGAAACTGGCTCCTCGGCCCAAATGTCCCGGAGGTCGACTCCGTCACGACCTAGCACGGGGAATTGCGGCTTGAAGCTGTTGTCGAACCCGGTGGCCGCGACAATCACATCCACCTGGTGCTCGATTCCGCCGGAAACAAGGCCCCGAGGCGTCACCTCGTCAATCGGACTAAACACCGCCGTGACGTTCTTCTCCTGCACGCTGTAGAGGAACTGCTCGCAAGGGTTCACGCGCCGGCAGCCCACCTCGAACTTGGGGACGAGGTGATGCCGCAGGGCGTCGTCCCGTATAAGAGACCGCATCCGCGTCTCGAGCGCGTCCCGAATGCTCTGCTGCTCGGGGGAGGCCTTGAGGAGAACCTTGAACATGCCGTTCAGGTTGGAGTTGATTTCCTTGCGCATCCGGGCATATCCCCGGGCGTCTTGTCTGAACAGGGCCTTTTCGCCCGTCGTGTAGTCGCGGTTGGGGGATTCCGAGTCGGCATCGGCCATGGGCGGCGCGATCCAGCCGGGCGTGCGGATGTATACCCGTATCGAGCTGCATGTCGGCTGGAGCTGAGGGAGAATCTGGATGCCGCTGGAGCCTGATCCGATGAGAGCGACCCTTTTGCCACGCAGGTCTAGCCGCGAGTCCCACGCGGCAGTGTGCACCAGGTCGCCGGCAAAGGTTTCCAGCCCCTTGATGTCGGGCAGCTGAGGGCGATGCAGGATGCCGGCGGCGTTGATCAATATCTCGCACTGGATCGTCGTCTCGTCGTTGATGCCCACCGCCCATGTGTTGGTGGTCTCGTTCCACGTGGCCGAGACGACTGTCGTGCTGTACCGGATGTATTGTTCCAAGTCGAAGTGCTTGGCTACCTTTTTGAGATAGCCGTGAATCTCCTCTGACGAAGAGTATCTGCAACGCAAGGTCAACTGTCGTCCTGGCCGTACCCGGGGCGGGCAGCACTGGGGACAGGGGCATACAATTTGGACCACGAGGGATTTGGCGCAAAGGCGTATTGGTAGCAGTGGCTCGGGACGTCGCATGCGCAGCCTCGTCTGGTGAGAATCCAGGTATCCGGGTTGGACCAGCTCAGACGTACCTGGATATCTGTTCTCGTACCAAGTTCCTCCCAGGTCGGCATTCTTCTCGAATATCTGGAGCTCGACGAAATCCTGCAAGTGATGCCGTAGCTTATAGGCTGCTCGTCTTGTCAGTTGCTCAACATGATTCGGGGCTCCACGCTGGTGACACTCTTGACGAGTCTTACCCATGAGAATGCCAGATACTCTGCCGACTTTGTCAGCGTGACTGTGTGTCTGCATTCCAAGGCTCTTGCTTACCCGGCGCCTATGATGACGCATCGAGTCTTGTGGCTTGATGAAGGCGTGGTCATCTCTGAGGAAATTGTTCTTGTCGCGCTGGTGTTTGGGCTTGATGTCGGACACGAACGTGGTCGCGCAGAGACAAGGCAGGCGTGCGGGAGCAGCGTCGGTCGTGACAGAAAAGCGGTTTATTTACACTTTTACCTGTTACGTGGGCGGAACCAGTGAAGCCAAGGCAAATTTTGTTTACCGTTTGTTGATCGCCTCGTGAGCCCTGTCGCTCGTGCCACAAAGGCCCAGGGACTGCTAATGTCGCCATCCATGTCGGCCACGTCGATGGTTTTCCGCTTGGCCGTCAAGGTCTTTCCAGATGCCATACAGGGGTGTCGATAGCTTCATCGAGCGCCATGCCCAAATGGACTGAAAGATTGTCTGGGAGAGCGAGGAGGTGGATAGTGTCAGGAGACTAGTAGCCTAGCCGTGATCAGATAGACGCTGATTATGCGACGATACTGATCTCGAGCCTCCTTTTTCATTCTCTGATTCATATTGATATTACTTGCCCCTGCCCTGGCTGCCCGTTGTCTAGTATCGCCGGGGCTCCCTGTACGAGCTACACTTCGCTCGTAGGTCTGTGTTTGTTCCCGGGAAACACGTCTCGACGATGAAACACAACATATTACTACTGAGAGTGACGCAAATGCCAACCCTGAATCGTGGCTACCACCCGTCGGAATTTGGCGCCGGCTCTGTCCTGATACAGTATATACACATTGTACTGGATGTTCCTTTAATTTCTTGCAACTCAGGAGTTCAACATTGCAGACTCAATTGTTCGACTTGGGTAGACGATGGTACTCGAGCTTTATTCGTGGCCTAATCACTGACTACTATCCGAGTTCTTTATAACTTGCGACTACAATAATCACACAAGCCTCCACCTTGTCATTTGTAACATCCCCAACATCCTAATCAAGACTGAGCTGGACTTTCTTGCATGGGGACGCGTCGCAGCGGAATGCATCGAATGCTACGGGAACCTCTGGCACTGCAATTTACACGACGCAAAGTCAGTATCCTGCGACTCCGGCTTGAATGATTGAATCCAGGGGACACCTACAAGCTGGCCAGTTGCCGCTCTCAAACGAGTGCAAGTATACGCTCAGGTACGGCTTGCTGTTGCGGTACGAAAACGAAATGTACGTGTGAAGATAATTCAGAGACCCGTGGTCGTCGTGCGGACTACGAGAGCCGCGTGTGTGAGTCGGTATTGTCTATCCGAAATGCAGGATCCGGCGATACTTACAACGATCTGTGCAGGAAAGCCTTGTACTTCCTCGCCATTTCAGTCCAGCCGCGCCTTTCGAAAAAGGCAGTCAGGGCGTCCGTCACGTCCACGTCTCTCATGCCAAACACGGTAAAATAGACCTGTGGTTCGGGCGTCGGGTCGTCGTGGTGAAGTGTGTAGTTGACCATGGATGGGAGCTGCTCGTCCGGCATCTGCCCCAACGGCAAGTATGGCTTCGGATAGCTCCGTAGACCCGGAGAAATTCGAAGCAGCTGCCAGAGCTCACGGATGAGGGCGAGTCCATCCATCGTCGACTGGTCCGCAAGTTGACCGCCTAATGTCCACAGGTCTTCCATGGCGGACAGAGACACCATCCGCTCCAGGAGGTAGATCTTTATACGAGATTTAGCGGCGTCGATCAGGTCGCAGGAGAGGAGGCGCGGCTGCAAAACACCACCCTCACCGGTGCCGCCACGGCTGTTTCGTGACACGACGTAGCCCTCTAGCCGTTCAAACGCTGCGCGGATGCTGCTGTATTGTAGGGACAGCTTGTGGACGGAGCCAAAAATGAGCTCGTGCATCGATTTGCCCGTCGCCAGGGACTTCAACGCCGGGTATATGTATACTTTGAGGGCGAATTGGTTTCCTTTTAGGTCCAGGGCCAGCTTGTTTTGCGTTTTGATACCGTCCCTCGCGAGGCCGTTGTCGAGCAAAAATGCAGACTCGAGCACGTCAAGAGTGAGTTCTCGCTTGAAGTACTTGAGCCATTCGAGGTCTACACCTGCTTGGATCTGGACGAGCTTTTGCAAGCTCTCCCATATTGCCAGCGTGTTGTACGGATCCCCTCGGGTGCCGCTTGCCGCGTTGATGGGCTCATATGTATATCGGACGACAGAGTTGGAACAGTTCAAGCTGAGCTCAAACGGAATCCCGTATCGTGTCAAGATGCTTAGCCACCGCTTCTTGTCGTTTCTGGGGTAGACGCCCAGAAAGGGAATGACGTGCTTCTTGTATATGCCCAAGTGTCGGTACTGGGCGTTGATGCCGTGTCCGGCGGTCTGGAGAATAGCTTCGAACATGGGAGCCGTGCTGTGCCACCAAAGCTTCTGGTCGTCGTTGGGGAAGTCAAAGATGAGGCTGAGTGTGTCATAGACACTCGTGCTTGGCTTTTCGTCGAGCTCCATGGTTGAGTTTGTAATTGTTCATCAAGGGAATCGCTTTCCCGGGAGCTTTCGAGGCGGCAAGAAGGATCTCGAGACAAATTGCCTCACTGACCGAGCCAAACGTGCGCTAGGATTTGCAAGCCCATGATTGTTCCTCGGCAGACTCGTACGATTATATACCCTCGGTTCATGAAAAGCATATCGAGAAAATGCTTGATGCGTCAGCATGTTCGTGTTCACAGCATCAACACCTCTTGGAGAGTGGACGCGGCTCGCATCAGATGAAGGAACGGACACACCTACTCAAGCCTCAGGGATATCGAGATGGTAGCTGGGCATCGACGTACAGCCATCGACTATCAGTGCCACAGTATATACTCCGCGCCGCAATGATTGACGTACCATACCGAGCCTCTGCGAGCAGATACGATCTTTCGAACACATTCCCGCAGCACGTAACCAGGGCGCGGATGTTACCATGCAGGCTAGTCGAGGCACTCCGTCGTGTGTCGAACAGCGAATACCGGGCTCAGGGTTAGGGTTACCCCTGAAATGGCGAGCCTTGTCCAATCACCCGTTTTCCAAGAGAGATTCGTGCTACTTGATCTTGTGTGGCAAGAATGTAGACTTTGCATGCATCTCGAAGTATGAGGCAAGGCGCGTGTGTGCATTCAGAGCGCCGAAGGTTTTGATATGGCTGGCCTGCATGTTGGCGTGGCAAGCAAGACCCCGGCTGAGTAGATTTCGTAGATAAATATCAACCAACTCCATTGGTAATAAGGCGGTGCTGCTTCAAGAAGAGATGTAACCAAGTACGCCAGGGCTGGCCCAGACAGATTTCTTCTCAAGCACAAGTCGGCTCTTGAAGAAAACGCCGACTCGTTCCGCAAGAGTTCCACGGCATCAGCAGTAGAAGCAACGAGGCATGATGAAGTTGTAGCTCACTTCAGAGAGGGGAAGGGACCAGTAGTAGTCCCTTGGCAGCCTGGGGACCAGATATTCAAGAAAACCCCGAGATATATATTCTGGGTGTTCTTTCACGATGCATTTGTACAATATCGCCACACAATCTTGCTGATACAAGTCAAGGCATCTACCGATCCTTGACTCTCCTCGCAATCCGCAGAATCGCCACGGCCTATCGCCAGTCTCGGAAAAAAACAATGACGATTTTACTCACGGGCGGACGTGGCAAGACGGCGAGCCACATCGCCGCCCTGCTGGATGCGGCCAACGTGCCCTTTGTCGTGGCGTCCCGTACCTGCAGTCCAGGCTCCAAGTATCGTCAGTTAACCTTTGACTGGCTGGACAGCAAGACGTACGATAATGTCTTGTCGCCGCAAGAAGGGATGCGCCCAATCTCAGCTGTCTGGCTTGTTCCCCCCCCGATAGCCGACTTGGCTCCGCCGGTAAACGCCTTCATCAACCATGCCCGCCTCAAGGCGGTCGATAGATTTGTGCTACTCAGCGCAAGTATGTTGGAACGAGGCGCTCCGGCAATGGGGCAGATTCACCAGCATCTGGCGTCCCTCGAGGCCGTCAAGTACACGGTATTGAGGCCAACTTGGTTCATGGGTACGGAAACCTGCTCCTCCAGTTCTTCTCGCTGACAACGTCTCACCAAGTCGACTCGCTTGAATCACAGAGAACTTTTCTTCCCCAGACGACTTTCAGTGTAAAGCTATTAAAAAGGAGGGCAGGATATACTCGGCAGCGGGAAACGGCAAAATCCCATTCGTCTCCGTGGTTGACATTGCCCGAGTCGCGTTCCACGCACTGAAGGGAGATTTGCGAGACAACACGGATCCTATCTTGGTCGGACCCGAGCTCTTGACGTATGACGATGTAAGCTGATGCGTAAAATTGGCCCGTCGATTCCCAAGCGCTGACGTGCAAGCCCAGGTCGCCGAGATTCTTACAACGCTGCTCAACAGGAGGATAAGCCATGTCAACCTGACCGAGTCGGACCTCGCCGAGAAGATGCACGAGTACGGCATGCCCCCTGAGGATGCTAAAATGCACGCCTCGATGGATCTGATAGTACGGGCAGGCGGGGAGGAGAGACTCAACAACTCGGTACTTGAACTGACGGGCACGATGCCGCGAACTTTTCTGGATTTTGCCTCAAGCGAGAAGCAAGTCTGGCTATAGAGAACTAGCTAAACAGTTGTGTGCTTGGAATCAGCTTAGTTTCAAGTCATAAATTGCCACATGGCACTCGTCAGTCGTCCAAGTCGCCTCGAGCTTTAACCCAGCACCTGCGAATAGGTGATGCCGCTCCGAGGCGTCGTATTTGTAACTACACCCAAAGCGAACCTTTTCGTCTTTCCGGACGACCATGTCATTGAGCAAGGGGCCCAGCTGGACGTCCTTGGAGCGCGGAATCAGCGACGCCTCGTGCCGCCCGAGCCCAAAGTTCCACTGGCTGAGATAATACCAGTCGTCCGGGTCCAAGTTGCAATATGAATGCGCGCCGTTGACTCGGTCCTGGCACTTGGCTTGGAAAAGCGTCTTGGCATGGGTCAGAGCCTGCAGAGCAAAGGGCACGACTCCGTCGCTTGTGTATGCCCTCAGTATCCGAGTCGGCACCTTGCAGCTGTCCAGGCTCATGAAGATGGAGCTCTGAGCACTCGACTGCCCCTGCAGCGCGCGCTGGGCTATGTCGCTCAAGAAGGCAGCGGCATTTGCTCGTGAGAAGTTGCCAATCGTGAGTCCGAGTAGCAGCACGCAGTGCGGCAGGTCGCAAATCTCGGGCGTATGGCTGATCCAACGCAGGCCGTCTTCGAACGTGCCATGCAGCCCTGTGAGCCGGACGTGACGAAACCTGTGTGCCGGAATGGAACTGAGCGTCGAGGCGAGCTGGGAAGCGCTGAGATCGAGCGCAAAGTAGGCCGCGGGTTTCTGTTGGGCCTCCAGCGCTTCGAGCAGGTACGTCACCTTCTCGAGGTTTCTTGACAATCGTGGCGCGTTAGCTGGAGTGGAATCTTTGCTCGAGGGGCGACGCTGGATTTACTGACGCGCTGCCCAGATCCAATATGACGCTGTTGGGCGCGATAGACCGTGCCATGTCATGCCCCTTTTCCTGGAGGATCCGAATCTCCTCCTGTCGAGGATAAAAGTCGGGCTGGCGAGAGTGGTGATTCCAGTACTCGAGTCCTTTGTTTGTGTAGAAGAGCTGCGCAGGCAGCGTTTTGGGGTCGTTGCTGAGGCCATTCAGGACCTGGTCGGCGAGTGAGTCTTGGGAGTGACGAGAACGGATGTCGATCACTCGAGGGGCGGCCATGGTGGATGTTTTTGTCGTCTATCAATACGCTGTATGTTTCAAGAGAGGACTCGGACGCTTTGTCGGTGGCAGATTGCTGCATTTATAACCTCGTCATGCTGTACGAGTTGGTCTTCTCGCATTCTTCTCGCAACATGTATTGCCCGGGCATTGTGGATTCGTACGTGACAACTCGTATCAAAGCCCTTTCGGGACCAAAATCTAGCGTCCTTCTCGGTAGATCTTTATGATGCATGCCAAGTTGCGTGACTTCTATTTCGGTCCACGCTGTCGGAGCAAGAACTCATCTAAATATCCAACTGTTCCAGAGCCGGAAACGCTGGGCAACCACAGCTCCGACACCGCGAGGCTTTCTGCACATTCCTTCGACATCCCAGTCTTCGCTTCCGACGCCAAGTCTACTGATGAACACTTCGTTGGGGTCCCACTTTGCTTTGATCGAGGCGAGGCGCTCGTAGTTTGGCCCCCAATATCTACGCTGAAAATCCCCCTCGAAAGGGTCACCCAGATTACGGTACGATACCCTATCGTCGGGCTCTAGCGAATACAAGATCGGCATGTCATGTGAGTTGAGACTTTGCAAGGCAGACAGCTTCCCCTGAGTTGATGGCTCGACTGCGCGCACCAGGGTGATCAACTGGGCAGCAGAGCGCCACGCTGGATGAAGGGGGATGTCAATATCGCCATTGCCCGTGACACGACCACCGAGGTTGCTGGTGAATAGAATATCGTTCGGCCCCAGATTCAGACGCGAAAAGTTGCTTGCGATAACCGTTGGACCTCTGGCAGAACTGAAGAGTGCGTCAGAGATCAAGACAGATCCCTGCACGATGCCGTATTGCGGCGGGTAAGTATCTGGCTTCAGTCGAACCTCTGCGCTTGCCTTTTCGCGAGCTCTTGTGGACAGATTTGTCAAAATGCCATGCCCGCGGAGAGGCCTCATCTCCTCCTGCATTAGGCGATGCCAATACGATTCGTCTGTCGTGCTGGGGAAATGGAACTCCAACGTGGCCTGGACAAAGCCTTGGTTCGGGCCCATTATGACGATTTGCCCCGGGAAGCCTCGCTGATTAAATTGCTGCAAGAGACGCAGAAGCTCGGCCACTCCTTTGGTCCAAAACAGCTTGTTTGAGTGGGACGTTGAGATCCTGACGGCAGCGACGGTGATGGCATCATCAGGATACACGCGAACGGTGGCTTGAGCAACGACCCCAAAGGTGCCTCCGCCTCCTCCCTTCAAGGCCCAGAACAGGTCTTGGTTCTGGTTCTCATTTGCTGCAACTAGCTCGCCCTGGGAAGCCCTGTTAACATCACGATGACGAGAGTTGGGCGGCCAACGCCAGACGGAGCATGGGACGAGACGTACATTCGCGGTCACGACTTGGTACTCCAGGACGTTGTCTACTGCGAGCCCCTTGGTGAAGCTGTGGAAGCTCGACACGCCACCTCCCTGCAAGAAACCGCCGACGGCACCGACCGTTGGACATTCTCCTCCAACAATCGTGAATCCCTTCTCGGCGCCCTCGCTGTACACTTCCCAGTGCAGGACTCCTGCGCCCAAGGTGACTGCCGGCCCGGAGCCTTGTCCGACGGAGCCCCGGATGACAAAGTTGTCATGATAGGTGATGCCTTTGAGCAGATTGGTATGTATCTGGAGCGAGTCGGGGGAACTAGATCGCCCGGCGCAGTCATGGCCAGTGTTCTTAATTACAAGACGGAGATTGTGATCCTTGACAAATCTTAGTGTCGCCTGGATGTCTGCCGTGGATTGAACCACGGCCGAGTACAGAGGCAGTCTGCCTTGGCGACAGGCCGACTGTCGAGCTTCCTCCGGCGACGTCACCACATGGCATACCTCCTCGGCGACATCGTCGCTTTCCCACACCCAGTCTTGCAGTGTTGCTAGATTCGGCGAGCAGCCATTAGTCTCTTCTCCTTGACCACTCTCCGGAAGGAAGCAGCAGGGGCGCACCGGGGTTGGAAGCTCGCCATCCGCTATCGCGTGCCAGGCCAGACAAGCTGGCACAAGCAGCACCGTCGTACTCGGGGCCGTGACATACGGAGGCGGCAGGACGGATCTGGACCAAGCTTCCCTCCATCGACTTATTGAACGCGTCCCATTGACGGGGCGTCGGCCAGCACGGCTCGGAGGGCCTGCAGCGGCATTGATGCTGGCTTGACCGCGGCCAAAGCACCGCAAGGCCTAGGGCTAGGCCAGCTATGGGGGCAAGTCGATGATACATCGGTCTGGTATCTGTAGCAGCCGGCCAACTAGCTCCCAATGACGGACGGTTAGCTGGTGCGTGCAAATAATGCGTGTTGTAGGTCCAAACGTACATGTGCGCCTTCGGAAAAAGTGCCCCAAACACGTCCCAAATCATCTACTTGGGGACAAGACAGATGCGAAAGTGGCGGCTAGGCAACCGGTAAGCGGCAGCCAAAATATAAAAAAAGGGTGCAGAGAAAAGTCGTGACATGGTATTGATGTGCGGAAACGCCGTTCTCCCCATCACCACATTCGTCCGGCCGAGAGGCGAAGACACGATGATTTCCGGCCCAGAAGTCTCTACACTGCATGCTCGGCGTGACGGAACTCCGATTGTCGAATCCTGACCATGCCGCCGTGAATTGCAAAGCCTAGGGACCATGGCGGATATGGCACTTGAGCAGTATCCCGTACCCCCTACTCCGTACATACCTTTGGATAACCGCTGTCATGTCCCACGGTTCGTCCTCTGCCTTGTCCTCCTTCCCAGGCCTATATCCTTTCGCGCACTGCCTCCGGGCTCATCTTCCATCCGCCGGCGAAGTCCTCCCACGGCTATCCTTGAAGCAATCGGCCCTACGCCCCGACTTTTGGTCTGACAAGTTGGGCGTCAACGGTGGGATTCTGTGTCGACCGGTTTGCCCCAGGAGCCTCATTCCTTGATATTTATCAACAAGATGGGGCCGCAGACCCGTGGTGGGCACGTCGGACGGAGGGAATTGTCACGAGTAGCCACGTCCCTGAGGCTCCCGTCGAGGCGCCCGTCGACAGCTGCGGCAGACACCGAGTTGCCGTCACGATGCTGAGTCCGAGAGGCCATGGCTGCTGGAGAACGAGGCGCCGAGTGTGCAAATTGCCCCTTTATCAGTAGCCACGCGCCCGTACAAGATGGAGTCTGAGCCCCCCCTCGGATTCGACCTCGGACAGCAGGCTGGATGACGCTTTCTGCGCCATGGAATCCTTCGCCGCCAAGATTATTGCTATTACGGGGGGCGCCTCCGGTATTGGCGCCGCGACCTGTCGACTGCTGGCCAAGCGCGGAGCCGCCGTCATCTGCGTTGGCGATGCCTGCAGCACCAACTTTGACTCTCTGCACGAGGCCGTTGCGGGAGTCAACCCGGCCACCCTGCTCCAATGCACCGTACTCGATGTCACCTCGTCGGACCAAGTCGACCAGTGGCTCAGGGACATCGTCTCCGCCCACGGCGACCTGCACGGGGCCGCCAACATTGCCGGTGTTGCCCAGGGGGCCGGCCTGCGCGCGACGCCAACCATCCTCGGAGAGACGGATGCAGATTGGAGCCGCGTCCTCAAGGTCAACCTGGACTGCGTCTTCTACTGCACGCGCGCCCAGGTCGGGGCAATGAAGGACTTGCCCGGCGGCGCCCGCCGCAG
The DNA here is from genome assembly GCF_000804445.1 of Metarhizium album ARSEF 1941. Taxonomy (NCBI): domain Eukaryota; kingdom Fungi; phylum Ascomycota; class Sordariomycetes; order Hypocreales; family Clavicipitaceae; genus Metarhizium; species Metarhizium album. The sequence continues at coordinate 273,762 of NW_024467584.1, forward strand.
CATCGTCAACGTGGCCAGCATCGCCGCCTTCTCTCACGTGCCCGACGTCTACGCCTACAGCACGTCCAAGCAGGCGTGTGCGCACTTTACTGCATGCGTCGCTGCCGATGTCGTCAGAATAGGCATCCGGGTCAACTGCGTCTCGCCAGGTAGAGCCCCAAGTCCTTGTCCGTGGCGTCGTGACCGATCAACCCCCGTCTGACCGGAGGCAGGAATCACAAACACGCCCCTGCTGCCGCAGTTTGAGCCCAACGCCAAGTCGCTCGACGAGATCCGGGATCTGTACGCCCGCCAGGGGCTTTCCATGTGCGGAGCCGACGAAGTGGCCCGGACGATTGTGTGGTTGCTCAGCCAAGATTCCCACCCGGTCTACGGAGCCAACATCAACGTGGGAGCCGGCGTTCCCTAGTAAAGGATGGAGGAGAACGCACGGCGCCATCAGTCTAGCTAGTGAGCTGCTGCGTCAATATTGCTCGTCTTGCGCTTCGTTTTCCTGTAGCAAAGAATACAAACAGCGAGTAATTGCCACATTCTCCCAACCGCAGCGGTATGACGCTGGTCGATCGACCGTCGGAGAGATATTGTCCACCACCGTACTTGTATTGCTGAGTCCCGATGTGCTTGTGCGTTTTCGGTTGAAGCAGCATTTCTCGCCCGTCAAAGCTCGACGACGAAGCCCGTCGTTCTCCAAAGCGAGGCCCATGACGCAAACGCTCTGCCAATACTGCTCGGCTTTGAAATATATCTCGGCCGCCGTTCCCCCTTGCCAAAACTCCACCCACAAGGTGTGAAGGCGACTCCAAGCTCAGATAAAGCCTGAACTCAGCAACGTCCTTTGCGTTTTCCACACCGCAGCTTCACTCATCACCCACCCATGGCTCTCGACGTTCCTTCTGCTGAGACAAATGGATCTCACAACTCGGCCTGCGAGGACAATCGGGGTCCTCAAAGCTGCCCAGGCTTGAACCACGGCCTGCTAGATAAGCTGGCGCAGTTCAACCGTGAAAAGATTCCGGAGAGAGCAGTTCATGCCCGAGGCGCTGGCGCCTATGGAGAGTTTGAGGCGAGTACACACGCCAAGACGCCACATCCAACGGATCCAAGTCGCTGACGCGCGTGTACAACCCACAGGTCACACATGATATATCGGACATTTGCGACATCGACATGCTGCTCGGCGTCGGCAAGAAGACGCCCTGTGTCGTGCGCTTCTCGACGACGGCTCTGGAGCGAGGCTCCGCCGAGGCAGTGAGAGACGTCAAGGGGCTGGCCGTCAAGTTATTCACCCGCGAGGGAAACTGGGACTGGGTCTGCCTGAACATTCCCATGTTCTTCATCCGCGACCCGGCCAAGTTTCCGGACCTCATCCGCGCCCAACGGCCGGACCCCCAGACGAACCTCGCCAACCCCAGCAGGTGGTGGGAGTTCGTGTGCGACAACGACGAGACGCTGCACATGGTCATGTTCCAGTTCAGCGACTTCGGAACCATGTTTGACTACCGCAGCATGAGCGGCTACGTAGGGCACGCGTACAAATGGGTCAAGCCCGACGGCTCGTGGAAGTACGTCCACTGGTTCCTGTCGTCCGACCAAGGTCCCAACTTCGAGCAGGGCAGCCAGGCCAGGGCCGTAGAGCCCGACGACCAGGAGAGCGCCACGAGGGATCTGCACGAGAGCCTGGGGCGCGGTGAATGCCCCAGCTGGACGGCCAGCGTGCAGGTCATCGACCCCGAGGACGCCCGCGGGCTGTCGTTCAACATCCTCGACGTGACGAAGCACTGGAACCTGGGCAACTACCCGCCCGACATCCCCGTCATCCCGTCCAGGCCGTTCGGCAAGTTGACACTGAGGAAGGGCCCGAGGGACTACTTCCGGGAGATTGAGCAGCTGGCCTTCTCGCCGTCCCATCTCGTCCCGGGCGTGGAGCCGTCGGAGGATCCGATGCTGCAGGCCCGGCTCTTTGCCTATCCGGATGCGCAGAGATACCGGCTGGGTCCGCAGAATCTAGAAATGCCCGCCAACAAGGCGAGACGTGCTGCCGACGATGTCGATGCCCCTACTGCTGCTTCCAGAGACGCCGTTCGTCCTGAGCAAAAGAGTCAGCAGCACTCGGCGTGGGTTGCTGAAACGACCTCGAGCGACTGGTCCAAGCCAAACGAGCTCGACTACAAGTTCCCAAGGGAGTTCTGGAAGGCCCTGCCTGTCTTGCGGAGCGACGAGTTTCAGAACAATCTGGTTGTGAATATTTCCGAGTCCGTGTCGCGCACTCCCAGAGACCTGCGGCTCAAGGTGTATCGTACCCTGGGCTTGATCGCATCCGACATGGCGGAAAGGGTTGAGAAGATGACGGAGGAGCTGGTCGTGGAAGCTGAGAAGAAGGCGAGGTTGTAGTTGTAGTCTTGACTATTGTCCTGCACTTGCTGGTCTGAACATAGAGGCGGTCGAGGTTAATAATAGTCACATACGATTGTGGACGTGTTACATTCCCATTTTCGCTTCCCTTGGTGCATGGATGGAATCTCACACCAATATCATGGCGAGACAAGTTGTTTCAGTGTAGATCCCGGGCTGTTTGTGCTTTGATCTTTGCGACCATGTCCGCATCCTACGTCCTGCCCATCTCAAGTGCGGTTTGTGAGGGGCCCAGCCACCGCTTGACGAGAATGTGAGTGCGGCGATGTTTTCTTTTCTTTTCTTTTCTTTTTTTTTTCAGAGCTAGCCAGACAGCAGGGGCTTACAACGTCAGCTTGGGAGAAACGGACATGATTTACATACGCTAGATTGACCCGGGTATCAGGCAGCGACGCGTCCAAAGCTCTCCGGCATACCCTTGCGGCATTCAAAGTAGGGCTCATCTCTCTACCATCCGTGGATTTGCTGAAATATGTCAAGATACTCGGCTTCCAGCGAGCCACGGTCCCCATAGCGAGGTTGCCAAACTCACACTGCGTAGGAATCCTGGGCCACGAATGCCGAGATGCCGTCCTCAAAGCCTGTTCTCGTCATACATGCCGCTACTGCTACTCGAGTGTCGCACCGGCCGTGAGAAGACGACGCAACGCGGCCCACCCTTGAAGTTGGGCTCTTCTTCTCCCCTAGTGCGTGGCAGCCAGGACGCAAGACCCTCATACTTAAAGTCAGGCTTGTACGTGTCACGAGAATCTTCGTGCTGCTTTTACTTGGCGATGAAGGACAATCTGTAAGTCCCATGGCACGCCTCGCCTGCGTCGTCCACCCGCAAAATTCTCAAAACACAACAGCTTGCTGATGACAATGTCACAGAATCTACGCCGCGAAGTGGGTTGGCGAGCCACTCATGGAAAATAATCATACGACATCATCAACCGTCTCCATGGGCGAGAGCGGCCTAATATGGTCGTGGTTGTCTCGAACCGAGCCAGTCTCATGGAACGTGATGGCATGGATGGCATGTGGTGCGGTGCTTTTCCCCGTCTTCGTCAAGGGCCTCTACAACTTGTATTTCCACCCTCTTCGAAATGTTCCCGGGCCCAAGCTCGCGGCATTGACCGACTTTTACGCCTTCTATTGGAACTGGATACGGGACGAAGGGTACTCCAAGCGTTTCGGCTCTCTACACAAGCATTACAGTAGGATGTTGGTCTTGAAGCACGCCGTTGTTCAGGTTTACTAAAGTGCATGAGATTCTCCCATCATCCGCATCGGCCCCAACCACGTCCACACGAACCAGCCCGAGTACTTCGACGTGTAAGAAGACGGTTCAGCTTTCGGTTCGTCATCAGAGTCTAACGGCGGTTTGTTCAGAATATTCAAAGCTGGGTCGAAATGGAAAAAAGACGGCTCGTTCTACAGATATTTCAACGGCCTGGACGCCATGATCGATCCGGCACAGTACCGCGCCTACCGCACGCATCTGGCGCCGTTGTACGCGCAGCGAGCCGTCAACGAGCTGCCGCCCAAGCTTCACAGAGATCTACTCCTCTCCGCCGCCAAAATGGAGGCGAGCGTCAAGACGGGAGACGCAGTGAACATGGTCAAGGTCCTGCGGACATTGAGCGTTGGTTCCAACTCTTCAACCACCCAAGCAACTCACCCCTGACCTGACGGAACTAGACTTCCATGATTCTCTACAACCTGTACTCACAGGACATCTCCCTCATTGAGCACGACGGCTATCATCCCTTCTTGGAGGCCTTTGAGCAGCTCATGACGCAGAGCTGGCTGTGTAAGGCTCGTCCAGACCACGTCTAGAATCCCAGCTAACAGAGGCTCCTGCTTGCTTCGTCCGCCGCGTCCGCAGTCGTCACCTATCCCCTGCCGGCCATGCTCCTGGGTCTCATTCCGGGGACGAGCTTCGCGCGCTTCAAATCTTCCTACACGACCTTTATGCAGGTATGCGCAACGGCCGAGGGGAAGCTGGATGCCGGATGACAGGCAGCCGCTGACAGGGTCTACTCACAGTATTGCCAGGCCTGGAACGACAACGACGTCCGCATGCTGCAGGCGACGGAGCCACGGGAACTGCGTGATTCCCATATGAAGCGGTACCTGGCCGCCGAGAGCGAGGGCTGCGCAAAATCTCGCTTCCTGCCAAGTCCCATCGACGACGTCTTTAATTTTGTCGCCGGCGGCAGCGACACGACCTCGTACACGCTCGCCTGCGCATTCTTCCACGTCCTCTCGTCGCCTGAGATTTACGCCAAGCTCCTGAGAGAGCTGGATGAGGGTGCTGCGTTCATAAGGGACTCGTTTGACTACAGCAAGATTCAAAACCTCGCATACCTGGTACGTGCCTCGATCAGAGCTTGTTTTGTGCCCCGCGACTCCCGCGGGGGGGAGCCGAGAAGAGACCAGACGCTTACTTGTGCCTGGGTCTTTTCAGAACGCCGTGATCAAGGAGACGCTCCGGATTTCCGTCCCTGTTCCGGGCTGTTTGCCCCGGACTGTGCCCGACGGCGGGACGACTTTGGGTTCCGTCCATCTCCCTGCCGGTGTGAGTGGTTGTTTCTGCGCCATGCCCTGCCGTCAAGTCTAGTCGTGGATGCATCGCCATGGGGCGCTGACAACTCCCCCTTGCGAACAGACGGCCGTTTCCCTGTCCCAGCAGTCCATCAGCTTTGACGAGGCGATATTTCCCCGTCCACACGAGTTCGATCCGGAAAGATGGCTGGGCAGCGAAGCACAGCGCCTGGACAGGTGGAACGTAGCATTCAGCAGAGGTCCTCGTCAGTGTATCGGCACCAGGTACGTCGTTTTAGCTGTCGACAGTTCCAGCCGTACTTGGCCGAGCTGACTCGTGGTCCTTGCCAGCCTGGCCTATCTGGAGCTTCGTTGTGTCCTGGCCTATTTCTTTTCCCGCTTTGAAATGGCACTGACTGGCAGCTGCGGCGACCGCCTTCGTTGGGTCGATCGCTTCGTCGCCGTTAACCTGGATGATGTCGAGGTCAGGCTGCTTGGCGATCGGTGGAACTGACGCCAAAAAAATTACACAACGTGCGAGTGTGAGGAGTCATGTCCGGACGGCGCGGTTGGGCAGTCGAACTGGGCAAACAAACACACGCACACGTGCTGACTAGGGCGGGGCGAGGCTGGGTTGGGCCAGGGCGACGCGAGGAGGATGCAGCTGCGGAGGCCTAATAAAAATGTGAAGAAAATAACATTACTTTGAGCATGGAGAACGTTGTCGTCTTGATTTCGTTAGTTTGCAGTCGACTGTCGTGAAACGTCGCGAACCCCTCAGCTTTCACCACATAACAAACTGTACAACTTCGAAAAAGGCTAGTATGCCGTGTCTTGTTTCTGGATTTTGTAAAAGCACAGCAGCGCCGTTTCGATGCTACGGCCAAATCGTCGCATCAAAACTGACACACACGGGCAACTGCTGCTGCAGAACTGCCATATTAGTCCCGACTTGATGTCGTCCCCCAAACTGGCATGCGTCTTTTGTTCCTTGTAGCCGTAGTGTCCAGTGTACTTCAGCGAAGATGCCTAGTTTTATGAGTCGACAAGGTTCAGAGGTGTCAACGCGCTACTTGGGGTGGGCAAGACTACCAGAGGGACGATGATGGCAACAGAATCAACTTGAACTTGTTCCCTTTCACGACATCTAAAACAATGGTCCGGAAAAAACGTCAGCGGTTCCGAATCAGCGTAGTGTCCTCATTGTTCAATTCATCGAGGTGGCTTCATACACTGCGAGCTCTTCAACGACCCCTGCAGCGCTCATCATTGTATCCCTCGCCCTTGCTTGTTACTCGCGGCTTTGCTTGAGAATCGCGAGAACATCCCCAACATGACTACCAGGAGTCTGAAGTATAGTGCCGAGGGCCAGACCGAAATCCGCCAAAATCCGCTGCATCCCAAGTCTCGGCACCACGTTTTCGTCGTAGAGCACCGTGACCGCCAGTCGTCCTGCTTCGAGTTCGCAGAACAGGTTAACGGCGTACGTTGCGTCGGCGCGGTAGTTGGCATCCGACCTGGGTATTTCCACAAAGCCGTCATCCGTGCTCCCTTCCGCGGCGGGTTGCATGACCAGCAGCGTCTGGAACGAGCAAGCACGAGCCGGGCCCTCTCCCAAACGGCTTATATTTGCAAGTCCAAACTGCTCGTGTGGGATGCCGTCACTTGCGACGTTTTGGATCCCGTCGAGCATGTCGGCCACGACACGGCCGGTATCCGGTGCTACCCTGCACGGGATCGTGGCCACAGTCGGCATCGTCATCAGGTCTATGTCGTCGACGGGGGCGTTTCTGCCGGACACCACGGTGCCGAAGAAGACATCGGTGAGCTGTTGATGGTAGCATTGTGTCAAGGCCCACGCGAGTCGCACGTACGTGTTTGACGTGTACGTTTTCACGACGGGCTTGGGAACGGCCGACGTGTACGTCTCTGTTGAGTCTGGCACTGGGTTGTACGTCTTGGACGGTAGAGCCGGGAACGCAGGGGCTCTGATGTCCTTGAGCAACGAGATCCAGTAGTCGGCACCGCTTGGAAGTGATGTCAAGTATCGGATGAAGGGACTGACAGGTCGAGGCGCAAGTACGTGGCCGTCGTAAGCCGTCTTCCACTGCGCAATGATGAGCGGCAAGGTGTATCCGTCGTAGACGGAGTGATGCATCATGAGGACTAGTTTGGTTTGTGTTGCCTGCCTGATGGCAGCGCGGCAAAGCACCACTTTCACCAGGGGTTTGCCAAAGGCGACAGGCAAATCTCCGCATTCACCATTGTCCGATGCCATCCACGAGACGCTGTCACGAACTACAGCCTGTAACAGGCCATAAGAAGAGGACAGGACCATCCGCGTCCTTAGAATGGGGTTGGCTTTCGCCACGGCAGTCCATGCTTCTTCCAGGCGGCTGACATCGATGTGCCGACCTAATGGCAGCTCAAGCTTGGCAATGAATGCACCGGGCTCGCGCATGGTCTCTGACATGAGACCTTTCTGCAGCCACGTGCAAGGATAAAGGTCCTCGATTGCCGTTGTTGGGAGATGGCACTGCTGAGCGGCAGCTCTGACGACGTTTTGATTCTTGCCCACCAACGCGAATGGTTGCGGCTTCTTATCGTCTTGGCTTTTCAGAGTTTGCATCAGACTTGCCAGCTCAGACAGTTGGGGACGATGGAAAACGTTTTGAACCGTGAAGCTGTAGCCGCCTTTCCGAGCCAGTGAGACCAGTCTCATGGCCGTGAGAGAATCTCCGCCAAGGGCAAAGAAGTGATCATCGGCCCAGATTTGCTCCTCTGGCAGGTTCAGTACCTCTGCAAAATATTTTCGCAGCGTCTTTTCAACATTAGTCGTCGGGACGCGATATGTTCTCGCGGTCGGTTGATATCTTTCGAGCTGTTGGCGCGATAGATCCGCGCCGAGCCGTCGCAAAAGCTTGCGGTCAACTTTGTCCGTGCCGGTCAGCGGAACGACAGTCAGTGGAATGACGGCCGCAGGAACCATGTAAGAGGGGAGACAATCCTGCAACTTTGATAGCGCGGCGGGAACTCGAGATCGAAACTCGTCTGTCGGCTCAGCAATTATGTTAGCCGAGGCCGCTCCACGACTCCCGGTTATGCTGCCGGGGCCGAAATCCTCTCCAAGCCGTACGAAAGCCATGAGTATCGGGGGCCGTGATGCGTCAGGCACCGTGATGAGCTCGGCAACAACAAAATTTGCGCCCGGGAAGGCGAGTTTGAGATGGTGCTCGACCTCGCCAAGCTCGATGCGCTGGCCACGGAGCTTGACCTGCGTGTTCTTTCGACAGATGAATTCAATGGATCCATTCGCACCATGACGAACCAGATCGCCGCTCTTGTATACTTTGCATCTCTGGTCGTTGGTCCCGCGCAGCTCACGCAGCCAAGCCGGAGGCTGTATAAACGTTTCTGCCGTCTGTATGGGATCATGCAGATAGCCTCGACTCACGATGGAACCTTCGACTACCAATTCCCCGATTGCACCGATCGCTTGCAGCTTATCATGGTCTGCCGGGTCCACGACCCAGCAAGAATGTCCGGTTGGACAGTTTGTGGTCCGCAGGTCAGACGAAGTTCCCGTTATACTTTGAACTGCTATCATGGAACACTCCGTCGCTCCGTAGAGATGGACCACGCGAGCGTGGCTCACCCATTTGGAAATCTCACTTGTTTGCAGCTTCTCTCCGCCGAGAGTGAGCGTTCTCATTGTTGGAAAGTCTTGGGGATCCAATATTCGCGCGATTGTCGGAGTGAGACTTATATGCGTGGCTCGAAAGTGCTGCACTGCCTTTGCCAAATCGTTGGACCGCTCCGTGTCCGAGGGAACGCATACGCAACCACCGACGGTCAACGTCATAAGAGTGTCGAAGATTGTGACATCAAACGCATAGGAAGCGAACTGGAACGTCCGTGACTCTCGGTTGAGTCTGAGAGCGTCGATGTATGTTTGCGTGGCTGCAAGAAACGATGAATGCTCGCTGACCACGCCCTTGGGCGTTCCGGTCGTGCCCGAAGTAAACACAGCATATAGAGCACAATCAGGAGTCGCGAAGGAGTCCGGGCCGTGGATGACATCAGTACGCCAACTTCTCTCGCAATCGTCGCTTCCCAGTTCGACGACTGAAGGCGCCAAACCGGCCGCTAGCTTGGCATTCTGGGTTGAAGAGACAATGAGCTTTGCCGAAATTTTGTTGCAGATGTCGAAAAGCCTCTGATGAGGATGTGATGCATCAAGCAGTACAAATGCTCCGCCGGCCTTGATCACTCCGAGCATCGCGACAATAGCCCATCGAGACTTCTCAAAGCAAATGGGCACAAACACTTCCGAGCAAACACCTAGCGCCTTGAGATGTTGGGCCAGCCTGGATGACACATTGTCCAGTTCCTCATAGCTGAGCTCGCCATCCCACGCGCACACTGCCATTGCCGATGGGCTCCGTTGGCACTGATCCGTAATCAGCTTGTCCACGCGATGGTTCGTATGTTGAGGCAATTTCTCATTCCACGAGTAAATCCGTGCCTTTTCCGCATCGCTGAGCAGACAAATGCCGTCAACTTGGTCTTTATTGTGGATAATCTCACATATCGCTTGTTCGAGGGTATTTGCGACACTAATCGCCTGCGCCTCATCAAGGAGTGATGTCTGATACCTCAGAGTAATACTCGTCACATTTTGTTCTACGCCGAAAGTGACAACAATACCGAACTAAGGAATTTACGTCAGCGTCTTTTATTAACCTCGCACGCTTGCGCGGAGGTCTCTTACCAAGTCCAGGGTGTCCGCGGCTGTTCCTGGAACATCATTTTCTTCCTGATCTGGCCTCTCCTCATTCCGACACAAGACACACGTGTTGAAGAAAGAGGTGACTGAGTCTGCCGCATTTAGTGGGAGCTGTGAACCCGAGGTTTCTTGAGCCCGAGGCTGTGAATCGCCAGCTATCTGAAGTGTCTGGAGGATGCTCAAAATCGATGTAGTCGAGGCAAAGTCAATCCGACAGGCGTCAATCTTCTTTGACGCTTTTCCAAAACACACGGTATCCTGTCCCGTGTACGCACGAAGGACAAGACCCCAAGCTGCGCACAAGACTGCAGCCACGTCGTCGATGCTGTGGAGGTTTGAGAAAGACTGCAATTTGTCGTGGCCATGCTTCAACACGGTTGAAACCGACGCCAAACCTGTCCCAGAAGAGCGCCCAGTGCCTAATGCTGGGAAGTTGCATGGGCTGTAGCCTTCGAGATATGTTTTCCACGCCGCCGAGTTCGCCATGTCAGTTCCTGTGTGATGGAAGACAAGTCGCAGCAGGCAGTTTGTACCACGACAGATTTCCAACGAAAGCCAACCCTTGACGTAGCAAAGACGCACTTATACTATCATCGGGTATAAGTAGAGGATGAGAGTATTCTGTTGAGGATGGGTACGTGGGGAGCGGGACGGAGTTGAGGGCGTTGTCCAGATCAATCTACGAAATCTCAGCCTTCGCATGGGCTCCTCGGCCCCAGACGTAAATCTGGAAAACAAACCAAAACGTGCTCTTTTACTGTGAGAGGACTCCTACAGTTGCAGTATAAATAGCCATGTGGCTTTCGGAGTGACTCTGGCAAGCAAGCTGTCCTGCATTTTCAGCTATACGCGTCGCCACAAGCCAACCGAGGCTATACTAAATCATCATGGCTACGTCGAACCTCTTCAAGCCAATTCCGCTCGGAAAAGGCGTGCTCCAGCACAAAGTAGTCCTTTCGCCCATGACACGCTTTCGTGCGGACGACAACGGAGTACCACTTCCTTTCGTCAAGACCTACTACGCTCAGCGAGCGTGTCTTCCTGGAACCTTGCTTATTACGGAAGCTGTGGCCATTTGTCCGCGGGCCAAAGGCTTTCCCAATGTGCCTGGCATCTGGAGCCCCGGGCAGATTGCAAGTTGGAAAGAGGTTGTCGATGCAGTACATTCGAAAGGGTCCTACATATGGCTCCAGCTCTGGGCGACTGGACGAGCAGCGGACCTGGACACCCTGAAAGCGAACGGAATTGAACTCGTCTCAAGCAGCGCCGTTGCCGTCGGCCCCGACGAGCCGGCGCCGCGAGCTCTCAGCGAGGACGAGATCGCGTCGTACATTGCCGATTATGTCCAAGGGGCTAAAAACGCAGTCTTTGGCGCGGGCTTCGACGGGGTCGAGATACACGGTGCAAATGGGTTTCTCATTGATCAGTTTCTCCAATCTTCTTGTAATCAACGCACGGATCGCTGGGGCGGCAACATTGAAAATCGCTCGAGGTTTGGCCTCGAGATCACGGAGCAAGTCATCGATGCCGTCGGCAAGGACCGCGTCGGCATGAAGCTTTCCACATGGAGCACTTTCCAGGGAATGGGCACAATGGAAGATCTGGTTCCTCAGTTCGAGCACTTCATCACACACCTTGCCCAGATGGACATTGCCTATCTCCACCTTGCCAACTCCCGCTGGGTTGAGGAAGAGGACCCTACCATCAGGACGCACCCGGATGTCCATAATGAAACGTTTGTCCGCCTGTGGGGGGAGAAGAGGCCGGTCTTGCTTGCAGGAGGCTACGACGCCGAGTCGGCCCAGCGCGTCGTGGACGAGACCTACTCCAAGCAGAATAACATCATGGTGGTTTTTGGACGCCACTACATCTCCAACCCAGATCTGCCGTTCCGGTTGAAGATGGGTCTCGACCTTGAGAAGTATAACAGGGACACGTTTTATATTCCCTTCTCGGACGAGGGATACCTGGACTATCCGTACAGTGAGGAGTATGTGGCCCAGGAGGAAGGGATCATGGCATGAGAGTGCACGTAGCAACGCTGCCTGCTGTTCACACTGGCACTTACACCTTGGAATACAATGCTGGCGCCGTGTTTTGAATATAGCCTATTTGTAAGCTTCTAAACGCGGAAGCTCTCGTAAATCTGGCTCATGTCAACTGCAGGATTCCACGGCCGCAAAGAGAGGAATCTCGCAGAGTTATGGAACAAGTTACGAAGAAGAGAGAGTTGCGGGAGAAAAAAAAACTGCACAAAGAATCATGACTTCTTACTGTCTCCCCACTTTGTTGATAAATATCAACCAAATGCGGTCACGCCGTCCTCGGTCATCCGAAGTCGCGTTTTTGTGTTAAAGCTCACACTTGCCACTAAGAATAGTTGGTGAATCGTTGAATTGATCGAAAGCTTGCCCGCAATATAGTAGGCTTCGATCATGAAGAATGTCTGTGACTGCGTTGACATCCAGTTGCAGCCACTGGAAGTGAGGCCTCTTGGTACCAGTTAGAGTTGGTCCAACAAGCAGACAAGTGCTTTTCGCTCCGTGGAGTGCGGGAGAGCTGTGTTCATTATATGAGCACTCGGTCAGGTCAGGATGTTAGCCAGTTGCCCATCCCATACGTAGATTCAAACCGAATCAAGTCCTCATTGATACTTCTTATCGTACAAAGTGATTTCATCAACAATATAGGGTTTCAAAATGAAGTGCAACCGAATACTGCCATGCCAGTCGTCACTTATGCATGTGGCAATCCAGCTTTCAAGTCTGCTTTAAATGTCATAGAAAACCTGCCTTCTTACCCGGATCCCCTTTGTGCACACTTCATGCTCGCGGGCTTCCGCACTCAGGCAGCAATTAAAATTGCTAGGTCGAAAGCCACTCTCCAAGTCTTCAACAAGAATACAATCAACACGGGAGCCTCAGAGCTCTACAGCTATCCGCTCACGCGAAAGGCGCCGTGAGTACTGACTATTTGTTGACCAATCTAACAGTCGTTGGGCTCCTAGCCTCAACATCTTTCCAAATCGCGGGCGCACATCCTGCGAGGGATGTCTTTTTAGACTGTAAAGATGGCAAATAGCGAAGAGGATCTCGACATTCGGAGCTCGAGGCTACGCCTAGCTGAGCCATCCATCTCAACCCTCTCAGACCGATCAGCACCCTTGCCGACATCGTCAACGATCAAGTCAGTGACGGTCGAATTAGATGGAATAGGAACTTCATGGCGCGACCATATCAATATCGGCGACGTCTCCCCCTCGGCCATTTTTCTGGCCGCATGGGCGATGATACTCCGCGCATATACAGACTCGGACAGCGTCTATTTTGGACACGCATTCACGACGCAGCAGAGGCCCACGAACGGCCACAATGTGCTCCTCGGACCGCAGGTCAATCTGCTGCCTTGTTCTTTGGTGCTCGAAGGAGGGGCCACCATTCTGGAGACAGTTCGAGAGGCGCAGCAAGACTTGAACAGAGGACAGACAAATCAAGGCGTCACCATGGACGAGATGCGCAGCCACATCGGCATGGAAAATAATGGCTTATCCAACACTTGTATGCTGTTCTCGGCTGGTTCAGAAACTTTTCCCAACTTGGGATCTGGTGTCCTCGCCCAAGATATTGCTGACATGGGCGTCTTCCCACAGGTAAGAACATCGGAACACGTTCAGGACGGTACCAGAAACGCTAAGATTCATAGCATGACATTGTCATTCACGTATCGTCTTCGAAGCAGCTCGTCTTGCTATACCAGAGCCATTGTTTATCGAATGACCTGGCTATCCACATTGCTGGCGCTCTGAAAGCGGCACTCGCGTCCATCATCAATTCGCCACATCTGACCATTGCAGAAGTTGAACTTTTCAGCAAAGTCGATGAAAAGAAACTATTGCAGTGGAATAGAACAGCCCCCGTTGCATTAGAATCGTGCCTCCACGACCTGATCAATGAGCAGTGTGACTTACATCCCGATTCGACTGCCGTTGTTGCCTGGGACGGGTCCCTTACATATGGCCAGCTCGATTGTCTGTCGAATACTGTCGCCAAAGAGCTTCGCCTCGCTGGTGTAGGACCAGATGTTTTTGTGGCAGTCTGCGCCGAGAGATGCAAGTGGATTCCAGTTGCTATGCTAGGAATCATAAAAGCAGGAGGTGCCTTTTGTGCTCTCGATCCCTCACATCCCCCCGGTCGCTTGAGGGATATGTGCAAGGCGCTGCGGTCAACGGTGGTGATAACAACGGTAAGCGATGCCAACAAAGCAGGCCAACTGGGCTTGACTGCTATCGTCGTTGATGATGAGTCTACGATGGCACCCGGGCCCGCGAAGCGCAGCCTGGGGCAACTTTCACCGTCCAACACGCGGCCGAGCAATGCACTCTACTCAGTCTTCACGTCAGGGTCTTCGGGGAGCCCAAAGGGGCTGGTCATGGAGCATGGTTCATTCGCCTCGACTGTGTTGGCCTGCTTAAAGCCTCTGGATATTCGGCCGGACGATCGCATACTTCATTTCGCCTCCTACGCTTTTGATCTCAGTGTTTTCGAAGTGCTCACAGCACTGGTATCCGGAGCGTCTGTGGCTATTCCGTCAGAGATGGCGCGTATGGAATGTCTGCCGCGAGCCGCGACAGAACTCCAAGCGACGTGGACGTTTCTCACACCAACGGTCGCTCGGATGTATAGGCCTGCTGACTTTCCTACGCTGCGGACAGTATCGCTTGGGGGCGAGCTTCTACAGAGATCGGATATCGAACTCTGGAGGTCGAAGAATCTCATCACTGGCTACAATCCTGCTGAATGCTGTCCACTTGGCATTTCCGGCCCAGCTCAGCTCTCCGAGGCGAACTTCCTGGGTTGGCCATTCGCGTCACATGCGACTTGGGTCGTGGACAGTCGAGATTTTCAAAAGCTCGTGCCTGTAGGCGCCATAGGCGAGCTCGTCATCGAGGGACCGGCCGTTGCGAGGAGCTATCTCCACGACCCCGAAAACGCGGATCCCGACTCGCCCTTCATCCTCTCCCCTCCGCGGTGGTTGTCTCGTTTCCGCGGCAAGGCATCGTCGAATACCCGTCTGTATCGAACAGGTGACTTGGTACGTTACGGTTGCAACGGCGCTCTGCACTATATCGGGCGGAAAGACTTCCAGATCAAGATTCGGGGGCAGAGAGTCGAACTTGGGGAAATCGAGTCTCAGCTACGTGCTGCTTTGTCTCCGGGAAATCATCACGCGGCTGTTGAAGCAGTGAAGCGTGATGGGTGTACCACGTTGATCGCGTTTCTCTCCGTGGATACATCAAATCCGGTGGCACATCAGGATCCGGCGCCAACTGCACGTTTGCAAGACGTCACACCGGAGTTGGACACCTACATAGAAGGTGTGATCTCGAGGCTCCGGGGTATTCTGCCTTCCACCATGATTCCGGCAACTTTCTTGCCCGTGACATACATACCCGTGTCGAAAAGTGGAAAGACGGATCGAAAACAGTTGAGAGCCTTGGCCTCGTCATTGTCTCAGGATGAACTGTTTCGTCCGCGTGCCGGGCTGCCAAGGACCAATTTGCCAGAAACAGATGACGAGCGCCGCTTGCAAGCCCTGTTCGCGCGTGTACTAGGAATATCGCCCGACAGGGTCGGTGCTGATAGCGATTTCTTCCGCTTGGGCGGCGATTCCGTACAAGCCATGAAGCTGCTAGCTTTGGTCTCCGAGGAAGAGCTCTTTGATCTTACATACGGCGACATTTTTCTGCACCCAAGACTGAGAGACATGGTCAGCGTATCGAGGTCCAGGTCCAGTTTTACGGCGAGCGACAAAGAGTCGGTTTCGACAGACTCTAGTCTGCCTCCGTTTTGCCTTGTCAGAGACGAAGATTCACTCATGAGAACCGCAAGCGATCAGTGTGGTGTAAGCACAAAGGACATTGAGGACATTTACCCCTGTACCCCTACCCAAGCAAGTCTCATGGCCATGGCTGGCATGGCTGAAGATCCGTGTGTCTCGGTTCAATCGTTCAGATTGATAGATGGCGTTGATAGCGCCCGCGTGAAGGAGGCATGGAGCATCGCCGCCAAAGGCCATCCCATCCTTCGGACACGCATTGTTCAGAGCAAGACTGGATCTTTCTTTCAGGTCGTCGTGAGAGGAAGTATCTGCTGGACAGATGACACGGGCAGAGATGGCTCAAGTCGACGATTTCGCCCATCCTTCGACCTGGGCAGCCCATTGGTCCAGCTATGTGTTGTGAAAGGCCGGCTACTCGTTGCCTTGCATCATTCACTTTACGACACTTGTTCACTGTCTCGGCTGCTGGATCAAGTTGATGAAGCCTATTGCCAGCTCTCAGTCTGCCAGCTGCCTCCGATGAATCGTTATGTGAAGCATATAGCAGAGTCGCTCGATGCTGCCGCCTCGTTTTGGAAAGCTGAGCTGGAAGATGCAGAGCCTACGCATTTTCCCCAGCCACCATCGAAACATGTCGACAGGGGCACATTCACGCCAAGAACAAATCCAATCAACGCGAGAATTCCAACTGATGCAACCCGCAAGAGCAACGTGGAATCTCAGCTACAGCTGGCCTGGGCCATGACTTGTTATAGTTTTACCAAGAATCAAGACGTCATCTTTGGAGTTATTTCTGACGGGCGTAAGACTCGCGTTGAAGGCGTGGACAAGATGCTCGGTCCTACTTGTGCCGTGACCCCTCTTCGAGTTCTCATCGACCCAGCTCAGGAGGTAACGGAGGCTCTGGAAGAGCTAGAGTATCGTGCTGAGGAACAGGCAATGTACACACACTTTGGCTTGTCCCGAATCAGTCAACTGGGTCAAAACGCCGCAGCAGCTTGCCAGTTCCAGACGTTGCTCATCGTTCAACCCGATCATTCAGAGATCCAGGGAGCCTGGTTTTGTGAGCACGAGGTGCTCTACGATTCTATAGAGCCCAGGCAGCATTCCTTGACGTTGAAATGTCTATCCAAGCCTGGTTTCATCGACATGACGGCTCTTTTTCACCGGTCAATGTTGCCCGACACTCAGATGCAACAGATTTTGTTGCGGTTCCGACACATTTTCGCACAGATTCACGACTCTAGTGCCCGGTCCTCCTTCACCTTGAAGGATATCGATGTGGAGATTCCTAAAAAAACAAGAGATGCTGGCGACTCGAACTTGAACCGGAAACACGTTGGTGGTGACTACGTAGCTGTCAATTTGCTGTCTAGCAGAGACATTTTGTTCTACAACTCGACGCCTGACAGCCAAGCTCATCACACGCAACATATGGTCGATAACGCCTTGGAGGAAGCAGCGCTAGTTCAAAGCCAAATCTCGTCGGGTAGGACCAACAGAGGGCGTGGAAACCAGCAATTGAGTCAGGCGTCAGGAGTAGTGAACCTCGTGGCGGAGATTGATGGATACGACCATATCGTCGCTAGTACACAGCAACAGAGAGTCCCCGACCCAGAAACAGGTTCACAAGGCGTCAAGCCACTTACTGTATTTTTAACCGGCGCCAACGGGTTCATCGGAACGGAGCTTCTTCGCCAGTTACTAGAGAGCAAGAAGATCCGCCGCGTGATTGCCCTGGTGCGAGGCAGCTCGACGCAGGAGGTCAGCAGACGCACAATCGATTCAGCAAAGAGGGCGTTGTGGTGGACTGACGACCACGCCGCCAAGCTTGACGTGTGGCCTGGTGATCTGTCGTTGCCGCACCTAGGCCTTGATCAAACGCACTGGAACATACTTGAAGAGGGCGGGACAGTCGACGCCGTCATTCACAACGGAGCTTCGGTGCATTGGCTGAAGAACTACGCAGCTCTGGAGGCAACCAACGTTCGTTCGACGGCGGAGCTGCTGCGGATTGCAGTAAGAACGCCTCGGATGAGGTTTACATATGTCTCAAGCGCCAGGTACCAAGATCCTCTTGACGAAGTAGAGGAGGAGGTGGCAACGCAACTTGCTGCCGGCGGCATTCCCTACAGCCAGACCAAATTTGTGTCCGAGTCTCTGGTCCGGCGCGCGGCAGCACGCATGCCCGCTGTGCTCTTGAACGTCGCCGTTGTTGGCCTGGGTCTTGTGATAGGCACGCCTACTGAAGGCGTTGTGAACTCGGATGACTACGTCTGGCGAATGATTGCGGCCTGTATCAAAGCCGGCGTGTGCAATGCTGATGATTTGGATAGGTGGTTTCCCATTTCAGACGTGGCGCGTGCAGCGAGAATCATCATCGACACGGCGTTGGAGCCCATGACGATGCCTGGGCCAGTGATGCAGGTTACTGGCGGAATTACCTGGAGAGATATATGGGACATCGTCATGGAAATGGGCTACGCTGTGCAAAGCAGGCCGGCCAAGGAGTGGTTGATGACTATTCGCCGAGACATTGAGGTTGAGCAGGAGAATCACCCGCTCTGGACGCTGGCACACATGGTTGAGGGAAGTATCGAGCATGCGGAGCAGACGTGGGCAAATAGCTGGCACGGCAACGAGGCTTCATCTGTGAGATTAAAGTGTGCTGTCAAGCGCAGCTTGGAGTTTCTCAGTGACATTGGATTCATCCCAAAGTCTAGTCACGAGAGTCAAGGGAAAGGAAGACAGGGCCTTAGAGGTGCGTTTTCTAGGTCATAGATGTTGTCATATCATGCAGGAAATAAACTTGGCGCAATCTTTCAGCGGAGGCGTGGCTTGGTTTTCAAAAAGATGGTCTCTTGCACATGCCTCGCAGAGGACGTTGAAATTCAGCAAAAGTCGTCGTGATATCACAATCGACAATCAGCTGAAGCCACGATACTGTATCCTCCAACTTCGGAAAGCTACAATGGGTCATCTTGGTGTAGAAACCATGTCCCATTGAACACTCAATGGCAAATGTAGCTGGGTACATGAACACTGGTCACTTACTGCATGCATGTTCGTCGGCATGCATTGAGATTTCGAAATATCCAGGGAGTAACTTCCTCGTATGTCATTTCTTCCCCTCCTCAGCTTGCCACAATATTCTTCATTCATTTCTTTTTACGATGAGAAATCTTTGCGTCAACGACTTATAGTTGGCATGTCGTTCCCAAGGACTCGGAGCGGGCTCTACAATTTCCAGAACATGTCGACAATTTGCTAACAGAGTATGATGAATAGGTCTTCTCAGAGCGTTGTAATGAATCAATCTAAATCCAACTGTTCGATCTATCTATCGGACTACCGGCACGGGACACCTCATATTCAAGCAGGCTGGCGGACAGATATGCACACGCAAAGCGCATCACCTCTCTCCTTTCCCAAGCTACTCCAGCCACTTCTCAACTAGCCAGTCGGCAGCTTCTAGTATCACAGGATCCTGCGACCCCTTCCAACCCTCCGTGATCGCCATGTCGCAGCAATGGTCTAGCCCCTCGACGATATCCAACCGCACCGGCCGCTGTTGCCCCTTCATTGTCTCTTGGAAGGTAAGCGAGGTCTCAATGGGGACTACCGTGTCCGCGTCGGCGTGCAACACCCAGATGCGCTCGGGAAGCTTGGCCCCTTGCTGCACACGGCGGTTCAGCCACACGGTTGGGTGGTCGTCCAGCTTGCCGCCGGGATTGAACAGCTCCGGGAACAAACCGGCGCGTGCAACCCATGCACCAAAGCCATCACGCTCTGCTTTGGGCATCGTGACGATGGGGGCCTCCAGAAACCTCTCGAGCTCGGCCCTCACGGCGCCGTCATCAGCGGGGAACGCGGCATCGGGCAAACAGCCTGGATTTGGCGCCCCGGCAGCGCGGCTGCCTCGACGCCACCATTCAGTGTCAAAATCGATCATGGGATACATGAGACTGAGAGATCGGTAGGAGTCGGGGTGCGCCAGAGCAGAGGACATGGCGACGTAAGCGCCCGAGGAGCTTCCATGCAGCAAAGTCCGCGTCAAATCAACTTCGCAGTGTGAAGTCCTTTGAGCCAGCACCTTTGGGAACCACGAGTGCAGCCAAACATGAAAAGATTCTGCGTCTTCCTGGATCACGGCAAGGCCGTCTTTGTGGGGTAGCAAAGTATGGTCCGGAGAGACGATGATGGCTGAATGTTTCTTGGCAAGTTGAAGCAGTAGCGGCGGGAAAAAGAGGGGGAACAGGCCGTGTCCTGCTACCAAGTATCCGCCATGCCAATTTATAATGACCGGGTGTGGTTTCGACGACGAATCCCTGGGAAGCAGTATATGAGCTAAAATTGGGTGGTTGTCTCGTATGACAAACCTATGTATGAATCAGCATGAAACACCAAAGACACGACTGATGCTGTCGTACGGTTCGTCAATGATTGTAAAATCATCAAAAATCTCACTGGTCTGTGGAACTATCTTATCCATGTTGATTGCGAATGTTGGTGTTGACGGAATGCGTTGGACTTGCTGGAGCATCCCCAAGCGACGCAGGCAGGTCTGGTGTCTTTTAAATATTTATTCCAGGGTGTGGGGCTTCCTTTCTTTGATTGATGAAGCATTCTACCTAGTTCGATGCGTCGAAACACGGGGGACGACGGTCCAATACCTCGCATTGTCAGGGGTCGATATCGGACTTGCCTGACCATGCCCGTGTGCGGTTACATGGCATTCACAACTTTTTCCCATTCATCATTCCGAGAGTAGGGTCAAACAAATTTCTTCTGATTTTTCGATTTGGCATCACACGTAGTCCCATGTCAAGCATCATTCTGGACTTCGGGTTAGTTCCTAGTAATGGCAGGATTGCCAGCTTTCTCGAGAGCGGCTAAGTGACCTAGGCCCGTGTAGTAATGCAGTCTCGAGTAGGCCGGAAAGGCCGACAGGAGCTGTTTTACGTGATGATGAGTGGCACAATCCAGAACTGTAGAGGCAAGTAGCACTGGGAGGGCAATAGCCGCGGCAGCGGCATCACGAAATTTGTAACATGTTTGGAAACGCATCCCATAATGCTATGAAGCCAACGTCCCCCATAGATTTAACCTGAGCTCTTTTCATTCGGTGCTATGTTCTTCTAGCTAGAGCTAAAGCTCTGCACTTGCCTTGTTGCTATATGTGAAATTGGTATGACATTACTGTGATATGAAGAGAATGTTTCAGCTTTTCTCGTGACGTTTTTGTAGATTAAAAGAAAACCTCCAGGACAAGGATGACTCATGACCAATTTAAGTCCGTACGCCCTGGGTTATAAACTGTTGTTCGGAAGGGCCATGGCATGATGCCAAGTTTAGTATGAAGATGCAGAAATATTTTGATGCGTGCGCAAACAGCGTTCTATCTACTACCTCTCCACTATATACAGCTTCTGATTATGTCATTCTCCCCTGCTTGTTTCTCCAAATTGCCTGTCGAATGCCCGTGCCTCCTGTAGAAGCTGCCTCACGTCGTGGCTTTTATAGCCGCGGTCGCGAATCAGGCTCTCGGCAATTGGATTTATTAGCTGCAGAATATGAACGACATACGGTACCGTCTCTCTAGTAACAGTTCCTATTGCCTCGAGCATCCTCGCCGTAATAGTTGTGTTTTTGCTTCGCGACGACATCAGTATCAAGTTGCCAAGGGGGTGAGCGGAGTGTGATATTCTTACATTATCGCGGCAAACTTTGAAGAACACAATATTAATATGCTGGGTCCGAGGGCGTTTATGAGTATCCACCACCGCTTTCCGAATCGTTTGCGTTCGTGGAAGTTTGCCCGCAACAGAGACTTCTCACGGGAACCGGCATTCTTCCACTGGGAATGTGTAGTCTCTAGAATATCATCAATCATGGAGCTAATCGTCCCCCTGCCCACGTCCGTTGTTGGCTTCAAGCCTCCGGGCGCTCCTCTTTTCCATTTGACATAGGTGTTCTCATACTCCAGGTGCAGCAGGACCATGGCCATCCTGCTCCGGATGGCGTCATCTTTCATGCGCATATCGAGGCGGCAGAGGCACGAGTACGCCTTTTGCAACTTTTCATACTCGCAACGACCGGATTTCTGGTATGACGGCGGCACTGTCTTGTGCCACAGGCCATCTGTGGCCCAGCGCGGGAGGTTCGTCTCCAAAAGCGAAAGGTAGTCCGACCGGATGCAGGCACGAGCTGCAGCGAAGACCTTTTGCATGGCTCCATCTGACAGGACGCCGGCTGCGCAGTCAACAGGGGTTCTTCCGTCGTTGGCTTTGGGGTTTGTCGTGCCCAAATGCCAGGCAGTCTGTGAAATAGACTGGGCCGGTGAAGTGTTGCGTGAGCTGCGGGATTCCATCTCTTCTGTTGCCTGCCAGGGACCAAGCCCTCCGTGATCTGAATCCAATGAAGCAGACGAAGCAGATGAAGCAGATGAAGGTCCATGTCCACTCAGGTCCTTGACAAAAGTGATCTCGGTGTAGCTGGCAGGCGGGTCGGTATGTATACTATGCGGCGACTCAACATAATAATCGCCCACATATTCGCCAAGATCGCCCCCTGGCGATGGCTCTTTGTTTTCACGAGGCGCCATGTCCATGTTTGGTAATGCCATAGAGGCACTCGACGAGTCCGTGTTAGTCGCTGCTTTCGTAGACATTAGCCAAGTCCTCTACTGCGAATCATTTCTACAATACGACACATACTTTCATAAGACGACATGCCAGAGTCGTCAAAGTACATCCCGGTGCTGTCTAGTTGCAGGGCGCCGGCTGACTGCAGGCTGTGAATGGCCGCCTTGAGAGATGAATATCCGGGTTAGCTTCGACTTTTGTTTGTGCAACTTGCAATCTTGGGCTTAAATCCACACCAGAAATGGGTCCCCTGGGGCTGCGGCGAGACCTTCCCCTCCCGAAACACCACGTTGTTTATCATAGTAATAGTCCATGCCCTGCGCTTGACTAACATCGTTGCATCTTGTGATCTCCAAGTACTTGGACAGTTGTTCGTCTGGAATCGTCAGGGTACCAGCTTCTCCGGAAGGTGCTGAATCCGCCTGGAAGATGATTGAGCCATTGGTTGTCTCGGTCAATGCGGCTGCCTGCTGGTTTTGAGATATTACGGATAGCTCCGGACTGAGATACGGTTGGAAAGCTTGATCCGGTACTGCATAGCTACTTGGAATCCATCCAGATTTAGTTGCTGACTCTTACTGTTTACTCCCATCTCCAACTAGTGAAACTCACCATCTCGATTGTTCGTAATCAAGAACTAGTATTGGCTTCACCGAGCAAGTATCCTCAACAACGTCCCCCCTTAGATCGATTCGAAAGGGCCTTAGCCGGTCAGCCAACGTAGAAATCACCCCGATATCGCTTTCATCAAGTAGGGATTTGACGGCGTCGACAAAGAGACACAGATCGTCTGTTTTTGGAGTAAATGAAGGAGTTAGCAACTGCTCCACCGACGAGTCCATGATGTGTGGCGTCAAAAGAAGGCTTGAGAAGCAAAAATAGTACTCAACTAGTAGCGCAATTGCAAAATCAACATCAGCTCATTCCATGTATTCAACAAATGTTTAGATTCGGAAGAGGCTCGCTTTAAATACTAGGTCATCGATAACGGAGCTGACCCGGCTGGTGACGAAATTGCAAGATGGACAGCAGAAAAATAAAAAGTGACCAATATTATGCAAGATTGTTTGACCGGAACACCCCTTCTTAAATGCAGTCATCACTTTTTGGCATTCGTAGGCCCGGCTGCACAACGGAGTAGACGATCCCCGACTCCACAGCGGCAAGGAAGTAACATGTCAACCGCGAAGCGACGTAGTAGCTAACTATTCTAAATACTTGACTGGCTGTTTGATCGGATGACACGTGACTAGACTCTCTGACGGAGCCGCCCGAGTTGTGAATGGGAATGCCGTGGCATGTGAGTTATCTCCTTGTCCGATTCGGCACTTGGGAGCAGGACATTTGCATTGTCGTGCTTCGTCTTATTTCTTGGAGTCAGCCTGGTCTCCTTCGATGCGATCTAGACGCCGTCCTAGGTCGTGGAATAAATATACCGCGACTGGTGGCTGCTTCCCAGACTTCACAGTCCATATTCAAGCGATCTGTAGGAGTCCATTCATTTACTTGGAGGTACCCTCTAGAATTGGTCATAGCCCGCTGAATCGCATGCTCGCTCAATTCATATTTACTATGTGTAGGTGGAGAAGGCAGAGCTATCAAGGCCAGTAGATCGACGCTCCGTATAAGGAGACCAAATACAGCTTGCCATTTGCCCAAGATACTTAGCCGCGGGCAACTTGCATAGATAGCCCAGTTGTTTCCGTTCAGAACTTAACAAGGCTACCTCTAACTATCGCAAAGGTCATGGCAATCTGTCGCGAGGTTTGAATAGACACATCCATCTTGCACCATGAACCATCTCCAGCGACATCGGCCTGTTCCGCAGCAGAGACGATGAGCGCTCGCTCGGTCGCGGTCCAAATTGGGAAGGTATGTTCAACTCGAAGGCCCTCGTATGTCCGTATTCCATGGACCATGACCCACTGATCCAGCGTGTCTCGATGCGTCTTGTCTATAGTGTTAGTTTACTTGCCTATTCAGAAAATCTGGTGCCTGCGTGAGTCCGTTCCAACTGTGTGGCGTAGCTAGACTTGCATATAACGACTTCATTATAATTTGTCCATGGAGCTAGAAGGTTTGAATTCGACCAAGTTATAACACAAATACTGTCAATGTCATTCAATCTTTCTGGCCAGTGACATTGATGTCCGACGTGCCGCCGATACCACGATTAAATGTATGCTTATAGAGCCAACGTTAAAGTCTTTGTCAACCCCAGTCCGAGTTTGAGTTGTCTGGCAGTTTGCTTTTGTTTTTTTTTTTTTTGCTCCAATACAGACACACCGAAAGCCGCGAGCCGGGGTCGGTATTTGACCTAAGAGTCGGAGGAGAGGAGAGGAAAGGGCGGAGACTGCATGTAACATTGCTCGGGCATCGCAGGATATAGAATGCGCTACAGATGGACGCAGACAAAGATGAAATTTACAAGAAAGCCTGTAAAATATGCACGACCTTGTTCACTGGCTACGAGGGGAGCAGATAACACCGAGCAGGACGGCTCACGTATGTAAGTGAAGTGGTGCGTGCTGGACGTTTGCAGTTACTCCTGTGACACACGGCAGATGTATCGGAAATCAAAGGCCCACGACCGGCAAGAACGGAGAGGGTGTGCTGAGTCTTTGCATCAGTCGCGAAATGGCAACGCCTTGTTTTCCGTGCTAAAAGCCGACAGAGGGACCCATAAGTCGGCGACGAATCCCCCGTATCAAGCGTGTGCAGCGCACGATGTCACCTTGTCATGCTGTGTAACGCGATGGACTGCTATAACGGCCATCAAAGTTGCATTGAGGTCTGATTCGAACCTCATCCTTGTTTTGCAGCCGCCGTACTGTCTGCGTCAACGTGTAGTGTTCATCCAGATTTCCAGTACACACCAAGACGCGCCGTAGGGAGCATGCGTTGGTGTGTCGTGACGATGCTGAGATACGGAACCACTTACCAAGTGATAAAGTAACACACTTCTTGTGTCGCCCCCGTGCACTCAGTACTCCGTAGGTATCCTTTGCATCTGCAGGCGAGGATGTTGTCTATCCTAGGCAGTCTGTGCTCGGTCAAATTTCGCGCAATCTCCTCTCCTACCTTTGCTAGTTCCTTGCGCCAACTTTAACCCTCGTTGTATCTAGTTGTGGCTCCATTTTGGACTCCAAGTTGCCAGCGAAATGCACATGTATCTTTCTAGGCCTGGCCCGTGTTCGAAATGGTTACAGACAGGGATGCTGAGACGGGCATTGACGCAATTGCTCCGCACGGGTTGGACATGCAATCGCCAAAGACTTACGAATGAGAGACCGAGAAAGATAGAGCCGTTCGACTGGCTGGCCTGACTACGAGTACGTACATGGTGAGCCCCACAAATCCGTAGTTGCTATAAATAACACTCGGCTAAGTGTCACTCTCTTGCCCACGTGACCCCTCGCACACTCCAACAATCAACGTTCACGGGTGGCTTGACAATGCCCAGGGCCCGTCTATTTGCTGTTTGTTGCATCGGCCCCGCTTGCCCACCCAGAGGTTTGACGAAACCGTCGCTGGAGGCAGGTGGCTCCTCGCAGGCTTTCATTTCATCATCATCTTCAGCTTCCGAGGCCGAGGAGCACGCCGCAGTCATGGAAGTCTTCCTGGGGAACGTGCCCGCTACTCTGACCGACGAGGCCCTCAGGAGAGAGCTTGCGCCGTTCATGAACGCTCTCGGCATCGTCGATTGGGCCGTCGATAAAACCAGGCGGAAGCCTATGGCATGGCTGACGTTTCTTCAGATTGACGACGGCAGAAAATTTCTCAAAAGCCACGGCAAGATCAGCAGCGCCAAAGGCCTTGGCCAGCCACCGTCCACCACCCAGTCTGGTCTCACCCGACGCACAAGGGACATGGCGAGATTATGTATTCTGTCGACTGCAATCTATGCCGAGAGGAGTCGGCGCGAGGTCGACGCCCTTACCCTGAGCCACCTTCTACACGAGCGTCATGAGCGTCAGAAGGTGGTCGACAAAGGCCCCCGAACCCCGGACATCTCGTGTGCCATCACTGAAATCTCGTGTGGCAAGCTGATTTATGCGCCACCAGCGACGGGGTTGAAGTTCGTGTCGCAAAGTCGTTTTCGTGTCGGGGGCATGGCCAAGTTTGCCCGACAGGGCTTGACAATCTGGGGACAAGACAGCCGCGTTGATATCCTTTACGATGCCATTCATGAAGTTATCGCGAACCACTCATCGCAGAGTATCATGCTCGTTCTGGAAGAGCCGCCCAGGTTCTACTCCAAATCGCCTTGTCTACAGGGCAGTAATGTCAACTGGGAGCGGCAAACCAGCTGTCCGCTCTGGACTGATCACGCCAAATACGTGGCACACTGTCTAGTCTACCAACTAACACCTACAGAAGAGTATCAATCCATCATTCGCGCCATCAAGGCCCAGGACATTTTGCCCCTGAGCCAGCAGAACATACCTGTGGCTTCTTGTCCAGCGCCCACCGTAGAAGACTATGCCACAGGTATCAGTGCCTTCGAAGGCAAGATGCAGAGCCTGGGCACCACAAGAGAAGGAATAATTCCGTTTCCGATCCTCTTTCAGGTCCAGTCGCTTGTCTGGAACAATTACCTGCACCCGTATGGAGGGCTTTGCGTACTCGACCATATTGCGCGCATCGCCCGAGAAAGAGCTCAGGACAGCAAAACGTTCCCATTCACGACCGATGCTTTCAAGAGGCTCCTCCAGACGATGCCGTATCCGGTCCCCGGCACCGACACGGCAGATGTCGACCCGGTGCGCGTTGTAGAAAGCATGCAAGCAGGAAAAACTGGCGTCAACCGCCAAAATCCACTCGAGACCGACGTGTATGGCGCCAGCCTACCGCAGCACCAAACCTGGGTCTTCAAGGCCATGGTAACGCCAACTCGCATCCTGCTTGAAGGTCCTGATGCCGAGAGCAAGAACAGGGTCTTGCGAATGTTTCGCCATCATGGTGACCACTTTCTGCGGGTTTCTTTTTGCGACGAAAGAGGCCAAGATCTTTCATTCAGTCCGCGGGTTCGCAACGATGCCATTTACGAGCGATACCGCAAGGTCCTCGCTGATGGAATTCGGATTGCCGGCAGGCACTTTTCTTTCCTTGGCTTCTCCCATTCTTCTCTTCGCTCACACTCTACCTGGTTCCTGGCTCCGTTCGTCGACGCCGACTTGCAACGCCAGGACCATGACACGATCCTGAAATCGTTGGGCGATTTTAGCAAGATTCGCGTGGCCGCTAAATGCGCCGCTCGAATTGGTCAGTTTTTCTCCGAGACCCCATTCGCTGTTGATCTCTTCAAGGCTGGTATTGATATTCGCTATATACCCGATGTAAAGTCGGCGGATGGCAAACGCGTCTTTAGCGATGGCGTTGGTACAATATCTAGGGAAGCCATGCAAGAGTTCTGGAAGGCATTGCCTATGCGAACTATAAGCCCAACGTGCTTTCAAATTCGCTGGGCGGGCGCCAAGGGCATGCTGGCGCTTAATTCGACATTGCGAGGCAAGGTTATTTGCATCCGCAAAGATTCAATGATGAAGTTTCCTAGTCAAGATCTGAGAGAGCTCGGCATTTGTGACGTGGCATCGAGGCCGTTGCGCTTGGTCCTCAATCGTCAGATCATCAAAATTCTGGAAGACATGGGCACCAAGCCTCAGTGGTTTGTAGCACAACAAGAAAAAGCACTCAATATTCTACGGCAAGTTACGGCAACGGCTGGTAATACGAGCATTTTCTTGCGTTCCCAGGATATTGGCAGTGCGATAGGCCTACCGTCGTTTATCAAACAACTAGACAAAATGAGCATAGACTACCGCCGCGACAGATTCCTCAAATCTGTCGTCGAACACGCAGTGCTACGCGAGCTGCGGCTACTCAAGCATAAAGCCCGGATCCCGGTCGACAAAGGAGTCACTCTCTTCGGCATTATGGATGAGACTGGCTTTCTAAACGAAAACGAAATCTTCATCACCTACGACAAAGTCTACTCAACCAGTGGAGCGCGTATGGACGCAACCCTGAGGGATGGCCCGGTCATTGTCACTCGATGCCCAGCTCTGCATCCTGGCGATATCCAGCATGTGACGGCGGTGTCGCCTCCCGACGGTCACCCTCTGAGGGGCCTTCGAAACTGCGTCGTGTTTAGCCAAAAAGGCTCTCGAGACCTACCTAGTCAGTTGAGTGGAGGAGATCTTGACGGTGACTTGTATAACATCATTTGGGATCGGAAGGCAGCACCCAGATTCACATTCAACCCTGCCGACTACCCTCGGGTGATTCCTGAACCTTTGGATCGGCCGGTCACGCGTGACGACATCGCGGCCTTTTTCCTCAACTTTATGAAATCAGACATACTCGGCTTGATTGCGAACAGGCACCAGATCCTTGCGGATATGCAACCGGAAGGGACCAAAGATGCCAGCTGCGTCAAGCTGGCCGAGATGCATTCTACTGCAGTTGATTACTCCAAGACTGGAATCGCGGTCAGCTGGTCTGACATGCCAAAGGCGCCACGTTTACGTCCTGATTTGTAAGTGTACCTTCCTTGTCACTAGTTGATGCAATCTCTCATGCTAAAATTTAAACCGCATTCAAGCCTTGCCCCGGCCCCTCCCGTGAGAATCTATGACCGTGGCCAAATCGACCACATCGCAATGAGTGATGACGAAGACGACGAAAATGGTTTAGGTGGGGCCAAGCCGAGATATTACAGATCGGAAAAACTCCTAGGTCGTCTTTATCGCGGCATCGACGAAAATAAGATCTGGAGTGAACACATCCACAGGGCGGTTCCCATGACGGGCCCATCGATATGGGACCAGTTGAAGGGTAGAATTATGGCTGAATTGAACTCCTACGGAATAAGAACAGAATTCTCTCGTCATGAGGATCACGCGTGGAAGATACGCAACCTGTGAGTTGGCGCCATCTCACACAATACACCACAAGACGCTCGGGCTAACAAATCACAGCTACGAGGACTCCATACTGGACAGCATGTGGCACTTTTCGGAGAATCCCAGAAAGTGCATCACAGAAGCAGAGGTTTTTTGCGGCTCCGTCTTGAACAAGACTGGAACACAAACCCGCCGGCAGCGTGACGCCTCGATCCGGCTCAAAGAAGATACAGACAGGATTCTGACGTGGATTTGCAGCCTCATTCGCAACCGCATCGATGATAGGCGCGGCCACTCGGGTGACTGGGGCCGCTTCGAGGACAATGATGATGAGCATGTGGCCATTCAGCTGTGTTGGGCGTGCTTGGTCGTGGGGTGTATCGAACAGGCAGACAATTTCGGCCCAACTTATCACCGCACCGGGGAACTGGAAAGCTTTCGCATTGTCGCAGCGGCGTGCTTGTTGAAAGAACTAAACACTTTCAAGGCTTCAAGGCTTATAGGACACTAAACAAGTCTGTAGCTGTCACACGGAACTTGCAGCCAACAAAGCCACAACCGCATGACAAGCTGAAATGCACAAAGGATGCAGCTATCACGGCGCCCTCATAGGCCGCACAAGGGTCCGGGCATTAATCCCTCCATGCCTCATTTATCTGGTCGAGCTACACACACAGGCAACTTCTTGTATATATAGGCTATTAGAGCTTTTATTTCTACTTCTAGGGGGGCAGCCAATTTTCTTCTAAGCTAGTACCTCTAGTGAAAGCACTTTAATTATAGTATATCTCTAGTAATATTAACTTAACTAGCTGTTTACTACTACTTAGCCAGCCTCTATAAACTCTATTAAGTAGTACTAGTAAGCTTTCTTTCTCTAGATTTAGTGTTGCTTGACATATATCCTGCATCCGCTAGCTATCTCTTCTGCTGTACTGGAATTAACTGTGGAGAATAGCCTGGGCTGTAAGGGTTGTGTGATGTCACTTTAATTATTATAGCGTCTGCTTTAAAGTAAGGGATAAAGACGATAAGCTTACAGACTATATCTGTAAGGCAGAGGAATAATATGCCTAGGATAGTTTACATAGAGCTGCGGCAAAAGAAAGAATTAATATTCTTGTAATATTAGTTGTCCCTAGTACTAAGCCTCGTAGTGTTAACCCTCTATAATAAGCAGCTCTAACTATTTAGAATGCCTAGCTTACTCTTTAGAAACACAAAGAAGTCCTAGCTATCAAAAAGAATAATAAGATTATACTTATATAATGCAGAAAGAAGGCCTATATGCATTTTATACCTTGCTGAATCTGGGTATCCAGCCACAGGGCCACGGGCGGGCTATAGTGGATGGACGCAGCGCCGGAGGTCTTACCTACGGTCGAACGAAGGTCCACATAGAAGTACGAAATTAGATTTGTTTTGAGAGATGGAACGTGAAGAGGAGCTGGAGCGGAAGAGAGACCTGAGGAGTTGGCAGACGATGGGGACTCAGTGCCGATACAAGGGGAACCTGTTGCTCTTGGGGTTGAGATACGGATCATCCTCAAGGCTTGCGACCTCAATAATGTCAGATTAACAGTGCAGCACAAAATGACAGTTATATCGCTTCTGACTAGTTTCTGCAAGTAACGCTTGATAGGATGAGATAAAAGTATTAGACATACTAGAGGAGCATGGCACGATAGAAGAGGCGGAGATTGATAATATAGACACGTTTAAAGTACATATTAAATAAGTTTAGCTTGTAGGTATAGTTGAAGACCTCCACACTAATAAGCAGCGCTTAGATGTCAGTAGGAACAAGATACTTGAGCTAAATATATTACAGCGTTGCAAGTGCGCAATAATGAGAAGAGCAATGCTTGTGGTGCGGGGTGCGCATCTACTGTATGCTGAAACATACTTGAATTCTGCAACTGAACGGATACAGAGTACAGGTTCATATCATGTCGCGGAATAGGACTAGGGTTTAGAGCTGGCGATAACATGCTGAACATTGTCCGCACGACGTTTCGCCTCCTCGAAGTGGAACCGGCTTTCCTGTCACACCAAAAGTTGGGCGTGGCCCACGCCACACTTTTGTGTTAGACCACCTTATATGCTTGCTATGCGACATTTCCGAATCCAGTGGCCCGTGAGCCTCGCCGATGCTGGTGAGTTTTATCAACCAGGACCTATTCTTCTCCGTCCATTCCCTGCCGGGCATGGAAAGAGAGCCACATTCAGGATACAGATATGTAGTCTTGATCCTGCCAGTCGATACCTGCTGTATGCGGCGGCGGCGGCGCCGATGCTGGCCTTAATGAATCACATAGCGATCATAGAGATAATGCCCATACTAGCTATGAAGAGCAGGAGCAGGAATGCGGGTACACCAAACGGAATTTTATAGGTGACGCCGTGTCCGATGGGTCTGATAACCTCGTACGCGGTGCCATTGTTGTAAGTATCCTCTCTTGCGGTAGATAAGATAACTGTCTCCATTCAATGTCAAAGGAGTCGAGATTGTCGTAGCTAGGCCCGCTGTGCCGCTGGAGAAGACGTCTCGGAGAATATCAGGAACAGCAGTGTGGAGTCCATACGGGAACTTTCAGAGGAACGTTCCGTTCGCTATTCGAGTCACTTCCACGACATCACCCGTGTATGGACAGGGAATCCAACCGCCCCCGGAATAGTTGGCGCAGAAGCGGTGGAAGTTGCCTTTGCCGTTATGTCTCGCGAGTATTCGAATGTCCCACCTTGTTCGCGTAAGGATATGAGTTTCTCACCCAGACCAAGTGGAGTGACGACACCAGCAATGGCGCCCAGGATCGCCAGCACAGTGACAGAGGGTGAAAGAAGCTGAACCTGTCGACGAACATGGTGAGAAGGGCCTGAAGTATCCGAGCGCAGAAGCATTGGCCATGGCGAGGCCTGCAGGGTCTGGTTAGCGAGGGACCTGGTTTTCACAATTAGTCGCTTGCAGATGACTTGGTGGCTGCACGGGATAAACTCTTTCGTCTCGTACTCTGTCCAGCACAGCACTTCGAGACACAAAATTATTCAACGGTGCATGACTGGGCGTAGGGAGGCGTCAAGCTCTGCGCGCGGCACGAGTTGTTGCTGTGCCCTGGCCCTACTTTTCTGGACCAACTTGTCTCCGTAACGGACGAGAAGAAAGGGAATGATGCCAATGACAAAGGAAAGGAGGCCCAACAGAGATGGAGCCCAATGGATGCCCAGGTCTCTGTACATTGGCCTAGCAGCCAAGGGCAGCAGCACAGCTCCGACAGACCGAGTCACGCTCGCAGCAGCATGTGCCGACGCCGACCTCTCTCGGTAGATGTCTGTGATGTAGTTGATCATGGCAATGTAGACTAATTGCGAGCCGAGGCCAAAAAAGAGACCTCCAATCATTGGGACAATTGGAGCTGTTGCCCCGGGCCAAGCCGTCCAACCAATCCAAAACGAGGAGGTGACGAGGCTAAATGTACGCGTTAGCTCAAATAGGCTGATGCAGCCGGCAGAGAGTGGTAAGACACACCATGGTGCCGCAAAACATGCGATGGGAAGCCGCCGATACACCTCTTGTTGCGTCCAACTCTTTCCGGCGGCGCAAGCCTTGTCATGCCACCAAGTATATACGAGGCCGAGAGTAAATGCCACAGTTACGCCAATTAGTACTATTTCTCTTTGTTAGCCGTTGAATTCATAACTCTATTGGACTTGAACCTCTGGACATTACTTACTCGGCACATAAGCCAGTCCGGCAATACCAGGAGATAGTCCATAGTGTTCTAAGACGAATTAGCAGCTTTTAGGGCCGCAGCTTTCCCACCGTAGACGGGCTTGAGCAAGAATCATGATGAAATATGCACAAACCTTGGTATATGATGTAATACGCTTGAAATGTGAGATACATAATGGCATATGCAAGGGCGATGTACAGGGACGTAAAGAGGAGAATTGGCTCGGTGCATATGAGCTTGGCGGGGCGGACAAAAACCTCTCGCGGGTCTAAAGCACGACGAGGAGATGTGGATCTCTGGTTACTTGCCACTGCCGCCCCTTGTTTCCTGTGCTTCCGAACCGCATTGTCGTAGAGAACGGGCGCGTACGTCTCGGGCATCAGAAGCACGAGGGGCAACCCAGGCAGTGCAATGAGAACGGCCAACAAAAACGGCCAGCGCCATGATATTTGGGAGGAAAAGCCAGAGATGAGAGGTCCCAAAAGCGGCCCTACATTGGCGGCCGACATGTAGAGCGACATTGCTGTGCCCCGATGAGAAGGGTTGTCAAATATATCCGAGTATAGACCGCCAACGATGCTGTGGGGGGCGGAGGCGCTGATGCCGCACAGCAGTCGAAAGACAACCAACGCTGTGTAGTTTGGGGCTACGGAGCAGCAGGCCATGAAAATCAGATATCCGATAAAGGTGCCAATGAGGACGGGCCGACGACCTAGATATTCGCTCATTGGGCCGAAGAGCAGTGGCCCAAGGACATACCCGGCCATGTAGATGGAGTTGAGAAGCACAAGGAGCAAGCTGTTTGTTATGGAGAACTTCTGAGATATAGCCACAAGGGCACCTGAGGGCATTGAAGATCCCAGGTTGGTATTGAAGGTGCATATGATTCCCGCGAGGACGATGTGTATCTTGCGAGGCTGGTTTTGTTAGCGTGGGGACGATGATGTACGTGTCTGCAACTGGCGAAGCTGACCCATGATGGCTTGTTGGGCTTGCAGCAGTCTGTTGGGACGGAAACGGTAGATGAGTCGAGATTCTCAGCAAATTGATGCGTCCCGAGCTCGGGCATCTCGAGGTGATGGGGAACGTCGTTGGCGGCTGGTATCATCGTGACTTGATGCATTATCACAACTCCCATGACAGAGCTCGAAAAAGAGACAGCATTACGTCGACAAAGCACGATTAATATAGCCATCGCGGAAACTTGCCCTGTCCGACTCTCGGGGCTCGTCACTTACACCGTCCTTTGTTTTGTCCAGTTTCGGACATGCTGTCAAGAGCCATGATTGGTCGGAATTGCCGACTCGAACTCCCATTGGAGCTGATTGGTTGCGATTTGATGGTGATTGGCTGGTTTTGCCGACCAGCGTTGCGCCGAAACTAAATAAACGCCTTTTCGGGTTCGTCACGACGGCCGACCATGTTTCCTGAACTTGTCTGATTCCCTCATGGCCGGCAGTTGGAATTGGTTTCTGTCGCATATCCATTCGTGACAAAGGCAGTTGAGATTCGTTGGCGTTTTGCCATCCATGGAGGACGTTCCGAATGACGCCGACACCGGCGAGCCGGCGCTCCAGAAAACCATTTTGAGACCACTCCAGCACAGTACGTATCCGTATTGCCGACCAAAGTCCCACAACGACTTTTGAACAGTGCTTTTTTTCGCTAGAGATGCCTGACGTGAAGTTGCAGGAGGACCAGCTTGTATACATTGCCATCGGCGAAAGGTGCGCTGCGATGTTGGCGGCACCGGAACGCCCTGCACAAATTGCCGAAGCAAAAGGTTGATAGATTGCGGAATCTATAAAAAAAGGAGAAATGCACCTGGATCGATGCACCTAGAACGCCCTCTCCGAGCTCTTAGGTCGCGTGCTTCCAAAACGACTGTTGGAGATGATGCAAGCCCTAGATCCCGTCGTTGGACGGAACACAGTTCGCATCCATCTGACTCGGTGTACCAGGCTGACGATCCTCAGCAACGGCATACATGGCCGCAAGGCGAAGGACTGGAGCCAGATTCCGGAAATCTGGCAGATCTCGTCAGCGGAGAGGCCATCAGAGCCGCACAAATCAATCACCGAAGCCGAGTGTGCTTTGTCGGAACTGAGCCATCCAACTTTAACTATTTAGTCCGGCAGACATCGTCCCAGACTGGCCGAGATGGCATTTTCCACTTCAGCAACCGCCAATATCATCTCAAGTATACTTCCCACGACATCGAACGTGTGCCGCGCGAGGCGCTGGAGAGACCTGCCAAGCCCGTCATAGACAAACTGGTGCGAGCGTACTTCGTACATGTCAATCGCGGCTGGCCCATAGTCGACGAAGAAAACTTTCTCAACCAACTTGAAGGGGGAGATGCAGGAAACCCACTTTCTTTACCGCTGTTGAATGCGGTACTGTTGGTGGGAGCACACGTTTTGTCGTTTCAAGAGGATTTCGAACAGATGAGACTGCTTCAGTCACTTCTATTCAGACGCACCAAGGCGCTGATGGACTGTCGATATGAGCAAGACAGGCAGGTATATGTCCAGGTCGCTCTACTCTTGACATGGTACTCGGATGGGCTGGAAGAGGTCGTTGCCAACGCGTGGCACTGGATAGGCACGGCAGCACGGACAGCCACGGGATTGGGGATGCACCGCGACACGACGACGGCTAGGTTGCTCGACGTGCACAGGCGCTCCTGGATTCGCTTGTGGTGGGTGTTGTTCCAATTTGACACGCTGATCTCCTTGTCGTATGGACGCCCACAATGTCTGCAAGTCGCTCTCCCGCCGCCGTCACCCTGCCCGTTTCCGAGGTCTAATCTTGGGTCGCAGAAATCTCGACGACTGTGGTGTTCCAGACCTCGAGTATGCCCACTTTCAGGACATCCGTGAGCCCGAGGCCGACTTCGTCATTCACCAAACGCGTCTCTGCGTCATCATATCGCGAACCCTCAGACAGCGTTGGGCGCTCCGAGCGTCGAGCGAGCAGAGAACAAGGGCAACAAACTGGGCAGACCAGGCCCTGGCGAGCTTCACAATGGCGCTCCCTCCCTCCCTGCAACTGCCGCTCGCCAATGCCGGAACGTGGCGTGCCATCCTCCATCTCACATACAACAACTTCGTGCTCCTGCTCCACCGACCGCCGCCAAAGCATAGAGGCGAGCATCAGCCATCACAACCCGCCGGCAACTCGGACATCTGCGCAGAGGCCAGCATGGGCCTCGTTTCCCTGCTAGAAGGACTGCACTGCACCCGTCGACTCTACGCCCTGTCGTTGTTTGACGTCCAAGCCGTCTTCACGGCCATTGTTGCCGCCAACAACGAGCTCCATAGCAGCAACCCGCTTGTCGTGGCAAAAGCATCCCAGAAGCTCAAGTCCATGTCAGCTATCTTGGCAGAGCTGGCACGCAACTGGGGCTTCGCCAGAGGCCTTTTGCGCATCTTCGACTCAAAGGGCGAGTTGACGCTCCACAGGGCCACGAAGCAATCGGTCGCGGATCCAGCGCAACGCAGCCACGAGTGCAGCGATAGATGCGACTGCAACGGCGCATCCTTTGGCGGCATGACTGGCGGCCAAGACAGCGCCAGCTCTTGCTCGACCACGGCGCGAAATGGGCTACCCTTTGTCGGCCAGGCTGCTTCTTCGGTCATTACTCCGTCGGACACGGCGTACGACTCGCCTGGTAGCCTGGTTGGTGAGGATCGTGTACGGCTAGGCAACCCGCTCGATGACTTTGTATTTCCAGGTGCGTTTGAACTGGAGGAGTTTTTGCTCGGCGAGAATGCTGATTTCATGCATTTTTAACCACGGAAAATATGGATGCCATGTCGCGATTTTACTCGAAAATGCGCCTTGGCGACAAGTCTCACAAAAAAAAATGGCGCAACCGGAGGCTACCCTTCCTGTGTGTGTGCACCCTCTATATCTTCTGACAGAAATCTTGTGCAGAACGGGCTGAAGTACGTGGGCTGTGTAAGGCCCAAAGCAATGATTCTGGCCACGTAGAACGGCTCGAAGACCCTTGTAGAACAAACAGAACGAACAATATGTGCTGTGGGGACGCGGTCCAGGAGTGGTTTCAGTAGCGGAAAGAAATGCTGATTTGGAATTCTGGTGATGATGGCTCGGGCGAATGGGTTTGTCCTCGAGACCCTGCTTCTTCCGCTCCGTATTACATGCTCCGAGCCAGAGGCATTCGCTGAATTCCTGGGTCCGAACTGGCATCGCTCGACTTGGCGAAAGCGTTCCCTTGTCAATTTCCATCTTGTTCGCGGACATCTTCCACGAACCGGACCCGTGACGCGAGCACGGATAACGTGGGGACCTACGGAGCTAGATATCAGGTATTTGACCAAGAGCCACTGCTACATCTTGATGTTCCATCACTGACCAGTCAAACCCAATAGCCTGGTCAAGACTCCTGATGAGGACACTTCTATGACATCCCATCGAGTCGCCTTCTTCTTTCCAAGATGCCTTCGACATTTCCATTGTGCCCAAGCAACATTGGCCTTTCGGGTCTCGGGTCATCCAGTGGAGGCGGAAACGTGCAGTCTTCATAATGGCGTACCGAACGACGTGAGTCTAGGTCTGAGTCGCCGCCATTAGCATTCAAGGGAGCCACAAGCCGGCATTTTAGGGGCTCCTCTGTATCTCAGAGTCAAAACTCCAAATCTGATTCAAATGAGGCGGGTTGAATGGCTCCCCGGGGGGGGCTGGAATTTCCCCAGCCTCTCTCATTGTTTGCAAAGTTGGGGGCGCTTTACGTATCTTCTCATCATAGATGTAGCGCCCAATCCGCGCTTTCATGCGCAACGCACTCGACCGCCTCAGAAGCAGTGATCTGACAGCCCCTTTCAACATATTGCAGCAGGGACAACCAGACTGACGCCTTCAAGATTATAGGAGACGAGACTGCATTTGTAGAACAGTGGAAAGGGAAGCAAAGACCAGCCCGCTTGGGTTGTTCTTTTTCGAATTGCTTTACAGC
The DNA here is from genome assembly GCF_000804445.1 of Metarhizium album ARSEF 1941. NCBI lineage: Eukaryota > Fungi > Ascomycota > Sordariomycetes > Hypocreales > Clavicipitaceae > Metarhizium > Metarhizium album. The sequence continues at coordinate 311,585 of NW_024467584.1, forward strand.
GCGAGCCGAATGGAATCTTGTTCGCAACGCGTCTTGCTTGAAGTATGAGACAGTGCCCACTTTGGTCAAAGACTTGGTCGAGTGCCATTACAGCGAGTCTCTAGTTGCGTAGTACTTCGTCTCGAACGCTTGTGCCGCAAGGGCTCTTGCCCGGCTTCACTGTCTCAGTCTGCCCTGGCGTCCATGTCAGCCACTCCTCAACAACCTGCGCAGAGGTGGCCGAGGGCCTCACATGATGGAATGCAGACTGGTCAGTCAATGTCGAATATTGAATATCCTTCGCAGTCGGTCAAGCAGACACGAAGCCCGGCTCGGCCAAGTGACACATTGACCAGCTTAACAAGACCGGCACTTACACCGGTGATTACACCAGATATGGACGAGCCACAGAATGTAATGCGGCAGATGGTGGCCATTTCCTGGCACGGGTGGTGGCTAGCACACGGCACTCGGCAGGACAAGACATGCTACCAACGTCGTTCGATATAGCCAGCTCCCCAAAGTCAAGCATAGTGTATAACAAGTCTCTGCCTCCACCGGTTGGCATGCAGCCGCTGCGGACGGGAGCGGACGTATACCGTGGTGCGGCAGCGATGCTGCAACTGCAGTATTATAAATTGTGCCATTCGCCTCGCTGTCGGAAGATGCACCATATAGACCGTCACCGATACCACAGCAAGCTCTCCTTCACTTTCCCAGCATCTCAACTCGTCAAGGCCGCATTATCTGCCAACCTGCCGACATGAAGCTCTTCGCGCTCACCGTGGCATCCGTCGGCGTGGCCGCCTTGCCACAATTGCCGGCCGTCCCGTCCAATCTATGCGGCACCAGAACATTGAGTTGCTGCCGGCTCGCCACTGGCTCCTTTCTACAATGCGACAGCAGTATGTGTTTCAACTTGATCCTGACCCGGGGCCGTGGGACGTGACTGACAAGCTGAATAGTGCCCCTGACCATGAACGACTTGGCGGATGTTATGCGAGCTTGCGCGCCCTCCAAATTTCCTGCGTGTTGCGACCTTAGCAGCATGAATAATAATCCGGTATGTAGTTGCCACGAGGCATCTTGGGCCACATGCAGGCAATGAGCCGTGACTGACCTCCCTCAAAGTTCTCGGGCATCCTGGGCAACCTCTTTGGCAGTTCTCTACCGGCGAGCAACTGTGCAATGCTGCCTTCGACGCCGAGCTCGGCGCCGGCCTCTCCCACACGCACCGCCAAGCCGTCTACTACACGCACCTTCATCCCGTCTCCTACTAGCCGCCAGTTGTAGCCGCCGAGTAGTGCTGTTGACATTGATTCTTTTCGACTCGACGTCGTGAGGGAATTAGCAATGCGGACCAAGCCATTGTACATATCTCAGTTGCGGGGGAGCCTTCACGTTCATCAATGCAAAAATTTCGCGCAACACCACGCCACTTCGAAGTGAGTCCATGCGTTCAGCTCAGGCAGCGCTGCCTGCTTGCCGTAGAAGGCCATGTTCCCAGAAATATCGGGTTCCCGTGCTCGCTCCCGTATCTCCAGGGTCCAAAAGACCCCTCGTTGTGCCGCATTCATCCCAAGTAGGCTGGGGTTGGCAATTATGCAAGTTTGTTCTTTACAACTAGAAGCACGATTACACATGACGCTCCAAGACTCCAACTTACCCAAACCTGCGCCTGGGTGTGTACTGGAGTCGGCAGAATGTGCCGGTGGAAATCTTCCAAGGAATTTCCATCTCTTCACAGCACTTGGGAAAGGGCGGCAACTTCAGTGACCTCTGCAACAAATGCTCCTTGATTTTTTTCGTAACTGCCTTGGATTGGCGCTGCTCCCGCTCCCGCTTCTGGACAGAATTCGGACCTGCTGGGGATCAAGTGCCCGTATCGGATTCGTCAAGTCCACTTAGACGACGTACTGTGCAATGTCAGCCAGAGTACTACTATTCACATATCAAGTGGAAGCCAACACGTACCGGGATGAAAAGATAGGGTACTCCTTTCTCATGCTGCCTCCACGCATGACCATACTTGCGTCGGCACCGCTCGATGTCCCTCATTGCACGGTGGATAATCATGATCATGAAGAAGACGGAGTAAAACCAGGGGAACGGGCTCCTACATGAAGTCAGCTGCTAGAATGCCTTGTTGTCCACCCAAAGATGGCACTAACTGAAAGCCGGTGATTAACCCCCACGAAAATGGGCACGTAGTTGGGCTTTCGAATTATAACAAACCAACCATCGACCAAGAGGCGCTCGCCGGCCTGGGTCTCCAGTTCTCCACGATTTGCCACGGCAGCTGTGGGAACGTGTTGCGCTTGGTCAGTTTTCCCTGGCGCTCCATCTGTCGGAACGGGTTCTTCTGGCTGTTGGACGTATCCCACATCCAGTACATGGAGAGGTAGACGACGACAAGCGCGAACAGAGCGTACCGGCTCCAGCGGTACTCGGAGGGGTGGTGATGGGCAAAGTAAATTGCGCAGTGGCAGTAGCTGAAGGGGATGCCGGCCATGTTCCAGAAGGTGAGCATGAGGCCGAGTTTTTCAAAGTACATGTCCCTAGAGCACGTGAGTAGGCGGTGTTGGATGCGTCTGACGAGAACACCATACCAGTTGGAAGTGATCGATTCTTCTCCCTTGGCACAGGCATTGACGTAGAGGTAGTGTGCCATGATGAGAAACATGACCTCTGCAGAGACGCAGCCATACATCTGGTGTTGCTTGGCCGCTGTGCCGCACGAAATTAGAAGCAGAATGAACCACGGAATGCGCAAGAGGTGCTTTGATTTCACGCCATGATGGGGGCTATAAATTAGTTGAAAAATTTGTGGGACAAACACCATGCAACACCGCCAGTCACCTCAAGCAAAGAAATCACGGCGTTGCAGAAACACCGAGTTAAAAAGAGTCATTTTTGGTTTTTGGCTGACAAGGTGGGTCGGGAAGTCTACAGCGAGCCAATCGGCATTTGATGGCCCATTCATGGGATGACGGGCCGGCTGTCAAAAAAGGTTAGCGACATCGCTTGTTGCTGCCAAACTCCAACTCGGGAGGGAAAAGACAGCGAGCAACATTCCTCCCACTTCACCGTCTTGATGCCCCTCGGACAAGGTCATGGGCCGACGACGACAGCGTAATGTACAAACTGCGTTCGAAATCCTTTGCCGGCTGCTGGACTTGCCGTGCTCGCCGTGTGAAGTGCGATGAGTAGGTTCGTTCCCTACCGCACAGCGCCTTGCACCCAAGGGGATCTGACCGCCAAAGAGGGGCTCTCGTCGTCAACGATTCGGCGTCGCACGCGAAGGATATGGCCTTCGCCTGAACTGGGTTCATCTGAGTGCCTCCAATGCCCTCGCCGCCGAGCCGCCACTCACGATGTTTCCATGCCATCTGACCAGAAAAGATTGATCCATCACTCGGTAACATTTACCAGCCGCAAACTCGTCCTCATTGAGGAGCCACACAACCCGTGCCGCCGCAGCATGATGCTCCCCATGGCTCTCAAGGGCCTCATGTCCAATTCAAAAGAATCAAACTCCCACGTCGTCACGTTCCACGCTCTTTGTGCCTCTGCTGCCAGCAACATCTACTAGTTGAGTGGCCGCACCAAGGACCGAGATCGAGTACTGGCCTTTTACCATGAACACCGGGCAATCGAGCATCTACGCCACAGCCCGAAACAGGCAAAAAGACTTCTCGGACCAGGAAAAATGGCTGCGGTCGAGCTCATGCGTGTGTGACCTGGACAAGGTCAGGCAAGACAATACGGAGTACCGCATAGATACGTACCTGGATGGCGTCGGTGACGCACAGCGACATCTTGTGCATCGCACCGCGGGGCGTCGAGAGACATACATGGTCTGCCTGGTACCACGTAGTAGCCCTCCACTCGCGCGGCTGCCGGATCGGGCTCCGTTGGATAATTATACAAGGCGAAGTAACATGGTGCCTTGTCAGCTCATGCTTCGTCGAGGAACTGATATCTGGCAAAGCTGCGACACAGTAGATTGCCGGACAAGTTTTTCCGTGCCAAGAACATGTGTTTGTCTCAGATGAGACTATTCCGGGTTCCTTACAGGTGCAACGGCGAGTACGTCAAGAGCGAGCCTCCGGTTCACGGCAATACAAAGGGGAAGCCCGTCGGGGCCGTGTGGTGCAACTACATCAAGCAAATCGAGGGTCGTACACACTACACATACGTGTAAGCATGCGATGGAGACAGCACAAGCATGGAGTACTATGAGCTTGACAACACCGCTATTGTAGATCAAACTACGGCGCTGTCACACCGATCGTGGAGATCTGCAAAGACTAGCAATTGCTCCTGGAATTTTGCCAAGCTAGCCAAAGTCCAGTCTAGGAAGCTAGCAAGCCATTTCGACCTTTACGAATCGCACACTCCCACGCAGGCATAGTAGTTGGCCCAAAGCCCATCACATTCGGGGCCGACGTAAGGGTTCCAAGCCTCAAACTGCCCGACGGTGATGCCGTCGTTCTCGGCCACCATGCTGCACCAAGCACCTGGCGGCACCCAGCAAAACCTGTTGCATTTGGAATCTATTGGCGACCTCACCGGACTGGGGGCCTCGACACCTACGTGAGAACATGTGAGCATCGTACCCGTGCAGAGTGTGCCGGACAACAAAGGCAGCGGCTTACTGCAGTGTGGCGCGATGGGTGTAGGATGCTTATCCAAGCAGCCGGGCCATACTCGGCGGGCAATGTTGTTGTTCAACGCGGGCTTGAGCGCATTTGTTTCTTGTCAGTTTGCCCGTGGACCACCGGGAACATCGCGGGGACGAGACCAACAATTGCATACGCCACGGCGGCCACCTGCGCCGTGAGAATCAGGGCTCTGGCGAAGCCAGGCATGGTATGATGGCGGAGGGTAAGCAGCGACGGCGATGGATGGGATAAAGGGCGCTTCAGTAACGATGAAGGCTGCTCATCTGCTCTGGGCGGCTTCTCCTGCAATAGTGCAGTCCAAGGAGAAAAGCGCAGGGCTATTTGTACTTTTGGAAAACCCCTCTGACAAGACAGCGTCTGGCTGCTGTCAGGACAATCAAGTTCTCCAGAGCCAGAAACCAGAAACAGGATGTTGATATACCATGACATCTGTGGCACGTGCAAGTCCGATTCGTCGGGCATCACGGCTGGCAGTCGCATAATCTTGTTCGAACTCACTGAGATCCCCGTCTTGCTTTACATGACATGACTTTCACATGCTCGGGCAGCTCGGTACTTTCTTTGTACTCTTCAGACAGTCACGTCGGGCCAACTCGCATGAAGGCACATCTAGCGAGGGCGGACGTTGCAAATCTCTCAGGCCGGCACCTTTTCTTTTGATGTGGTGCCAGCAACTCGGTCACATCAATGACGTGTCTACGAGGCCATCATGGTATACAAAGGGCCCAAGACTGCGCGTACAACACCACCGTGGTACAAAAAAACGACTCACAGTCTCCAATCAACACCTTTTCACTGCAGTTTTCATGCAAGCAGGCACAAGAGTCACGGCATCAGGCATGAATAATGCATTCCAAAGGCCGCAAGCAGTTCTGTCAGCCAGCCAGCTACATAATTGTGAGACGTCGACGCCATCCGCCCTCGATCTCCAGTGCTGCGTACGGACAGCTGAGCTGGGAAATCGTCAAGCCAAAGTCCTTCATCTCAACGTCTTCTGTTGCGCGGGCGAGACTCCGACTAGCCCTGCCGACTCTACCGGCGAAGAGGGACGTTCCGACATGCCCTCCCAGCGTGGCAGCGCAGACGTGCTCGAAAAAGCACACGCTCGCCGGCAGACTCCACGAAGCACGCATCTCTACCCGAGACCATGACCAACTGCCGCTGTGCAAACCACTCCGATTCGCCCGAGCGACGCACAAAGCATTCACGGCCGAGACGACGCGGTTGTCGTCGTGCCACAACGGTGAGCCACTAACATTACCATCCAACTGACATGCAGTATCACCGAGCCATGTCGACTCCATTGACATTGCTTGCACCAGATTCCTCGGATGTCCCGGCCGCCGGCGCTTCCACACCCCCTCGGACGCGGCGGACACAGATATCAGCAAGAGCTGCAGCACGCAGACTTGCTGGACGGGCGAACACCACTTGTGCTCGGGCTACTTGGTCGTCTTATTGGATTGACAAGGCTGCACCCCGCTCCCGCGTCAAGCGTACGGCACCGAAATACCGCTTTCCTCGTCGTGTCCTGCATGACGTCGTCAGCTCCAGGCGCAAGACCTCAGAAGCAAAGGGCCTATTCTGTCGATGAGCTGACAGCCGGGCCGGTTTCCACCGCCGAGGGCAGCAAGCTCGAGCACGAACACCAGCGTTCGTTCCAAGATGTCTTCGTCACGGCCTCATCATACACTGCTCTCGGGGCATGCGTGAAAAGACGAATGGAGCAGTCATCTCGCGAGCGTGTTTCCTCCGCAAAGACGTCGGCGCCGGCTGCGTCCCCGTGACAGTCTGGAAAAAGTACAAATAGGCCAAGGCACGCCCGACACAGGACAACATCGCGAGCAAAGTCCAGTCAGCATCGCGCCGTTCGCAAAGCAGAGCCCCCATAACAGCCACAGCTTGCCTCTCACACTTGTACTTCAAGACCCGAACCCCGAGCTCGTCCCCAACATGCGTCTGTCATCCGTCACCGTGCTGCTTGCCAGTCTGGCCAGTGTCATCAGCGCCGGCGTCGTCGACACCAGGGATGGCACCAAGAAGCCTCTCGACTTCATCGGCACCTTTGACACGTTTACGGATGAAAACTGCAGCCAGGGAGGCGGGGGCGTCACCGTCACCGACGACAACGACAACAGAAAGCTCAGCCAGGACGTCCGCTCCGTGAAGTCCTATATCAAGGACAGATCCCGTAAGTCTTGCCCACAACCATCCGTTCCGCGGAGCCCGCCCGGGATGTTGACGTGCCGAAACTGCAGTCGTCATCTGGGTTCACGGTGGCCTGTACTACCCCTTGGCCATTCCGCCCAGCGATACCGAGTGCAAGGTGCTCAATGGGCCGGGGCGATATTGGAACCTTTCGTGATGCTCGCTCAGCGCGGCACGCATGGGCCTGATGGGTGGGGGGGCATGAAGTGTTGTTTTTGGCATTCGTCAAGGCAGGGCTCCCAGATCGCACCGGGAACGTAGGGGTCGCTTCACGAGATTGTTGGCTAGATAACTACCGCGCTGGTCTACGTACAAACATGCACCCATCTGGCACGTGCTGCTTCTGAAACTTGGAGACGGTGAGTGATGGGCATGTGTTGATTCCTGATGCCAGCACGACATGGGCCCATAGGAGAACGGAACACTCCCGGAAGCTTCGCCGGGCTGTGACTTCTGTCTCGTAAAGCGCACAACGATGGCAACTGTCCTCGTGTACAAAGGGGAACCCCCTAAGCACGCTCGCGTACACACAGGAGCAACGTCGGCGTGCCCGTCTCGCCCGAAGAACAGTCGCAGTCCTCGGCGTCGAGCTGGACGCCCCTCGAGCCCCATCACAGCTTGGAAAACATGGCCTCCTTCTGAGACCGCACGTCCAACTCGTGCGTCCAGGTGCTCCGCGGCTGGGTGTGCAGATACCAGTAAACCTTGGCCAAGTCAGCAGGCCGCACCAGATGAGCATCCAGATCGCCCAGCTTCTCCCCGTCGCCCTGGCGCTCCCACTGCCGCCGCATCACGCCGCCAATCAGCCTGCCGTCGACCGGTCCGTCGACGATGACATGAGCCGCGTGTATGCCGCGGCCCTGATACTCGCGCGTCACGATCTGCGCCAGCGACCGGAGCCCAAACTTGCCGGGCGAGAAGCTGCTCAGGCCGGGCATGCCGCGCAGCGAGCCCGTCGCCCCCGTGTAGATGATTGTGCCCCGGCCGGCCGCGAGCATGGCCGGCAGGACGCACTTGGTCGCCCAGAAGGCGCCGAAGAGATTGATCCTGGTGAAGCCCTCGAACTCCTCCGTCGTCGTGTCGAGGAGCGAGCGCGCGTTGACGCGGCGCGCCCCCGCGTTGTAGACGAGCACCCGCACGCCTCCGAGCTCCTGGTGAATCTTGCCAAAGGCGGCGTTGACGCGGTCCTCGACGCGCAGGTCGGTGCCGTAGCACCTTGCCGCTTCTTGGCCGTGGTCCTGCTGGATGCCGGCTCGGATGGCCCGGAGCGTCTCTTCGGTCCGCGCCATCAGGGCCACGACGAATCCATGCGAGGCGAATTCGCGGGCGACGGCCTCCCCGATGCCGGGACCAACACCGGCGACGACGGCGACGGGCTTTGCTTGTGGGTTGTGCGACATGTTGCTTGAGGCTGCAGCGGGGTTGATTTGTGCTTTGTGCTTGTTCGCGCTCGTCCAACCTTCCAGAGCCGTGCGGCGCGGCCACGCCTGATATCCACCGCCGTTGTGGAATCCCAAGCCTTGCCGAGGCCCGAGTGGCGATGGATCAGCATCCGGGTTAGGGTTGGAGTGGGCATGTGCATCATTGCAGTCCCGTCGCTGGAAACTGCGCCTTTGCCGTGTTGCGACATTGTCGGGCGGCATGACATCATTCCTGCTCAAATGCTTTGCTCACGTAGAACGCCGGAGCCGGCCGGTCTTGCCGGGATCGTGGACGGGGTACGGGACAGCCACATGATGGATGATGGATATGCACGCAACAAGACAGCACGAACTCGGCACCATGACCAGGTTTCTATTCCACGCGGCTGCTGCGGTACACAATCTGCTGCTACTCTGCTGCTACTTCTCGGCACAAACTTCACCAGTCACTGTCGGCCCATGGCTTGCCGCCCGTCTCCGCGGCCAGGTCCTTCACTTGCGTCCATTCGATGGGGCCTCCGCGCAAGACCACGTCGGTCTGGCTCCCCAGTCCCTGCTCCGAGTGGTCGATCTTGCCCTCTCCCATCAGGAAGCGCAGATACCTCTCCGGCGTCGGCGACGGGTTCGTCAACACCTCGGCCTTGTACGGCGCCAGCGGCACCGACGTCACGTCCACGTCTCCCGCCCCGTGAGCCTTCATGATGTCGGCGATTTCTTGAAAACTCTTGCTGTCGCCGCTCAAGTACACCTCCGCGGGGACCTCGCCCGCGGGCAAGGACGCCAAGTTTGCCAGGGCCCGCCCAACGTCCGACTTGCTGGTGTACGAGGTGCGCTGGCTCGGGCTGCCCACCGCCTCGTACCGGCCGCGTTTGGTGTCGAAGCCGAACCAGGGGCCGACGGAGTCCTCGAGCAAGAGGCCGGCGTATACGCGACAGAGGCGAATGTCGGGAATCAGTTGCTTGGCGAGCTCGAAGTGGCGCTTCTTCATGTCCCACTCGTCGTGGGCGAAGTCGTGAAGGTAGTGATTGACGCCGAACTCGGACGGAAAGTACAGGCTCACCGACGTCGAGGACAGGCACCGCAGGAGCTTCTCCTTGAAGGCGTGTCCCGACGGCCCGACCCTTGACGGCGCGTTAGTCCGGCCGGTTTCTCGTCTCGTGCCGCGAGGACACGGGGGCTGATCAAGACGTCGACGCCTTGCAGGCTTTCCGCGAGGTTGTCCTCGTCGTAGACGCGCAGCTTGGCGCCGGCGGCGGCAAGTCCTGCGGTGGCATTCGACTCGGCTCGGACGAGGGCGACGACGTCTCGGAATCTGGCGCCGTTTTCTGGTCGCAAGAAGGCCCTGGTGACCTTGCCCCCGAGGTTGCCCGTCGCGCCGGCAATCGCCACGGTTCGAAGAGTCATGATTTGAGTTGATCAAGTTTCCGATGGTTGTACAAGGTCCCGGTCGTTTGAACAGGAGCGTTGGGCAGCCGGGAGACGACGGCAGGCGGCGAGGCAACTTTTCTTCTTCTGCTGTTGCGCGGAACTCTCGGCCATTGACTCGTCTTGTGCGACCCAGTCATTGACGGATTTTTACGGTAGGTCGCATGGAAAGTTTAGACGGAAACTGAACTGAACTAGTACTCCGAGCCTCCGACTACGCATCCGTACTCGGCTCCATCGGCATCAGCTAGCTGCTTTGATGCGAAGCGGCTAAATTCCCGCCCTTGAAGGCCAAGGCTAAACCATGAGTGACATGGCAAAGAGGCTTGTCGGGGTTGTGGGCAGGGGCCTCGGTGCTAACAGGAGAGATGGCTGTTTTCCTTCCGTGAGATTGTTCGCCATATTTGCCGGGAAGTAACTAGTAGCCCTGACTTTCCCAAAGAGGATGTCGGTTCACTATTTCTCTGCCCCTGTATGATAGCTTTCATCGCCGTCTCTCCTCGCTCCAAATCCTCCTGCGCTGTAAGTCATGGCCCACCTTGAGGGTTTGCGATGCGCATGTCTTTCCATGCGAATGCCATGACATCACCCTCTTCTCAGCTGCCGGTCAGGTGGGGTTTCCGAGTCATGGCGTAATAGAAACAGTACTGAGTACGGAGTTATTCACGCCCAACTTTTCAGTCCCACTACTTAATATCCCGGTCATGCTTGGATTCAACGGTAGTGCCTTGTTGAGCAGCATCCTCACCGCTTGGCATTCTGGCCTCTTGGAATCTTGCTTGGCTCACCGCACCTGCTGAGACGCTGGCTCTTTGTAGTTGTTTTCCCGTGGGCTTGCAAGCTAAACGATGCGCCTTTACAACATGTAGCGCATACTACTACGAAATGCGCACCACCCTCCTTGTCCGCAAGCCGAAGCTTGCAAGCCGTCTCATGTGCCCATGACTCGCTCACTAAATGACGGATGCGTAGCGTCGCGACTCATGTCATCTCCGGGAGCCCCCTGGACACGTTCTGTCAATGCAGTTACGTTAGGGGCTGCGTCTGAAAGGGCCGTGGTAATAACGGCCGGTCGGGTTGATAAAGCAAAGGCCTCGGGATTTCACGCAGCACCTGGCAGACAATTGCTGATGGCAACTTGAGGTTGGACGTCTCTCGAAAGCTCCCTGGCCCTGCGACGAGGCCGTGTAGCCATGGTTCACCTAAGAAAGCCGAAGGGGGGTCGGTCATGGCGAGTTTTAAGCACCCGGGATCCGCGTCCGATAGATGGGCGCAGGCAACCACCGTCAGACCAGCAATGTCCGTCCTCGCGACGAACGCGATGCCGTGCTTTCCTGTGCAGCCAACTGCCGCAATCCTTGCCGGCCCGTAATTGCCGTACGACCGGCACGTCCCCCGACCCTAACCCTACCCGGCTCCTTGTGGGGAAACGTCGGGATCCCGGCATCGGTGACCGTGACCGCGACCATCCCGCACCGAAATTCCAGTGTTTTCCAGATATGGCATGTGTCCAGTACTAGAGGGCCAGCGGTCAAGTGCCGATGAGGCCGTCACGCCAAGCTCATGTCTTGAATCGTCACCACACATCAAACTCTCCCGCCTCTCTGTGATGCAATCGCGGCACGCTTTCCGTCTCGCACTCACTTCTGTCGTGGCATGAGCACTTTTCCAAAGGCGGGATATGCAGAAAATGGTTATTGAGAGCAGCAGTTGAAGCGGACTTGTGTCTACCTTTGATCACCACGTCCACCATTCATCTGCTTGTCAGCGCATCTTCCGTTCCAAGGCGAACTACTTGTCACGGAGGGGGAATGTCCATGACTGCATCACAAACTCCAAAAAGGAACGCACTCGCCCCCATCCAAGCCGTGTTTGGAGGAGCGGCAAGCGTGGGAGTCGCTTGGGGGCGGAGTGATCTGTCGTATTCAGCCTCGCATGTAGCCGACACTGCTTCGGAACGACACCATACGGCCGAGTTACAAAAACCACTTGGCTCCCTTCCGACCGTCTCACAGCGGTCCTTCTGCCTCGCACTTCACCGTCACGGCACTCATACTCAGCACGCACGTCTCGCCACCGAGACCACCAGGTCCTCATTCCGTGACAGCACTTGCCGCAGCTTCTCGAAAGTCAAGCCTCCCGTGTCAGCTCAGCGGAACAGGAAACCAAATCCCGACCCGGCCGAGCCAGAATGCGCGCCAAAGCTCTCTGCAACGTGATCATCTACTCCGCCGCCGTACTGTATGCTGCCGCCCACTGTGTCATCGTGGACACGGCCGGCTCCGCAAGCAAGGCTCGCGGTTACGGGATGGGCGCAGACCTCGGCGCCCGCAGAGACGGCAGCGGCACGGCGTTCCAGAGGGACACCACGGTCTTTTCACAGACCAGTCTCTCTGCAGCCAAGGGCTGCGGCAAGACACACATGCAGGCCGACCGGAAGGTTCGCGGGGCGCCGGGCTACGACCCCGTGCTCGCTGAGCTAAACAACGACATCGCGGCGAGCATAGAGAAGATGGCGACCCAGGGAGCTATTCCGGCAGCCTACCCCGGCACTCTGGTGAACATTACGTTCCACCAAGTCAATCAGGACGGCGCAGGACCGTTTCGGTGCGCCCTTGACGAAGCTGCAACCGGTGTGAGGTTCGCGCCAGACGCCCTCAAGATCACGAACCAGGTCCCGGGCGTCAAGGGCGTGAATGGAGCGGCCATGGTGAGAAATTTAATGACGGTACAACTGCCGGAGAGACTGAATTGCCGGGGGGGGTTTCGAGGTGTGAAGAAGGTGTGCATTGTCCGGTGCCAGAATCAAGCTTTGAATGGGCCATTCGGCGGCTGTTTTCCGTTTCGGCAAGTCGACCATAGGGCTGCAAACTGACGCGTGGTGTTCATGCTGCTTCTTGCAACGGCCGAGCGTGCCAAGATTGCCGGGCAATCATGTTGGCTGTGACAATGTTTTCCACCGCTCGAGGCGAGGTAGTCGTCTTTATTTGTGTTGGGGAAAGGGACTGCAAGTTGTGGCTGGGAAGGTTTAACGTCCTTCGCTTTACTTTGTTGCATTTCAGCACTTTGCTCTGGAGCATCCAGCTCGACGCCATGTTGTAAACGACGGCCCAGCAAAAAGGGCAAGTAGTCCCAACTCCAAACCTCCTTGAGTGAGTTCACCGCCGTTCCTGGATCCGAGAGTCCGGGGTGATCCGAACACTTGGCTATTGCGTGCTGAGCTTTACCCGCGCCGGCACGGCTCCCGACAATACACCAACTTCCGCACCTTCAACTTCGGCATCACGTCGCCGTCTACGTTCGGCGTGCATCTGCAACTCCATCCTGTCCATGTGCGTGTACGCGGCCCCATCGTTTGCCACGGCGGCGCTGTCTCGGGCTGCCCTCCACAGTCAACCATGTCCGTCTCAGACTCCACGGCGAGGCTGTTGCAAAATCTCATGTTTCAATCAATACCGTGCTGTGGATAAAATGCCCGTCGTGTTGCTGCCAAAAGGCAGCGCTGTGCCATTCCTAACTCTGTGTGCCCATCTACCCAAATCGCCGTCGCGTCTCTCCCGACGCTTTTCCACGTCTTCGTTTCCGTCCTCGGCTTCCTGTTGTGTATCTCTTCTATTCTTGCTACGGAATCTTGGCCCGCCTGAACTACGCGCCTCCCCCCCAGATGCCCTCTTCATCTATCCAACGCCCCGTCTAGTTCTTTCTGTACCTTCAATGCCCTCATTATTGTGTCATTGTAGCGTCCCAATCGCGAAAAGCCTCATGACGTCTAAAGCTCATTGTCGCGTAAGCAAGCGCCTCCTGCCTTGTCCACTTCTTCCTTGCTCCAATGCCCGATCAATTGAGAAAGGGGGCCTGCTCCGAAGGCGGAATCTGTCCCTCTACGCTGCTCAGCGCGGCCAGGTTGACCTCGCCCATTTGTGTCAAGGCCGACCCGTCACCAACCCCTGCAAGCAGTGCCACGCACTCAATCACGTCTTCGGGTTCGAGCAGATGCCACTTGGCCAGCGTCACCTTGGTGTTGGCCCCAACAGTCACGGTAAAGACGTGGTCCGGATGCAACACCTTGCCAATAGCTCCGTTCAAGCTTCGAAACATGTCCTCGTCTGTAAAGTCGTCCCCCATGCAGAGCGCAAACTCAACGCGGCCGGGGTTGGGGTCGTCGTTGGACGCTTCACGTTCTGGGTTGTGGTACGTCGCAATGAGCCGCTTGGCGATCTCGCCCTTGTTGATAAAGGTGGGCCGAACTTCCACGTTTGCCTTGCCTGGCATCACTTCAACGTCCCATTTCGTCCCCACGGTGCCCTCAAGTTCCTTGTGGCACTCTCGTGCCATGTGGGCGCCCTGCTCCGGATGTGCAAGTCTGTAGTGCCACGTGAGGGCACATCGCTTCCGCTCGATGAACGAGCCTGTTGTTTGGTCAGCCTGTCAATCTCTCGGACAACGGCCCGTCGTAGCTCGGCTGTCTTACCAGGTACTCTGTCAGTGTATTTCTGGAACACCTGCATAGCCTCGACCTGCCACCCCATATCAAACTTCTCTGCCAGGTTGATCCACTCCTCTGACCCAGGGTTCCTCATGAAACTGCCGTGTTCGGCCGAAAATCCAAGCTGGGGAATGTGACCTAGGTGCTGCCCGAGAAACTCCTGGTCCCGACCAGAAATAATCCATACGGCATTCCTGGGATCCCCGGCAAGACGCTTGAGCGATCGGATGATGCGTTCCGAGGGAATCGCGGCGCTCGGCTCACGCACGATTGGTGTCAGCGTGCCGTCGTAATCAAACATAAACAGCCGTTTGCCCGCCGACCTGTACGTGGACAACAAGACAGCACGGTCAAGAAGCGGTGTGGCGTTGGCCGTGTCCATTTCTCCCAAGACGTTGTGTACCTTGCGGATGAACTTGGTAACCCAAGCTTGGACATTGTACGCCGTAACGTGCTTGTACAGGCGAGACTGCATTCTGCCTCGCTCGCCATCCGACATGGTAAGCGCGCTATTGATCTTTTCCGCAACACCAGTCAGGTCCCAGGGGTTGATGTGGATCGCGTCACTGAGACTTCCCGCTGTCCCGCTGAACTCTGAGAGGATCAGTGGACCGTTGCCCTGTCTCTGGCAAACGATATACTCCAAGCTGGTCGTGTTCATGCCGTCTCGGACTGAGGTGATTAGACCAATGTCTGCGGCTCGGAGCAGAGCAAAGTACTCGTCCTGGCTCAAGTATTGAGGGTAGTGCTGCACCGGAGAGAATCCCAAGCTGCCAAACTCCCCGTTGATCTTCATGACTAGTTCGTTCACTCTTGTAGCAATCCTGTTCTCGTCATCGTCCCTCTCAGCCTCTACCGTCGTTGGAGAAGTGACCTGGATCAAAACCACCTTTTCCCTCCACTCGGGGTACATTTCAAGGAACCGTTCAAACGCCTGGAGTTTCTGTGCCACACCACGGACACTGTCGAGCCTGTCGCGGCCAACAATAATCTTCTTCCCAGCATACATCTTTTTCAAAGCATCATATTTCTCATTGACGGAATCCGCCCATGCGTGCCTCTCGACCTTGGCGGCGTCAATGCCTATGGGAAAGACGCCTACCTGAACCCGAGTCCCGTAGGCATCAATGCCGAGGGTATCAGAGGGAAACCCAAGAATGCGAGTGCAACAGCTCAGGAAATGTCGCGAGTAGCTGTACGACTGAAACCCCACCAAGTTGGCTCCGAGAACGCCTTCCAAAACTTCTTTTCGCCGCGGCAGGCACCGCAGAAACTCGCTGCTAGGGAATGGAGAGTGTAGAAAGAATGATATGTACATGTTTGGGTTCCGTTGGCGTAGCATGCTGGGGAGGAGCATCAGGTAAAAGTCGTGGACTATGACAATGTCGCCGGGCTTGTATATTTCGACGATTTTGTTTGCGAATTTCTGGTTCATGCGGTAATAGTCGGCCCACTGAATGCGCTCCTTGCGACCGTCCGTCGGCTCGTGTTGTTTGTAGTGGAATAAAGCGTATAGGTCGTGGTGTGCGTACCGCCGCCACCGCGATTGGTCCTTCAAGATGACGCTATCCTCGGAATCGTCTGCCTCGTCCGAGAGCCATACGGGCACTGTCCGAATAGTTTTGCTGTGAGAGAGGGCATACTCCAGTTTGACTTGATCGGCCTTTGGCAGCCACAGGCCGTCAATGGGCGGTGGTGTGGGAAGTCGCGTGTTACTGTCGACGGGAACAGGAGCTGAGAGAGCATTCCGGGAGGAGAAGCCGACCGTCGTCTGGCCAGACAGGCTACCACTGCTCGTCACCTGCCCAGAGGATGCGGCGGGGGGAATAGACGTCTCCGGGGGGTAGTCGATCTCGCCGGTCCAGGCCACAAGCGTGTGGTTCCAAGGTGTGGCATCGGAAGAAAGGTAGGCGAAGGAGTCGAAAAGCGCGGATTGGCCTCGGCGGGGTCCCAGGTCCTGTTGGAGGTGGTGTTGTCAGCTTTCGGTGTGCCACAACAAACGAGAACGTCAATCCTGAACAGTTGGGACTCTGCGCGGCATTTGGCTCTCACCCAATCGGACCCCTCGCGATAGGTAAAGGAGTAGGGGATATTGAATGCGACGGAGATGACGTTGCCGCTGAGGCCAAGATCCGGATTGGCGGCGCGGATCTCTGAGAGAGACTCACGGCGCGCCATGGCGGGAGCAAGCGGGCCGGGAGTGTGTGCCGTTGTTATTCTCGCCGGAGGCGGTCGATGCGAAGAGAATGCTAGCTCCGAAAGATTCGGGGAGGAGGGGAGAGGAGAAGCAGAGGGCTCGAGTGTGTTGGGTAATGCTGCGATTGTGAAGGAGCCTTGAAATTGGGCCGTGGAAGGGGCCCGGCGCCTGGATTGGTAGAGTGAGGGGTATGACGCTGGCCGAGGTCCCACTCGAGGCGAAAATGGGGACGCAAAGTCCAGAATCAGCGCCGCCCAGATCGTTGTCGTAGGCTGTAGCTCCTCCGTTCATCGGTGTCCACCTGCTTCACTGACAGTACGTCACTGTTTCTCGTCTGTCGGTGCTCATGTTTGCTGCGAAGGTCGTGGTCCGTGGTGAAGATGTCGTTTGGAGGATGGTTGCTGTTGTGCAACTTTGCAGTCAAAAGGTTCAAGAGTCTGAAAACAAGGCCACAGTCAGCAGTTGAAAGATGGGAACCACTCTCCCGGGGGCTGGGCTTTTGATACCACGAAACAGTGCCTTACTATTGCGATTCAACGACCTGGATACGGAGTAGTTGGCGACGTAAACTCGACGGTGGGCTTCCAAATGAGAGTTCCGTTCCAAACTAGTCAACACTTTGGAACGAACGTCCAGCGGGAACCTGGTTGCACAAATAGCTCCAGAGTTCACGCCTTGACCTCAATGGGTTACGCCTAGACCAGGGACCTGCGAAGTCGCCGAGACAAATTTGCCAGTCCTGCCGTTGCTCTTGGTGCGGGAGAAAAATAGCCGTTCGATATCCAGCTAGAAAGTAGTCTAGAGAACCATCCTACTTGTCGGTTCAAATAGTTGTTGTGGTGGGCTGTATGAGTCTGGCACAGAAGATCTGATTCACAAGACGGAGCAGAATAACCAGCAAACGCTTTCCAACTCCAGATCCCTATCCAAAACCCTTGTAGCCTTGGCCCTTGCACCGCCGCATCTGTCAGCCCCGTCACAGCAAACATCTTCTGTGGCCTGTTTGTGGTTTCGCTTTGATATGAATGGTCTGAAATTCTGACCGCAGACAACATTGCCAGCATCACTCGGTGGCTTTGGAAGCTGCAGCTACACGTCGTCTTGTCGTCGTGGGTCAGATTAGGTCACCATGCCGCTCGCGTGACCAAGAATAACGCCAGAAACAAGCACCTAGATGACTTCTCTGGTTCAGTTTTTGACGATACGTGGCAGGCCAGCAAAACCACCTTGCCGCAGCGGGGCAAGGATAAAGGTGTTAGGGGCAGGCACGACGTGCGTACCTTCCGCAAAATGGAATACCCAGGTACCTAGGTACCTGATAATGTTGTGGAACACGCCTCTTCCTCTTCTCCCTCTCTTCCTCCCCATCTCGTCTTTCTTCCCGTCGCTCTACGGAGTACTTCTCACGCAATCTCTCCTCGCCTTCATCACCACCTCGGCCTTGCAGCCGCAATTCTCTGCATGTTCAGGCGCGCCAGTGCATCTGCCCAAAGCTAAGACGCATCCAACATGCAGCAAATGTCACGCTCCTCCTAGGCAAAGTGACGCTGCAGGGTACAAGACAGCTAAGCCAGCCCATCTTTACGACAAAATCACAAATCACAGTGGGGCAGCCATGCCTGTCATTGTCAGCAAGGTTCCCAACTCCTTCTTTCAGCTTTTGGCAAAGGTGAGTCGTGCCTTCAGTAAAGAGGCTCGTTAGTCAGGCAGCAAGATGTCGGCCGTTTGCAGTCGCCTGCATCACTCATGCACGAAACAACAGATTTTCCAGTCAATCTATGTTGACTCCCTCTATTTAATGGGGGAGAGACTAAACTACATTGGGCCGGCAAGTTAGATGAAGTTTTTACTCATATCTCAAGCTCACATGAATAGCAGTCATGTATCGTGATTCCGTACAGAGTACCGTCTCTGGAAGGCTAGCCAATTTTGAACGCGTTACTAGTTCCAGTGAACGCATGAATGCCTGCACCGGGATTTCTAGCATCGCCATAATACTTGAATCGATAGGTTCCTGGTCCAGCGTTCCCTGATGTATCCCACACAAAGTCAACCTCGCTATACCCGAAGATGGTATTCGTGCGCCGCCACGTAAAGACGAGGTACCAGTCCGAATCGTCTACGACCTGGCTCCACGTCCCATCTTTGCCTTGCTTCTCAACTGCCGCGAAAGTGCCCTCGAGGCGAAGATTATTCCGTGGATTCGCCCCTTGAAAGCTGGCCTTGACTGCATCACCGCGCTTGTACTCTGCTTTGGGCTGCGTCAGGACTTTTCCAAAAGCTCTGAGTGGCGGCGCTGTGTCATACATCACAGGCAGAACAAGATTGAACGACTTCTTCCGATTATCTGGCGGCAACTTTCCCTGCTCTGGCTTATCGGTGGCGTCGGGCCTCAAGTAGTGCATATTGCTGACTGTGAGGTTGATATAAGCGTCAAGTTCATGACGTCCAAATAATGTTGAAGCGCCCTCATAACGCTGGACGTCGTATTCCTCCGGCGTCGCAACATAGTGCGCGTAGGTATTGGCCGGGCTGCCTAGAACCACAACTGGATCATCAACAAACGAGGTTGCCTGTTTCTCAACGGCTTCCTTCCACCGCCGACCACTCATTGTGGTAACCTCACTTGGGCTCAGGATCATGACCAGTTGGCCCACCCGAAACATCATGACATCCACGATGCTTGGCTCCCACTCGTATGGTTGTTTGAGCTCCCCTCCACTCAGGAATATGTGCTTTGGCTTTTGACATTCCATCTGCCGCAGAGATGGATTCTTGATGAGGTGCAAAATAAAGTCCCACGGACGATAGTTGCGTGGTTTACCGTTGTCCCCTTGGACAAAGTCAAACTCGCCTCGGCCATCCGTCGTCCCAGCAGCAAAGCCGTACCCGAGGGCCGCAGGGCAGGTCATGGCAGTCTCCCCGTTCAGTGTTGTGAATTCCCAATACTCCATGTCGTGAAAGAAGTGGAACGACTTGACTGTAGGGCCCCGAACAGGAGTGGCGGATTTGGACATGGAAGCCTGGCCAGCCCGGTCAGCGTGTCCGGCAGAACAATAAAAAGAAAAGTAGATGCGCCTGCGCCCTGTTTGCTTACCAGAATCTCCTTGACACCCCTCAATTGGCGAAGTGCAATCTCATGGCAGCTGCTTGCACCTTGGTCTTGAACTTGCCAGCGAGGACCGCGGCCTTGACATTTTGCAACAGTTCCATCCGCACACGTTGCGTTCTCAAAATCACACTGTGTGCCAGATCCATCTTCGCACCAAGCACCCTCTACGTTGGGGCTGGCATCACCAAGATTTGCTTGACTAAAAGCCGCCACCAGATTGCTTGCGAAGGCGGAATCTCCCCTCAGCGTTTGTTCCGTCATCCACGCTGCTAGCCCTTTGTTGTCGCCCGCAACGTGGGTATTATTTCGATAGAGCGAAGTGCCATGCACCGGAAACCAGTTCAGCAGTCCGGTGATTTTATTATCCGAGGCCCGGGTGAAGCGCAACAGGGTCATAGTCGTGTCGGTCGACGCACTATATTTGGCCCGTTCCTCAGCAGGGTTGTGTAAATAGGACCATTGTGATCTGTTTATGGATGCATCCGTAATCTCGGTGGTGCCGACGTCAAGGTATCCCTTGGTCACGAGAGATCAGTCACCGTGCTAATCATCTTTGACATTGTGCAGGCCGCGCAAGAGAGCCATCAAAAAGACATCAAGTGTGTGTGTGCTTGCTATCCTTACCTCTTCTAGACTTTCATGTGCTCGTTTGATCGACAGGGTCGCGCCGTCAACAATGGCTTGATAACTTTCTGGAGTGAAGCCCAAGCCTGGAATTTGAGGAATCAAGTAATTGTTCCAGCCGCCCGGTCCAGAATGGCTATGGGTTGCCGCAAGTGCCACGTTGTGCTGGCCATATACGGAATAGGGAGCGCCGAGGGCTTTGAGCGCATCCAAAACTCCGTATCGAATTGCTGTATCTCCGACCAGATTGTCGAGGACGACATAGACAATTCGATCTTCGGGATTGTCCACATCACCGATAATAAAGGCTCGGCTGAACAACCTCTGCCGAATGCCGCCGCCGACCTGCTGGAGGTTTGCGTAGCCGCTGAGGATGATTTCAGCCACGGGTCCCGTGATGTCCGCTTTGCCGGTGCCAATGAGATACTTGTCGTGTGTCGAGTTTTTTGCGGAGCGAGGCGCGGGTCGTGACTGGAATTCCGACGAGGTTTGGGGACCTGTGTCATAGAAGGAGCCTGGCCGAGCAAATATTCCAGGCACACATGTTAGGAGCAAAATAAAGAGGCCGAGGAGACCCGAACAAGAGCGTTGCAGTTCCATGGCTCAAGGACCTTTCAGTCTATCATCCGTATTCACAGTCTTTCCCCGAGCGACGAAAAAGCTGGCGATTGGGAAGCTCGATATGTTTGTGACGTCTCGGGGCAAGAAAAAGCAAAATAGCGACAACATAGACAGAGTTTCAGAGAACGGGACGACACCAACTTTATGAAGCGACTATTCATTGTCTCGGACGAAAGATCTATCGATGCATTACATCTTGACTGAACCCTCTGCCTCATTTGACATGGCTCATGAACACATTGACGGACACGGACGATTCATCCCGTCTGTCTTGAGTCTAAATGCTACTCGGACCCTGCTGTTCCTGCAGCGCCGGCAAACCATCCAATACCGCACTGACGATGAAGTGGGCCGGGCTGGCAGTTGTGGCGATCAAGGGCCTGGGAGCAATATAAAGCTATGCCCAAATGATATGATGATGACGACGAGAGAAACGGCACCGTCGTGAAGCGAGGCACTCGATGAATTGCACCTGAAAACGGGTCATCGTCGGCTCTACAACAAGCGGTCCACGCGCATTGTGCATTATACGACACAAATAGAATATAATCACTGACTCACTCGGGTCCGTGCTAAGCGAATAGCCAATGCGAGACAGAAGATATCCCATTACTATCAGCTCAGCTGCTCATGACGCCCCGAGCACCGCGAAAGTCGTGATACGCTGCCACCAGGATACAGTCTCCGAAGATGACAGTCTTGACATGTATCTCCTTGGTCGCAGAAGAGAGGTCGCAGAAGAGACAGAGACACCTCTGGCGAGCAAAACGCGCTCTCTTTCTGTTCAAGCGTCTCTTGGGGACATCAATAGCATTACGAGAGGGCAAAGCAGCAAAGAAAGGGTTGCACGTCTGGCTCGACGTGGCAAAGGCCGAGTCGGACGCGGCTCAGGGACAGACGCATGCACACGTGATCTGACACGTGGCCAACACCAATTTTCAAGCCCTGTGCCGGCTTCACCTCGCTTCAAGCCATCAAGATCCGGAAATCCGCCGACAATCAGCCATCGCGACCTTTTAGCAGTCGCGTGCGTCCAGCTCTAACCGTGCCTTTGCCGGCCGGCCCTGTGCTCTGCCCAACATGACAGATTCTCCACCTCCATCACCATCGCAGCATGCGACTGCCCATGCCTACGCCAGCAATGGCCTCGAGATCCTCCAAGCCGCCAGCGACGCTGCGCAGGCCATTCAAAACCCTCAAGCTCTTCAAGATGCGGCAGCCGCAGCGGCAGCGGCAGCCGAAGCATCCCAGGTGTCCCAGCAACCCCAGGCCGCGGGCATGCCGGGGCTTGCTCAGGGTCCCGACATGACGCAGCAGCATCTTGTCGCCGGCCCAAGAGGATCCATGCGTGATCCGACCATCAATCCGAAGTTGACGCGGCTCAGAAGGGCGTGCGACATGTGCAGCATGCGCAAGGTGAAATGTGACGACAGCAATATTCCCTGCCGGCCCTGCCGCGAGCTGGGTGTCGAATGTACATACGAACGAGAGACCAAGAGACGTGGCCCTCCGAACAAGCATGCTGAAGCTGCAAAGGCAGCCAAGCGGCAGCGACTGGAGGTGGCCGCTGCTGGCTTCCCCCCGGCGTCCCCGTCGCCTCAGAATGCCGCCAAGACGCTGATGGACATTTCGTCGGATGGTATACTAGATGCCGAGTCCATCGCGCCGATGCCCGTGCTGGAGCTCCTCGTGGACGATTTCTTCACGTATATCCATCCCTTGGCGCCCTTCCCCCACGAGCCCACCTTTCGACAGTCGTTTGCCAACCGCGAAGACCGAACGCGGCCCGAGTTTCTGGGCCTGCTGGCAAGCATGGTTGGTGCTCTGGTCGCGTCCTTTCCCAGGAGTGCAAGGGAGCATCTCAAGGCGCAGCACAGCACGCATCTGTTTCCCAAGGCCTTGGTTCTCGTGGAGAAGTGTCGCGACATTGCGCTTCTGACACGCGGCAGCAAATGGATCTTGAAACAGCCCAAGACGTTGGACGACGCCTGCACGAGCTATTTTCTCGGTTTGGCCGGGGCTTATACGCTGCAGTGGAATCCAGCACGCCATTTCCTGGCAGAGACGCTGATTTTGATACGGGAACTGGGATTTGTGCGGCCAAAGCACGCCGGGGATTTGCCAACCTTTGGCACGGACCCGTACTCGACCGAGCCGCTGCCGTTTAATCACGTCAAGGACCAGATCGGGAAACGTCTGTTCTGGTGCCTCCTGCTGGGTATTAGGTCCGTTGACGCGCCGAAATGCCTTTCAAGTCGTGGGTGAATAGCTAATGTTTGTAGGTCCATGACCCAGTTGGGCATAAGCGGCACGGACCTGGTCATCGCGCCGTCTACGCCGAGCTTGCCTTATCCCGCGTATCCCGAGAACGTCGATGACATCTGCGTCCTGGCGAACGAGATTATCCATCAGGCCGAGGGGACCGTCACGCTGCTAACAGGATTCCGGTTCGGCATTGACATTTACACGACAATGAATGGCGTGGTGAGCCTGGAGCTTGCGTATGGCATGAACACGCTGCCTTGGGCGGACCAGCGGATCCTGCTACGAGACGGCCTGATGGCCGCAAAGGGCATCATCGACAACCTTCCGCCAGAGCTACAGCTGTCCACGCAAGGGGAAGACGCGAACTCGCTGGCGACGCTGGACGAATCGGGCTTGCAATACGTACCGCCGGTGTGGCCCAACGCACAGCCGTCCCACGACGTGCGCAACGTCATCAAGACGCAGCCTGCCCAGCGGCGTCGCTTGCAGTACGAGATCCAAAAGGCGAACATCTTCATGTCTCAACTGGCGACGCGGTCCTACTTTGTAGAGCTGTACTTTAACCTCCGCGACGTACACGTGGCCGACGAGGAAAGCAATGCCGTGGAGGCTCCGGGCGCGGACGAGCAAGGAATGCAAGAGGCAGACGACAAGGAGATTTTTGCTCTCATGGCCGCAGAGCGGGAGTTGATCGTCCAGAACCTTCTCGAGGTGCTGGGGTCCATCTCGCAGCGGAACATGGAGCCCAACGGGCTGTCGCTCATCAACAAGATCCGCCAGGTTGCGTCGACGCTGATGAACGACTCGCCGGACCGCAAAGGGCCGGTGGCGATCAAGTCGGAAGAGGCGCTCTCTCAGCTGATTGACATCCTGATCAAGCTGGAGAAGACGGGCCCCGCCGCGGCGAGTCGCGCGAGCGATCCGAACCACATGACGGCAGAGGATGAGGAGGACGAGCTGAGGCACTGGGCCGACTTGAGGGAGTATCAACTGAGATTTGCGGCGAGTGGCGGCTTTGGAGGGGTGGGCATCTGATGCATCTGGCCAAGAGTATGACCTCCTTTTTATTTTTCCTCCACCTGTTTTTTTAATATTTAAAAAAGAAGAAGAAGAAAACAACTTGGGGCTCGGAATGGGGCCCCCAAAGTGTGCTGTCCAGTGAACAGCACCCGAGGGAGGGTCTCTGGGTCGACGACCAAATTCACTCACCACACGGGGAGCGTGGAGCAGAATGGAAATGTACAACAAGAAAGCATGGCCGCTAAGGCTACTCATGTAATGATATGTACTATACCTACAGAATACCACTTGTCAAACCTGCATCTCCATTCCCATTTCCATCCGCATCCCCGTCCCCGTCCCCGTCCCCGTCCCCGTCCCCATCTCGTCGTACTCGTCGTCTGGGGCATCCAGCGCCAGGCATATCCGTTCCTAGCGCCACGCCAAAGCTCCGCAGATGAGGGCCGCGCAGGACAAGCATCTGCAGGGTATCAGCGAGGCCGCCTCGTCCACTCTTGTCACGGCAGGAGGGGGGCAAAAGAACGCACGCCAGCGAGGACAGCAAGATGACGAGCAAGACGGCCGCGCTCCACGAAGGCTCAGCCGAGGCGGCGAGGGCGCAGGCCAGCACGGCGAGACAGGCAACGGTTGCGGCGGTGAGGCAGAAATGGCAGGCCATGGACACGAGCAGCGGCCCGAGGGACTTGCCGAAGACGCCGAGGCGGTTGCATATGATGCTCGCTACGTCGAAGACGAAGGCTACGAGGGCCTGGGGCGCGCGCACGGCGGGCTGGTCAGCTCTGGGCTCTCTGCGGTCTCGGCTTCTGCTGCCTGGCCTGGCCTGGTCTGGCCTGGCGGCACGCTACGCACCACGGGGAACGTCAGCAGCAGGACGTGGGTGCAGACGGCGGACGCGGCGCCGGGGCGGCACGCGCGGTCCGTCTTGGTCCACCAGGCGTCGACGCCTACGATGACGCCGGGGACGAGCACGGAGATGCGGCGCACGCAGTTGTACGCGCTGACGAGGCGGTTGCGGACGGCGTGATCGCGGCCGTGGTCATCCCCGCGCGAGGACGGGAGCGAGGTCGAGGTCGAGGTCGTGGACGGCGGGGACGTGACGGACGACGGGGGCGACGTGACGGGCGTGTTGGAGACGGTTGTGTCGACTGTGCCCGTCGATGACATGACGAGCGAGTTGGGCGTGGTGCTTGGGGTTGTTGATTTTGTATTTTTTTTTCCTATTTTTTTTCTTTTTTTTCTTTCTGATTTTTTCTTCGTGCCGGCTTCGGCGGGCTTGGTGGGCGTCGTGATGCGAGATGGACGGATGGATAAATGCAGGACCGAGCCGAGAGAGATGCCGCCGAGCGCTTTGGAGGCAATCCGTGGCGGTTGCCACGCCGGCTCGGTTTGCCTCGTTCCTTGCCCCCTTGCACACTCTACTCTGGCATGGGAGCCTTTTGTGCGCCGCGCGTGCCACCGGGCTGGACGCACACGCTTTGGTGTACGGATTCTCCCTCACGACGGACGTCAAGCTCGCACGCCGGATCGATCGGCCTTGAGGCCTCGCGCGCGCCAGCACATGACTGCGCCGACGGTCCAGACGTCCACGGCGGCAAAGTTCCTCCTCAGGCTCTCGGCAAACACGTCCTCGGCGTCACGCTCGTTGCTGAAGATGCCTGCGCGGTTGTAAAACGCCATGATGGATGCCGCGAGCCAGCTCATCCTGTTCCTGAGCGGCAAGACGGTCGCGCCGACAAACACCCCGTCGTCGGCGAGGTGCCGCCTCGCCACGTCAAAGACGCCGATTTTGCGCCCGGGCGGCCCGGACAGACAGTGCAGCAGGTAGAAGGCGCTGATGGAGTCGAACTTGCGGTCCTGCGCGAGCGGCAGCGGCATCGTGGCGTCGGCCACGATGGTCTTGACCGTCGTCAGGCGCCCGTCGCTCGACGCTGCCGACCGCAGCACTCGCCGCCGGCTGGCTCGGAGAGGCGTGGGGTTGAGGTCCACGAGCGTCATCTCCTCGCACGGGCACGACGCCGACTTGAGGGCCGTCGACGGGAAGTAGCCTGTTCCCACGCCCATGTCGAGGTGCCGCCTGCCCAGGGCGCTGGTGAAGAGCGGGAGGAGCGTGCTCCGGGTCGAGCACTTCCAGAGGAGCTTGTTGGCGAGCCAGAGCACGGCCACGTCGTAGATGGAGAGGAATAGCGCCGTGTAGACTGCTGTTTCTGCGCTGGGCCTGTGTGCCATTGTCGCGATGCTTGCCCTGGT
This sequence comes from Metarhizium album ARSEF 1941, assembly GCF_000804445.1. Classification (NCBI taxonomy): domain Eukaryota; kingdom Fungi; phylum Ascomycota; class Sordariomycetes; order Hypocreales; family Clavicipitaceae; genus Metarhizium; species Metarhizium album. The sequence continues at coordinate 337,875 of NW_024467584.1, forward strand.
CTTGGGCGGGAACTGTGCTCTGGGACGAGATGAAAACCACAAGGAGGACTGGCGAGATCTGGTGGGCCGGGGAGGACCGGTCTCGAGTACGGAGTAACTACTCCCTCGGGGATGCGGATGGATGGCACTTTATCATGGTACGGCGAGCCTGTCGTTTGTCCGGCCCAGGCCGTCATCCGAGCCGCGTCGCGTCATCCGATGACGCACGACCAAAAAGGAGAGCATCCCGAAAAAAAGAGTCCTGTCCTCGACGCGGCCCAGGCCACTGCATCTGAGGAGGGCCGAGGGGTGCTGGATGGGGAGAAAGGGGCATAGCAGATACTCCTTGGGGTCCGCTCGTCCCATGCGCAAATTAAATCCGACATCATGCACTACAGACATGGGCACACGACGACGATACAACCTCGCGGAACCAAACTCGCAGCCCTCACGCCATCCCCCGTCCGCCAGGAATGCCCGAACTTGTGTACGACCACCACCTGTGTTGTGTTGCTTCTGGGAACCACTCCAGCAAGAACTGTTGCTCACTTCCCCGCTGACACGTAGTGCAGCACCGCGGCTCGCTTTCCCTCCCGCGTTTCCGCCGAGCATCCGTGTGCCGTACCGCGGGATCCGAACACGTACCACGACGAGCATGGAGCCGCCGGTGAGCATGTGTCTTTCATCCTTCCCTTCTTCTCATCTACGTCGAGCAGAATCATGATGGCTCGAGTTCGTTGCGCCATCTTTTACACTCGACGGGCGACACTACCCCTGGAACGAGGTCAACACAGCCTCAACCACATGACTCGCTGCAACGCCCAAATGTTGCAGCTATCACGATACCCTTGTAAGCCATTCACGGGGCCGAGCACCAAGGGACAGCGGCCCACCAAAGGGACGAGGCATTTTGCAAACCCTTGATGCTTCGGTCATCTGGGCTATGACTACACCAACAGTCATCTTGTGTATATCGCCCTCGTAGGTCGGGTCCTTCAGACTGAGGAACCCAGGGCCCTCAGACCATACGAGATTATATGTGAATCGAGGCTGCTACTCCCGGCCATAATCTGGTGACCAGCCCTTGTTACGAAAATGGCGTGACAGGCGCCGCATTTCGGATCATGAGAAATTGACAACGTCTTGGGAAGATTCTTGCGCCGTAGCACAGCACGTCTTGACATTTACGTCCTCGTGCAGCAGTCTCGTCACACATCAGCCATGTTTACCACAAAGAGCCACAACCGAGTTAAAGCGACTAGATGGCCACTACCCTCGATTCGCCGTGTCAGAAAAAGCCCCCAACCGCAAATTGTCGATTGCCCCATTCGGGAATTCGCAAAGACAAGGCGGGTCTACTTCCAACGAAGCCCATTGGCCATCGTCCAGCCGTCATGCGGGCCCGGCCGGGATGCCAAGGCCGTCGTCCCCACGGACCCCCCGCCCAGCAGACGCAAGTCGACGCCAAACCTGCTCCGAGCCCTCGGTGCCTGCAAACCGTAGGGGGGAAAATCGTCCCCGGCAGACCAGACGGGTCGTTCGACAACGGGGCTGCAGGGCCGAAGCAGAAGCAACCTCTGCAAACATCACCGAGATAGCACCCGTCTCCGCGACTTGAACCCGTGCCATCCCCGCCAAAGAGAACCATAGCCTGGGCGCCGTGACCCGTCACCATGTCCACCGGCATGAGGGCAGGGCAGCTCGCCTCGGGGCGAGGTCCGAAACACGCTCAAGCTCACGACGGTGCCGCGGCCGCCGGCGGCGCTCGGGCCGCGAGAGATCGCGGTGCGCGTCATCAGCGCGTCCATCAACCCAGCCGACTACGAGGTGTCGGCGCTGGGACTCTGCGCGCGGGCCATCGTGTCGTTCCCCAAGACGGCCGGCATGGACCTCAGCGGCGAGGTGGTAGCCACGGGCGCCGACGTGCGGGACGCACAGGCGGGCGAGCGCGTCATGGCGCGCTGTCCGAGTACGTCGTGGTCCCGCGCGCCGTGGACCCGGACGTGGCGGCGGCCGTGGGCACCGCCCGCCTCCCGGCCTACCAGAGCGTCAGGCCGTACGTCAAGCCCGGCGGCCGCGTCTTCAGCCTTTGACGACGCCCTGGCCGCCTTTGAGCACTTGCAGACGGGCTCGGTGGCTGCGTATCAATGTTGAAGAGTGGGTAAATTGTGTCTGTTACTCAACTTGGCTGGACATGGTATGAGCTCGAGCCCTTGTACGAATACCACTGGTGGTCGGATTGACCGAGATGACGGCTCCGGTCCCAGCTATCATGGCCAGGCATGGGCATCAAGTCACGCCCATGTGTAGATACCATGGTCGTCGGATCGATCCCAGCCATGACAGCCAGGTACGCCCAGAACTCACCCCAGGCCCCGTGTTGCCATGTCCCTTGACACTGTCGCCCCCAGTGAGTGAGTGGCATGAAGCCTCGCAGGAGCTGCAAGCCAGGGGCCCGCCACACGTGGGGATATCTAGCCATGTCAGAATGGGTGACGCGATGCAGACGCGGCCCGTCACTCGCATCACCACAGCGCAGTATGTCAAGTCGTCATTCACATTGAGGCTAATCCTAACCCGTCATCCAATCATCCATCCATAAGAAAAGAAAGTCGTGAGTCAAAACGCCGGCATCCCAAGCAAGCAAATATGCGCAGAGCCCGTCCCAACACTTCACAAACCCATCCGAGTTGATATCAAACATCAGGGTATCACAATCAAACGCTTATCCGTCCCGAAAGAAAGGTGCAGCTGGTCATGAGCTACCAAGGCGAGACAAACGCCACAACGTCCAACAATCTGTTCATCCACCTCATAACGTGAGTCGTCGATATCTTCGTCTAAGGGCTATCCTAGTCTCTTCGCCAATCGTGTATTACGGCCGCCTTTCAACTGACCATCTCATACGGCCCGTGGGGTGTCTCATGACGTCATGATTCGATTCCAAGTTGCAAATTCAAAGGGCAAAAAACCACGTTTTGTGTCAGAAACTCGCCGACAACAAACCGCAACGTGTATGTTCCAAAGCGAAGCAAGGCGTATCGACAAGAAACAAAGTCATAAAACGGGGGACAAGTCTGGCGGGAAATAGTAGACAAGTCTGGGAGCCGAAAGGGAGGGGGGTCAAAGGTTCACTGGGACTTATTCTGCGAATAAGAGTGAGAATTTGCTTCTCTAATAGGCTGTCGCTGTCGTCCCCTCGCTCGTCGCGACAGCCACAAGCGCCTCCAAGCGCCTGAGCGAGTCGGGGTTTCCTTTCCCATCCTGTTGCTGGGGTTGAGCTGGCTGTTCCCTGCCGGGAAAACCGCCAAAACCAGTGAAGTTCGGGTGAACCATACGATCAACATGGGCACCGCGGGGATCCTGCAACACGAGCTCGCCGGGTGGATGCAGCGGGACACCCGGTCTGTGGTACCAGCCGTGCCTCTTATTCTCCCTCGCTGTTGCGATCGATGGCGCCGACATGGTATGCTGGTGGAGAGGTCGACCACTGTGCACAGAAGATGGAAACTGTCGGGAAGGCGGCGTCTGGTCCTCGAACCGAACGCTCGGCTGACTGGTTTGCGTCTGAACGCGCTCAGCCTGGGCTTGGACAGCCCTATTGGCCTCCGAAGCCCAACTTCCGGCACCATCACGAGGGGGCGTCTTGTGGCTTATATCTAGACGATTCAACCCGCGTTGCAGGCTGGCATCGTACATGTTCAAATTGCGGCGTTCGTCTGGCTGAATTGTCTCACCCACTCCAGGCTGGAAAGGTCGTCGATATGCCGCCTCCGAGTCAATGGCCATGGCCGAAGGGCCAGGCTGCTGGCGCTGCGGAGGCGGCGGCGGAGGCGGCGGCGGCGGCGTTGGATGTCGGCGTGGAAGCGGATCGAACGACTCAATGCCGGGGAGCCGCAAGGACGACTGAGCGTTTGAGGGCTTTGCGATGGGTGGAGGAGGATTCGGTCCCACGTTCTGATTGACTCCTGCTAGTTGGTTCGACTGAGGTTGCGGCGGCTGGTTGCCGTAATTTCGGTTGTCCGGGTGCCATGTGCGACGCCTCCACGCCTCGTCGCCGTTGCTCGAGACAGAGTCTCGCCGGGTGGACCACCCGGACGCTGACGACGTTGGAGACGGAACTAGATTGGAAGCGGCGGGTGAAAAAGCCGACGGATGCGAACTGTTCAGGTGGCCAGCACTGAACAACGGACGAGCGGGCGCTGACTGAAAGGGGTTTGCGGTGGATGGCACACTCAGCCTTCGGCCTGGCGTTCGGTTTCCGGAGCTATACAGGCTTTGGGAGCGTGTGTGGGATGTCGTAGGCGAGGGCATTCCGGACACCCACCTCGGGCTGCTCTGCGCAGTCGAGAAGGTAGCAGACGTCGGAGCGCTGTAATCGCCCGGAGAGGGAGGTCGGTATGAGAAAGTGCTGTCTGCATTGCTTCGGTACGATTCAAGCGACATCCGAGTCCGAGGATCAGCAGCCATCACGAGGGGCGGTGGTCGCCTCCTCGCATCCGCCTGAAGACCATAGCCAGAGCCAACAGAGCTGATACTGGCAATGCTGGACGTGGACAGGCTCTTGGAGTGGCCGCGGACAGGTCCGCCCGCGCTGCCGCTTGTGGATGCTCTTGCTCTGTTGCCGGCTTGCCGTACTCTCTCTGTGGTTCGCATTTGCCGTTGGAAGCGCGACCCCGTTGCCGCGAGTGAGTCCATGGGAATATCCTCATTTACATGGACAGTCTGGGCATGCTGTCTCAGGTTATCGAGTCGTGAGAAGCGGCGAGAGCAATGACACTGAAATGGTCGTTCCCCAGTGTGTTTTCTGTGAAGCGTGGTTAGCACCTGCACGGCCATGATGACCCTCGGGCCTTGCCAAGAATCCTCGTAATGATGGCGACACGAACCTAATGTGTCGAGCCAGGTGTTCACTCCGAGTGAAACTTAGGTTGCATGGTGGGTAGTCGGTACAATAAAAGCGTTGCGACTTTTTCTTTTTATTTGACTTTGAGCCGTCGCCACCTACGCTGTCCCCATCAGAAACCGTGCCGTCGTCGGCGCCGACGCCAGTCTCTCCGTCGGAATCATCCATGTCCACGTCTATGGAATCTCGTCTGGATGACTTGGTAGAATGCTGCGGGCTTTCGCGGCGCGGCATGCCGTCTGGCGACTCAGATGCCGGTCCGGCGGGAGGGAACGGGGCGCTGGGCAGTGGCTTCGGATCGGCGGCAGCCGGGTTGAATGTCGATCGAGTGGGCGTCTTGGAGTCGTCGGGCACCGCACGAGACGGTTGTGGTTGGGGCGGATGTTGTGATGCCGTACTCGGCCGCGGCGTGACGGAAGAGGAAGAGGATGTCGTCACGGGCTCCTCCTTGATGGACTCGCCCAGCAGCGACGAGTTCACCGGTCGGAAGGCACCTGCCATGATGGCGAGGTGCTTGCTTATGGCGTGGCCGTCGAAGTTGTCAGGAGTTGGACGGATGTCGTCGGGGAGAGGGCAGGATGAGAAGCGGGCCAGAGAAGGTTCGTGACGCTGAGCGAGGTACGGAGCACGGGAGCGTCAGTCCATGGGTGGAAGGAAGGGAGGTCAAGGTGAAAGTTGAGTGGAGGGTCGCCCAGGGGATGGAGGGTATTGTTAAGCGGCCGTCTGACCGTGGACCGTGGACCGTGGACAGTGGGTGAGGCTGAAGGAGCCCGGCGGAGCAGGGGGAGGGGGCGACGAGGCGAGGCGGCAGGGGGGGCGGGCGGGCCACAGGACTCACTGGCAGGAAACTGATGGGGGGAATGCGGTCCGGCCTTTCTAGTTTCTAGCACGGGGTACGGGGTACTCAGCAAGTATCCAGTGGGGTCTGCGCCGGCGCCGCCCGTGGAGCTTACTGTAGAATGTCTCGTCTCGCCTGCTCTCTCTCCCCCGCCCCTCTCTCTGTGTCTCTGTGTTTCGGACGAAAGCGTGCGATTCGCAGCGGGATGCCGGATGGTGCGGACTTGACGAGCATCGAGGTCTGAAGTCTAAACGTCGACGCCGCGCCGACCAAGAGGGAGCATGCATGCGCGCTTGGTGGTTGAGGAAAGCTTATCACGATTGCAAAGTAAAAATACCATCCAACCCAGGCAACCCAGGCCGGCCGTTGGCGCGGTCCACGACAGGACAGCATCGCATCGGTCAGTGTCGGTACCTGCCGGGCGGTTCTCCGTAGGCCATCTTGACTGTCCAAAACAAATCGATACCTTGCGGCGGCTTGCGACGGGGCTTGCTCGAGCCAAGCCACCGCGCTTGCCCTTCGCTGCGCAAGCATGACAGACAGGCAGAGAATGAAGCCCATCCATGAAACAAGAGGTCAATGACCTTGCTGACGGCCCTGACTGGACAATGGTCATGGTGTGGATTGCGGCCTTTGTGGGGGGAGTGTATGTCGTATGTCCCGCGCTTCTCTTCTGTTGCCGTGCGGGCTACTGGCGCGGTGCCTGCAGGTACCACGTCGGCACAATAGGGCAGGTCGAGGATGAAGATGCAATACGGAGCATGATCCAGGAACACTGCCCGTACGACGAGCGAGCTTGACGAGAACGCCAACTGCGCAAGGAGAGTCGCAATACGCAGCGCACCGAGTACGGGGTAGGGGGGGTGGCCGTCAGCCTGGCTCGGGCCATGTCTCGAATCTCCTCGCTAGCCAGGACCCAACGTCCAGGGCCGCGTGGCAGGAGGACGAACGGCCGGCGCCTCTGGAGTCTGGAGGGCCAGAACTGGGCTGTTTGCGGAACGTTGCCTGGTGCGAAGGCCGCCAGCAAACCCGACCTCCTCGGAACGACCACGGCTGGTCATGAGGCACGGCGACAGGGGCATGGGTGGGAACAGGTGGAGGGACACAACCACACCCAGAATTCATTCGACCGTGAGCAAGGCACATCATGGCCACCTTGGACCGGCATGAGCAAGAGGCACCACCCATCAGGCGAGGGAGAGAGAGGGAGGCAGGCGCCCGGTGGACGCAAGCTTTGACAGCCAGCAGAGTCGGGCCCGGCGCCCGAGCCTTCTGTGTGGGCGATGAAAAGGAACGGGGCCCATGGTTCCTCGTGGTGTGCGGCCGGAAAAGTCTCGACGATTCTTCGCCATCTCGTTGCTTTTCCCGCCTCTGACGACGGATGTGGTTGTGGTACGATAACTAACGGGAAAACTCCCACATGTGCCGGGTCGTCCTTGGGGCCATACCATGTCTTTGCCTTTTGGTGGAGTCCAGATCCAGCCAGCCTTGGACCTTGACACACACTTTGGTAGGGAGCTCAGCTAACCAACCAACCCAACCACCTTGACTGCATGGCAAAGAAACGAAGCTACTAGTCAAAAGGTAAAAGCAGGGAGCTGCCAGTGATGGTGACAGCGTCCTGCAACGCCTGGACTTGTGTGCTACCTCAGCAGACGTGCTGTGCTGCGCTGTGCTGCGCTGTGCAGTAACTACTATACCAAGAAGTACTCCGTACTTGGGCACCTCCTGTTCGACCAAGTCCCCCCAGCCTCGTGGGAAAAGCGTTGCGTCACCTGAATCTACTTGGTACCAACAAGTTAGTACTAGTAGTAGTGAAAAAAGTACGGAGTACGGAGCAAACCTCCCCGGCGGCGTCTTCAGCGGCCCCTGGAAGCATTCACCCCCTCGTGGTGACGCTTTGGCCAACCCGCGCATCTAAATGGCAACGCAAGACATTTGCTGAACCAAACACCGAGACTGCCTCCAAAGATGATGTGAGACGCTCGCAGCTCGTACCCAGGTCCTGGGACAAGGCTTCCTTGCGTGGTGACTTGGCGGCTCAGCCGACTCACTCGAAACGTGATGAGTGAGCCAGCTTGCCTCTCCATGATTTGGTGGTCGAGGTGGTTGGCGCCACCCAAGTGGTGCATTGTTCTCCGCAATGCCTAGTTACATCTCGTCAGCAACCCTGGCTGGTGGTCGACGAGTACCAAGCACGGCCCATACTCCGGCGTCCGTACTCCGTGTATCCACCGGCAACACAAATCTCGGGCTTCGGGATAGAGAAGCGACCTACAGGAGCTCGTTGTCCAGCAGCTTTCACCAGGCCTCCATGGCCCTGGGCCTCCCTGACCCGATGGAAAGTGGCAAGCTGCTGGCCCCAAGGCCGAGGCCGAGGCTGGGAGTTCCTGGCCGGCTGGCCGGGCGACATTCTGCACCATGCAGCACTCGGCCATGGCCCATGTTCGGCATTTGTTGTCATGCTCGACAATGTACTCCGTATCTCAGCCAAAGTCCATCGCTGCTCCGCAAAGAACGTCCGTTGGACCTGCGCAAGGTACAGACGAGACGTAAGGTACAGGTCATCCACCCATCCACCCATCCACCCATCCATCATCTTGGCGCGGGCGGGGTCCAGGCACACGGCGCCCAGCCAAGGCATCAATCCGTTGCTGGATGGTTTTGGGGATGCTGCACCTCCCAATCAAGTGACCAGTCATCACCGTTGGGCCTGCCAGTGCTTACGACTTCCAGAGGCAGTTCCTCACTTGTCCACGGGAGTGCCGGAAGTTTTTGTCGCCACGCTACACTCACTGGTTGCAAGCGGTGTGCCGATAGAGTTGGCCGATTGCTTCCGGACGACATGGCATGCTGAAATAGAATCCGATCGGGCTGTTGATTAGGCTCGCCATGAGACCCGCTTGCTTTTGCTCGATATTGTCCTTGGCGGCTCCGGTTCATCCTTATACGTTACTATCTGTCGCTAATGCCAGAGGCGAACTCCTCCTGTATCGTGGCAGTGGCATCCAGATCGACGGGCCACGAATCTATGCAACAAGCTAGTTAGTGCTAATTAATGTCCCCAACGGCACCGCCACGGCGCGCAGAGGTCGGCGCCATCCAAGCATCAAGCATCTGCGGGGTGGCAACCTCTTGCCTGGTCCACACTCTGTGCTACGACGTACATCGTTTCTTATTTGTCCACTGCTAGTTTTGTGTACGCCCTCATCCCCCCTCACACGAGGGATGACGGTCCAACGAAACGATGTGCCTCGCATCGTAGTGGATCTGTGGTGCTTCCTTCTCCTGATGGCTTCTGCAACAAGTACTGCGTAGATTGCCCAGCCCTCCATTCAACTCAAACTCACCAATTCGCCTTGTTTGAATCGTCAAGTGCCAGGATTCACGCTCGCATGAGGCCACTAAGAGTTCAGTGACCATCTATGTCAGAAGCTGTAGACGACACGTTGGACACGAAAGCTGAGACAGGAAATACACTGAGGGCAGTTGTTAGACCCCCGACGTCCTGGCTCAGATCACTGAATGTCAGACGTTTTCGGAATCAAGACTAGCCTTCCAGAGGCGTTAACAGTACACCCATATGCGCCATGCACACCTCAAGGACAATTGAAATCATGGCAAGAAGAAAGCGTGGCAAAGTACGGAGTAGAGTGCACCCACATGCCCGTCAAGCTGTCAGAAACCTGACCTTGCCCGGTTAGGATGTCGCACCTGAGTGGAAGCCATGGAGGGTTCAGCCATCGAGACGGGAAGGTTCAGCCTTCTGAACGATACAGAGCCGCATGATTATTAACAACGGCATTAGGGTTAAATCACAGACGGAGTCAGTTCTCTGATGGTGTCAGGACCCAGGAATGCACACCATTATCGAGGTACTTGCCCCGGCCATGCACTCCGTCAATCTCATGATGGGGTCGCGAACTGACGACCGATAGCGGGGCGGCCAACATGCAGAAGTCAAAGCGGATGGCTGGCTGATTGTGCTCCGTGCATAACTGACAAGTTAGGCTGAGGAACCAGTCGGCAACGTCGCCTGGAGCCATGTGGAGATGGCTGCCGATCAAGAGAATCGATGCGTATCCATGACGTGCCTGGACCTGGTGGCGGGGACACCAGGGGAGACTGACTTCAGTGGTTTCGCCCTTGATCGTTTGGTTTCAGCGGGATTCACGATGCCCAAGAGGGAGTATGCGAGACAACATACAGGGCCACGAGCTGTCGGTAACTTGTCTTGTTGAATCGGTAGCAGGCCCCTCTGTGGTCATTCACAGAACGCGGGCCAGCCTGTGTGCAGACCGTGATGGTAACTGATGAATTGTCCCCTGCTGTCCCGCAGCAGGAGGATGTGGAGAGTTGGTTCATGTACTCTGTAATAAAAGTGCTCTTTCTTGCTGGACTGAGCACGAGGATCAGCTGGCGTTGAGGAGCGTCGAAATTTGGACCTGGAGCCATCGTTCGGAATCGGTCACGATGATGACCAAGTGGCCCCGTGTAGACGTTCGCATTGTTATCGCAGAACCGGACAAAAACAAGGCGGCCACGGGCAGACCGACTCTGTTGGATCCGACCAATGACGAAGGGGAGCACAAACTTGCAATAAACGACAAGGCGAAGAAAAAAAAATAGTACGGAGTATGGATGTGGCGAATATCCGGACGTTCACTTGTGCTGTCAGTCGGAGGTTCGAGGGAAGGAGCGACGAGGGTCCCGCCGGCCACCTTCATGCGTCTGCTACTCGCCTGCGTGAATCGTGACATAAAACGACTCGTCAACTGCTCCGAGACTTGCCGCCACCCGACTTCACCACAAACCACCGTAACTTTTCTCGCTCCAGACGCAATTGCTATGTCACTTCACCTTACACACCAAGGCCTCCAACATCAGAATTACATTTCCATCCGAGCTTGAGCCCATGCGTCCCATCCATTACGCTAGTTAGGCCCTGCCATGCCTCCACCTCGGTCTGCAAGATCAGGCCCATGTCACAGAGACGTGGGAGGCATCTATTTTGTCGCTGAGGATAATGGGCCAGAGCAGGCGGAATGGTGGGCAGTGTGCATGCTGCATGTAAATGTGGTGATACGTCGTGCGATGCCATCCCGGTTGAAGCCACTGGTAGGCTGGGTAACTGTCTGCCATGGAAAAGATGATGTTGCAGTCTCCAGGATCATGGGCAAGGTTGAGACATGTATCGGTGTTTCATCCAATGCCATATTGCACCTGTGCTCGCATTCATTACACTTGCCTATGTCTCGGCTAGTTAGAGTACAGTCGAGCATGGAAGGATATGTATTTGCCAGTACACTACGGACTACTCATACTACGTAATCAAAACGCAAGTCGTCACAGACGGGGGATTTATACGCGTCCCATTCGCAACTTCGCCATCTCCATGAGTTAAATAGCACCTACTCCGTACTCTTCAATGTCAACGCACCAGGACCAGCCCAACCATGCTCACACAGCCATGGCGCCATGGCATGTCACCATTTGGACGCTTTCAAACATCCAACATGCTTCTCACCCGTTGTGGCTCCGCGCTGACACTCAATGTCGTTGACGTACTATTCGACCTGTGTGCCGACGAGGGTCTCTGCGTCTCCGATTCTCTCCTCTGCCTGTCTTGGTATGGCGGCGGCGGCCCGTCCTCCATGAGCTCAGTTGCTCTCCTGGCTCGTTCCATGGCCAGTTCTTGGCTAGGGAACAAGACGGTCCCAGCGCTTTGCATGAGCCTCTCTGCGTGCCGCCGACTGTCCTTACCCATGTAGGGGTTGGCCAACGGATCGTCGGTAACCGACGTTGTTGTACCGAGTATGTGAACACCAGCTCTGTCGACCCGCGGGTTGTGAGGGTTGTCTCTAAGACTGCTGAGCTCGAAAGTGTCGCCATTGATGGCAGACCGTTCAGCTTCTAGACGAACATCTCTTTCAGCGTCGTTCTCGACTCGTCGGCCGATTCCACGCTCGCCCACTTCGTTGACATTTTGGTTAATCTTGTCTCTCATGGTGCGGAGGTGTTCACCGCGGACACGTCTCCACCACGCTGGTTTATGGACTACGCCGAGTTCACGATCCACAGTCTCTCCGCGCTCCCTTCGTTGTCTGATGAGTTCCTTGTCCTCGTTGGGTGTGGCGTATGCGTACACGATCTGAATGTAGATGATGAGCAGAGACGGGCCATAGCCCCAAGCCATGATGATGGGCACGCTTCCGTCTTCCTTGACGAGGGAAAAGTCCCAAATGAATGATATCACTGTTTGGTAAGCGATCAATGCAAGCACCAAGGGTATGGTGAGAACGAATCGGAGAGGTACGGCTTGCACGAGTCCATAAGCACGGCCGAATATGCCACGGTGACGAGGCCTGTAGTACCGGATCGAATGTGTCAGGGAGAACATAATTGTGAGCCAGCAGACGACAAGACAAAACGCCCCAACCTTGAACCGCACACTCGTGGCGGTGGGAATGGCCACGGCCCTTGTCTGCTCGACTGAGTGTTGTGACCTGGCGAAGTTCCAGCTTCTGGGAACAACCATGAAGAAGTTCTAGAGTGAGAATTAGCGAGTGCACATGTAAAGACTTGACAGATACAGCACGCAACACTCACCATCCAAAACCAAAAGTAGAACCACAACGGCAGCCAAAACTCGACCTTGGCCCGTCCATCATCCTCACGATACACAAAAGGGTTCGGATCTACGTACTGCCTCTCGAGCCAGCTGCCCCAGTGTCGCACAGACTCCCATACCAGTGCGGCGGTCCCCATGCACATGAGAAACCAGAAGAAGACACAGAGGATAATGGGCAGATCCTGGAGGTAGTATCGTTCGATTTCCACACCGGAAAAGAGACTGATGATGGCACAAGCAGAGACAAGACATGCCCAATACCATTGCCATCTTCGACCGATGGGGTAGAAACGTCTTGTCGCGCGGAGATACAATGCGCCATGCTTGGCCAGTGCAACGAGAGTGAGGACGATGGCAAGACCGTACAGAACACCAAGAGCAATGCCGACGTAGCCGCGTTTACCTATGGGATTGACGGAGCTGTAGCATGTTGTTGCGTTGACAAAGCTGCCATTGGCCTGGACCAAGACTGGTGTGTAGGGCGCAAATACCATATAACAATTCGAGGCGTTGGACAAGGTATTGTTGCCCGGGTAGAATGTGTAGTTGTTGTTGCCTAGGGCCGTGGTGTTGAAATGAACATTGCCAATGACGGTATCACTACTGTTGGCGCCCGGGGGGAAGCTCGAGTCTCGTCGGAACAGAAGGTCGCGGGCGTCGAAGACGTCGAAATGGATCATGTTGAAGAGTTTCTGCTACAGTTGGAAGGGATGCGAAGTGGACGGCGCGAGGACGCGGCGAGCCTGCGACGCAGTTGTCGGACCGCGCTCACGCACCCTTTGAAGAACCAGACGGCGTCTGCTGGATGCCCTCTCAGAGACTTGTGATTGCTAGCCGAGTATCGAAGCATTCGCGCGTCGAAGTCGGGTTTCTTAAAGCGTGTCGCAATACCGACGAGGACAAGGACAGTTTGCCGCCCAGCAACAACAACAAGACGAGCCGGGAGCAAAGCAACGGGTGCCGAAAGAGTGCAGACGAACCGAGCCGAAAAAAAAGGTTGACATTTGGAAGATGCCGAAGCAGTCTATAGCATCGCGATTTCTTCGACTACGGAACGCACGGCAGAAGCTAATGTCCGCGTGAGCCAGTAAGCACACAGTGCGGACGCCGAGATGTGTACAGCTATCTGGGTAAGCAGACTGTGGCAGCACAGTGTTGATAGACCCGCCCACACGGGCTGGATGGGTTCGCCCCGATGCTGCGGGGTGCCATCAAGTCCGAGAATTTGGGCCGACGGCGAGACGATGATGGACAGGGATGAATTCCCCGGCATCTCCAATTATTAGTCTTAGTAGTCGCCCTCGAACAACGCTCATTCCACGCCAATTCTTGACAGTACAAGTCATATTGCCAGCTGTCCCTTCATTCCCGCCACGCGTAACCACGTGTCAAACTCGGGACACGATGCGATAAACCCTCGACGAATCTTCTCACAATCACCCACCCACCATGGCTGCCGAACCAAGCACAATCGAGCCGGACGAGCCCTCATACATTGACTACGAAGCCTTTCTCTCCCCGGACTTCTCGGCCGCTCAGTTTGCCAACGCCCTCGTCGTGTCGACCAACAACGCCAACGATACACCCCTCGATCTCTCGACGCCGCTGTCACGAGTTCTCTTCGACGCGCAGGAGGTCGATTCGCACATCGACCTGTTGACCACTCGCTCCGCGGTTCCCTTGCTGGAATATACACGAGCGCAAAACGAGGCCAGCAAGCGTATTGTTTCGGAGCTAGATACACAGATCAAAAGCCTCGACGATAGCTACAAGCAATTGGAGAAGGAGGTCATTGACAAGCACGCAGAGGCTGACCAAGTTCGACAAGTCGCGTTGCGATTGTGGGAAACGCTGCGCCTCGGCCGATCAGTTGGTCGCTGTCTCCAGCTCGGGCGGCAGTTGGAAGTCCAGCAGTCGGAGCTAGGTGGTCTTGGAGGCAAAGAAGATGACGGGGCACTCGTCCGATGCTCATACACCATCCTTTCTCTCCGAGAGGTCCTTGAGGCTGATGGACCCGACGAAGAAGGCCACGGTCTGGGCAAGGTTGATGCCATCCGCACACTCCAAGACGCCGTCGTTTCGCCCATTGAGCGGTCCGTCCGCGAAACAGCCGAGAGATTGGTGCGGGAGTTTTCCATCTCCGGCAGCACGACCTTTGCCCAAGGAGAGGAAGCAAAGGCCAGGCTAGGAGCGGCCATGGCAGCCTTGTATCTCCTCTCGCCGACATACGGCGTAAAGGCCGACCGCTGGTCACCGCGGCTGCTCCTCGCCGCCCTGGACAACTATATTCGAGTGTCCCTGCAGACGAGCATCACCTCCCTCTCTCGCTCCCTCGGGCAGCTCCCTTCTCTGGACCGGGCCCTCTCCGAGGCCACGTCCAAGTGTCAAAACATTGTTGCCCTCGAAATCATCCTGCATGCCAACAAACCCCCTGCCCATCCACTGCTCGCGGCTTCGCCAACCCACAAACAACCGAGTCTCATCCAGCCGCTCCTTGCACATCTCGAGACAGGATCCTTGGCATCGTACTTTTGGCGCACCATTGCGGGCAGTCTAGCCTCTCGGGTTCAGGATATCGTCAACAGAGGTGGCGTTGTTGCGCGATCACTCAAGTCAAACAAGACCAATGTTGGGGATGCCATTCGACAAGCTGTGATCAAGGGCTCGCAGCCACCGGGGGCGTTTGCCACGGGCAGGAACAAGGAGAAGGCCGCCGAGGCGAGCTGGGATAGAGAGATTGCTGTTATGGTGGGAAGCGTGACGAACAATTTGCGCTGAGAGCATAGAGATGGGCATGGATGGTCGCATATCAGCATCAAGTCAGCCGTCGCTCTAGGGTTCCGACGTTGGAAGAAATGAATAGAAGCACATTCAAGTCTGGGAACTCGGCTTTGGGTGTTGTTTGTGCTTGCTCCTCATGAGCCGTCAAGTCTGGCACGTAGGTCCGAGTCCTGTTGCAAACGCAAGCACAACGGCGGTCGCTGGTTCCGCTGCAGCAACTCGAATACAGATGACCTTGCGCGTCAAGCTTATGACAAACGAATGTAACAGACCTCCATCGACAGCCATGTGACGTGGGACCCTCAGCAGGAGCGGCAGCACAGTGGCGACGAGACATGAGCAGCACCGCTAGCGATTGAGCGCGGCAACAGAAAGTTGTCCACCCAGAGCGAGGACGAGGGTAGAATGCCTCGTCCTCTCATGCTAATGATACTCGAGCGAAGGGAAGGTCAAAGGCGCGACAGCCCGGTACACGGCCATCATGTTCAGCCGCTCCCGGGTTGTGTGGCGTTGCATCCTGTGCTCCTGGGAGGTCATCTGCACGGCAGCCCGAGCCGGATTCTCAGAATGAAGCAGCTGACTAGTCATCCCAGGCATAGATGGAGATTTCAGGACCTATCACGAGTCAAGCCGGCGTAGGACCAAAGTGGATCTGTGCCAATATATCGACGTGTCGCCCGCAGGCTTGTAGTCGTGAATCGTGATGGAGGAGAATCTGGCATACGAACATCGCATATTACGTCAAGAGCCGACCAAGCTGGTGGTCATCTCCACGAAGGAGACATGAGCCGAACATCTCTAGGTCATGGAGGTGGGATGACGAGCAGTCGTCTAGTGCAAACTTGCTCATGACAATGGTGTCGCACGATAGGAAGGAATGCCAAGAAATGGGCTTGGCCACACCACGGTATTTTACGGGCTGAAGTCCCGTTATCGCGTGACCGCGAAGCTTCAACCACCGGATGACTTATCCGCAGCGATACAGCAAAAGGCAGACCGATCGGTGGGACGTAGCGCGAGCATAAATATCGCTTGTACGTCCTCGTTTTTCCACGCACCGCTCCGAAGCACCAAACTCGATCCCCTGCCTACCACATCGCGTTTTCGACATGGCCGACACGGATCTCCCGTCAAAGATTAAACTCGTCATCAGGTTTGTGCACCGCTCTCGATCCCGCCCCCCGGGCCTCACTCAGCCGACTCATGAATCGCCATCGATGACAGGGAGGTCCATGGGAAGGTCAATCGTCTCAACACGGCCCGCATCCCGCTGTGCTTGCCGCCTCGAGCCGAATCGCCGGCCCTCTACACCCTGGGCCTCTCCCGCTATGCAGAAATTTACCGGGGCCTAGAGGAGGTGTGGCATGCCCAGATCGGCGACGGTGCCGAGTGCATGGGAGACATCAGCAACGAGCCGAGCTCGTACGGGACTGACAAGGAGAGGATCCAGGCGGTCCTGCGAATGATATACCTCCCCGAGCTTTTGCGAACAAAGAGGCTGCAGGCGGATTTCGCCGCTCTGAAGCAGCTGCATCGGGCTGCCGCCAGCGTCGACACGACAAGAGGCAACGCGGGCACCGAGTTCCGCAGATACATCGAGGACTACATCCCCACGAAGCCGCATCTCCTCGTGGTCTACGCATGGATCATGTACCAGGCCCTGTTCAACGGCGGGCGCTTTATCCGCAAGCAGCTCGTCAAGGCTGGTCCGGAATTCTGGGGCCTGTCTGCCGCAGAGATGGATCCGTCTGCTGCCCTCCCGCCGCCGCTGTCGTTCTGGCGTGTAGAAGAGGAGGCGTCCGTCGAGGCCCGGTTCAGAGACCGTGTCGTCACGGCAGGCAAGCTGTTGACCGAGCGGGAGAGACTAGAGATTTATGACGAAGCGCTCGAGATTTTTCGTCGCTGCCAACTGATTACGATACAACTCGACGAGGACGCCAAGGTCGGCGGGGGCTGGTGAGCCGAATTGACGCCTCGAGGACGGGTCTTTGGATCGGAAGCTAGATCCTGGTTCTGGTATCTGTCACATAGGATGTGAGGTGGCATACCACACAAAATAGTGTGGTGTGGCCACACCCGTTTTTTGGTGTGACAGCATCATCTCAAGAGGGGGGATGTAGAGCCGAGTGCGAAGGTTGTAGCATCGTCACGTCCAGGCAAGAGCAGTGTGCGCCGCCAATTCAATAAAACGATTAGCCCGGTGCCCTTGATGGCCAAAAGCGCCCCAGGATGAGCAGTGAGCAGAAACTCGGCCATCTTGATCTGGACCCTGCGTACCCGTGTTCCCACTGAATCGAGAACGCCTACGAGAAATCCCGTGCAACTGTACTGTTTTGCCGCGACGAGACGGAGAGGGATAGATGCTGCAGCATCATGAGATGGCAGGTCAAGTCGGTATCTGCGCCACCCGCTTTGACTGTAATTACGAGTGGATAATGTTGTGGAGAAGCACACAAGGGCTGAAAATGTATTTATACTGAGAGTACTATCAGGTTGGGAGTTGAGGAGTTGACAACTATTGAAGCTATACCTTTGTCTGCCTTGACATCGACAACCACCAGCCCTCCCTCGTCTGTGACCTGAGCCATCCGAGGCCTCGACACAGTTGCCATGGATCGACAGCGCCAGACCAGTTGAAGAGCAGATGAAACTCCGTCGGACCCTTCTAAGCCACGTCGAGCCCCTGTCCCGAGCCCGGCCCCCCCCTTCGTGTGTTAGAGTTTGTCCTGTGACGCAAGTCTCAGCCGCGAAACCCCTGTGACGGAGGACAGCATCGCCAACGTCCAGCGAGGTTGGACTCGTCATCCCAAGAATGCTGCTGTTCCATCAACGCCTCAACTCGACCGTCATCAACTTCAAGCCCAGCATCTTCACCCGTCCAGCCGCCCACGCGTGAAGATGGCTCCCAACCAAGGCCTGGTCCACCCCCGGGAATACGACGTCAAGGACAGCAACGTGGAGCTCATAGGATCCGACATTGACCACCGTGTCAAGTACAACTCGGCTGCCACGGAGCCCGCGTGGAACGACGGCGCAGTGGGCGCCAAAGCAGGCCTGCGCGTATGGCGCATCGAGCAGTTCCGGGTCGTGCCCTGGCCCGAGGACCAGTACGGGCAATTCTACGACGGCGACAGCTTCATCGTGCTGCACTCGTACCGGGCCGGCAGGGAGTCGGACAAGCTCGGCCACGACATCTTCTTCTGGCTGGGAAGCCGGACGACGCAGGACGAAGCCGGCGCCGCGGCGTACAAGACGGTCGAGCTGGACGAGTTCCTGCACGGGGCCGCGACGCAGCATCGCGAGCTCCAGAGCGCGCCGTCCGACGAGTTCCTCGCGCTGTTCCCGCGCATGTCCATCCGGTCGGGCGGCGTCCGCACCGGCTTCCGCCATGTCCAAGAGGACGCCCCCAAGGCGCCGACGCGCACGCTGCTGCGTGTCTTCAAGAGCCCGTCTGCGTCTGCGTCTGCGTCTGCCGCCAACGGCCTCGTCGTCCACGAGGTCGAGCCCGCAGTCGCCAGCCTCGACGACGGCGACGTCTTCATCCTCGACACCGGCCACAAGATCTGGGTCTGGCAAGGCAAGGCCTGCAGCCCCATGGAAAGGGCCAAGGCCGCCCAGGTCGTCCACGACATGACGCTCGCCAAGCACGTCGACGTCGAGGTCATTGCGCAGGACGAGTCCCGATCGCGCCGCATCACCGAGCTGCTCGATGGCGGAGACGACTCACCCCGGGACGGCTTCAGGCAACGCCGCCCGATGGCCGCGGCTGCGTCGAGACGCTCCGCCGGTGACGCTGTCCAGCGCCCGAGGAAGCTGTTCCGTCTCAGCGATGCCTCTGGTCATTTGACGTTTGATCTTGTCAAGGACGGCGGTCGCATTTCACAAGCCGACCTCGACGGCAACGACGTCTTCTTGCTCGACGACGGCAGCAGGGGCGTTTGGATCTGGGAGGGCGTCGGTGCTAGTCGACAAGAAAAGGCCAGCTGGCTGTCTGTTGCACAGGCTTACATTCGGCGTCTTCAGAGCGGTAGTCCTGATGGTGAGCATCACCTGGTGCCTTTGGCAAAGGTTCGCCAGGGGAACGAGAGCAGGGCTTTCCTCGGGGCTATAGCGGCATGTTAGATGGTGTATTGACAGAGATTGTCGCAAGAGTAGACGGGGAACCTTGGCGGAGCAGAGCAGAGCAGTGTGAGTCAAATATTTTTCAACCCAGGCGCAGGACGGAAAGCGTGGCACCAGACAGACAGACAGACAGACCAAGCAAGGCACATGATTGCATCCAGACCACGTTTCTGATGATGACAAAACTCTTGTCGAGGGCCATCTGGCGCTTACGGCATGACAAAATCCGTCCAACGGCGTCTGCTGGTGATTAGTCGCCTCAGCCGCTGCGCGTTGCGTCGCATGCGGGCGTCGTTACAAGCTGCATGGAAGCGAAGTGACTGCGACTGCGCATCTGCAGCTGGAGTGACACCACGGCCAGGAGCTGCGCGTAAATAAGCAACAGATAAGCGTGCGGTAATGGTTACATGAGATGGGTGAAGGTTCTGGCGACGGCGCCAACGCCATCTCACAAGTTGCACGACGACCAGATCATCTACAGGACCTTGAGATGTATAAAAGAGTCTCGAGTGAGCAGGCTTTTCCATGCGACGCAGCCAAATCCATAAATCACTTGAGTAAAAGGGTCTCGAGTGAGCAGGCTTTTCCATACGACATAGCCAACTCCATAAATCACTTGAGTAACAACCTGTTTGCGTACAACTCTCAGTCAATTCGAGTTGCACGATACTCTGCCAGTATGAAACTACTCCCAT
Organism: Metarhizium album ARSEF 1941; assembly: GCF_000804445.1. Classification (NCBI taxonomy): domain Eukaryota; kingdom Fungi; phylum Ascomycota; class Sordariomycetes; order Hypocreales; family Clavicipitaceae; genus Metarhizium; species Metarhizium album. The sequence continues at coordinate 357,827 of NW_024467584.1, forward strand.
TGACATTGACCGCGCTTGCGACTGTCGCAGCCGCAGCCGACGGGTATCCTGGAGAGAGTAAGTTCCAAGTCCAACGCGGCAAAAGGCCTGGATGAAGATTAACAAGGGGCCCTCTGCAGAGTTTACTTACGAAAGGCTGGACAAGAACAACTCTGTATGCACGGCACAGTCGTGATTCGCTCCCCGTGTACAGACCTGACCGTCAGCAGCTGCTCCTCATCGTAGACCATCAAGTCGGTCTCTTTCACACCGCGAGAGACTTGGACCCGAACCTGTTCCGGGACCAGGTCACGGCCCACGCGGCGCTGGGCAAGATCTTCGGCCTCCCCGTCATCATGACCACGTCCACACAAGCCGGTATGTCACAGGCGTGCACTCCCTCCCGCTTCCACCTGGGCGTATAAAACCAAAATCTGGTCGTCGTCACCTGTCGCTAATCCACAGACAGGCCCGAATGGCCCTCTCCCGAGAGAAATTGTGCAAATGCACCCCGACGCGCCCCTGATCCTACGAGAGGGCGAGGTCAACGCCTGGGACAACCAAGAGTTCCGCAGCGCGGTCGTAAAGACGGGCAAGAAACAAATCATCCTGGCGGGCGTCACCACCGACGTCTGCACCTCCTTTCTCGCCTTGTCGCTCCGCGAGGCCGGTTACTCCGTCTAGGCCAATGCCGAAGCCTCGGGGACGACGTCCGCACTGGTCCGCGACATTTCAAACGACGCCATGTCTCGAGCCGGGATCCATGTTGTCAGCCTGTTCTCGATTGCATGCGACCTCATGAGGGACTGGAGAGGCACCCCCGGAGCCAAGGAGATGATCCCCTTCTTTGACGAGTACTTTCCCGTCTGGGGCCATATTGCGCGTGCCCACCAGGCTGCTGTGAGAAAGGGAACCGTTCTGGCGGGGGAGGAGAAACTGAACGGTTAAGTCGGTGGACGTAGGGGGCAAACAGTCGGCGTGCTTTGCGTCCGACGCCACTATCAAACGAGCTCTGGTTTGCGTATTCAACCCAGGCCCTATCTTGTTGGAAGCAATAGCTGTCGGTAGGCATGTCAGATGAGCTGGGGCAACCAGACTCCGAGGTCAGAAGGACACGAGGCTGAAGGGCACTATAGGTAGGTGGATGCGAAGGCGGTCGACGAAGGTCAACTGTTGCTCTTTCATTATCTAAAGCAGTTGACTCCTATTTGTTGCTGGTTTCTACTGTTGCAACTTGCTTCAGAGTGCTCATGACGCACCGCCTAGATTGTGCCTTTAAGAACCCCCCTGTACGTTAGTTATCAAGCTTCCCAGTATCTCCTATGGAAAGACAACCTCACGTTAAGCTGAAGGATCCGGACATTCCGCTTCTTCTGGACTGAGACCACATTTGAATTAGCCGCCGACAACTGCCCGAAATGACCCTGATGCGAGCGAACGGAACACAAAACACCGAGAATCTCAATATTTGGCCTGTCTGTGACTTCTTCAAATCCCGCGTCACACGCAGCTTCAGCCAACAGCACGGGGCACAAGGCATTCGCGGGCAAGCGTACAGCACGGCCTCACCGGGGGAGAAGTCGAAGGGCAGCATGCCTCGACGCAACGTGGGCGTGGGGGCCGCGGCAGGTCTCGCGGCCGTTCAAGAGCAGGAGTAAATATTAGGAGGAGAGAAACAGTAGTTCAGTTATCAGGTCCCGGAACGCGGCCTCATACCACGAACATTGCTCCGTGATTTCGCACTGCTGACCATTTACGGTACAGATTATCTCGACAATAGCACGCTCTTATCTCGCGGTTCATTTTGGGTGATGCTTTTGTATAGCGTATTATCAAGATGGAAGGTAGTTGCGAAAACAAAACTACAGCCACCAAGAGGGCACTTGAGAAGTACCCGAGTGATTGGCAAGGGTGTTGCAGTAATTTGTGCAGTATATACTTTTATATACTTCAGTCCTACGTGAGAGCTCTGTTGAGTCCTCGGATCTCCAAAAATCTCTGGCTGTGGCAGAATAAGTAGGACAAAGGTCCCTGCCAGCTTCATCATCGGGTCAGGATGGAGACGCGTCGTCCATCGTGGACTCCCAACGTCGCCACGCGCCTGAACCTCACATGATGCTTTCAGCAGCACTTTGCAGGCGACAGTAGGGCCTCTTGACTGCACATCAGGTTCTTCCAAGGAGCCATGTTCGTCCGGCGAACTATGATTCCGCCCGTTGAGCTTACCTGGCCAGGCCATGAGCGGACTCAGGACTCAGCGTAGTCGCACAGGTAGCTAGATAGCTTTGTACTAGGCAGCCTGCAGGTTTCAACGCGCTTGGGCCCATGAACAGATTCCACATCCGCCGAGTAGTTGACTGGCATAGACGTCAACTGGTTCCCATACAGGATTCGCCAGCCTTGACTGATTTAGTGCCACTCCTTGGAATACGACGCTACGTGGCCTGTGGTTCAAGATGAAAAAACAACGCTCCGAAGCCGTGCCGACCTGTATCCCGACGGCGGCAACTACAGCTTCAACCAGACCATCTTCGATCAAACGCGGACACAAACGCGGACACACTGGAAAGGCCCGGTCATTGACGTGCAAATGTCTGTCGACGCGCGTATTGGACGACTGCAGACCTCCAAAAAGACGAATCCGACTTTCACCTTGACGCCGCAAGGCAGTTCATCCACGTACTTGGAAGCAGCCATACTGTTGCTCACGTTTCACAACGGAGACGGCTCTGGCAGGGCTAACAAGCGGTGGGTAGAGTACTTTTTCGGTAGGCAATCCCACAACCCCTTGTATTGGAAGAAGTGGCCTATTTTCTATTGTCTTGCCGTTTCATCCAACCAAATAGTTGCACTTGGAAAACGAACGTATCCCGCTGGAGCTTAGCTGGCGCCGCGGAGAGACGAGCTTCGGCCCAACTGAGGTTGATGCCGTGATCGTCTTGTGCTCATCCGAAAAGGCTTTGTGTGCATTTATATTTATCCAAGTCGGGAACAAGAAGAGCTGCTCAATACATGTCGTGAGATAAACTGGCTACCGTTCCTTTTTCTCACGTACGTAGTTCCCCGTGAGCGCAGATCAAGCGCGGCTGTTTTTCACGATCCTCCCGCGGAGAGTGCAGAAACTGCCGAGACCAGGCTTCCGTCGGTGCTTTCTTGCCCCTCCTCTTCGTGGACATCGTAGGTGCTGCAGCAGAGAGGCGAGGAATCCTCCGTTCTTCTTGGCCTCCTCCCGGTCGATTCTGTGCTCGGGCTGCAGCGTGTAGCGGCGGAAGGCGTCGAAATCACCCCAGACCTTGACCTCTCGTGAAGTCCGCCGCGCGTCAATCAGGTCCACGATATTGACGAGCGTAGTTCTCAGGCTCTTTTTGCAGTCGGCCATGGAGGCGCTCGCGGGCAGACCGACCTCGCGGCACAGGGCTTGATATCCGGCGAGTTTCTGCTGCTCGGTGAGCTCGGCCTCGGTGTCCGGCGCGTCGCAGAAGTAGTGCGCCATCAGCTCCTGTCTCATCGCAATCGTGCGCTCCTGCGTGTACTCCTGGGAGCCGGATATCCATTGCTGGGACGAGGCAAGGCGGGCGAATTCGTGCTCGAAGGGCGCGTCATCGTCGGGCGTGAAGGAGGCACATGCAAATTTGGCAAAGTGCGACTGAGACGCCGGCGGCGGCGACTCTCGCTTGATGGGCATTTTTTGCCGGCAAGAGGGATCCCAGCAACAGGATTGATGTTTTCGGACAAGAAGGAGAGGGTCAAATGCTGAGCGAAGAGCTGGCGTGGCGAGGATGCAAGAATGAAGCCCGGGAACACCGACACGTCGTGATTTCGTTTCATTGCTACATAATCTGCAGTCATGTGACGACGCGTTTGCTCTGCGGCCTACCACCCTGACGGTCTCGGAATATCGAGATATCAGTCGGCGGTGAACTTTGATGGGCACAATGGGCACTGGCAGGTCGTGACTTGGCCGAGCCCTTGCTGCTGCCAAACGGCGCGAGTTGGCCAAGTCCCTCATGGCTTGCTCAATCGATGCTACGCAGCCACTGACTCTTCGATTTCCACGGCCAAGTCCGGTCACCGTGACAAGGGCAGTGTTGGTTGGGCTTGAAACGTCTTTCTACCGCGGCCCTGTCATCATGTCGTGTAACCTTTGGAGGGGGCCAACCGTGTGACATCCACCTGTGATTACTACATCGTTGGCAATGAACGTTGTCATGGTCCTAAAATTAAGCCTCCAGTCATAGCGCGACGGCCCAAGGCAAGTCTGCCATCTAGGGTCTCGGAAGGTTCTAGAGGGTAACCGGTTCAGCATATCAAGCAGAAGAACCCCCTTGATATGCCACAAGCGTCGTCTACAGCTGGCCGGCCATGGGAACATATTCAATACACGAAGCCGTCAAACTAGTTCGGTCTCGTTGGGGGGCGCAATTTCAAACAGACGTCCCGTTTCAGATGGTCCACCGGACGGCGATTTGGTTTCGTGCAGTCCGATCCTTGGCCCGTTACGACGCATAAATCTACATGAAGCACTGATCAGAGCAACTGTAGGATTACGGTTTCCGTTATACATAACCTAATATCTTGCATTTCTATACTGAAGCTGAACTATTCCATCTTGGAGAGGATAAGGATATATGTAGGTGGATAATATAGATAATATTAGTAAGGCTGTTTAGTGTTTAATTAGTATGCAAATATTTATATCTGGCACATAATCCCAGCAGGCTGCTATGCTATCAGTCTATGATGTAGCTATTTCAACAGTACTTGGGGGCTGATGCGCATTTGCTTAATTCACACTGACGTCATGAAAATGAACTTCTCGAGGTGACGATATGAGTAAGCGAAATACGTCGAGACGGCGAACGACGTAGATTACATGTTCCTCCAACATGAGACGTTGGTGCCTGGCTCAGCGTTCCAGGCAATCGAGTAATTCTGCAGCTGCTCCGACTGTTTCATGGCTTGTGGGAACTAGGCATCAGTATTCTTTTCATTATACGGACGACAATGTCAGGACAATGGGCGTACAACAACCAAGACCATGTCGCCTTGTAGTGTGCTGTCATGTCTGCCATGGCCTCTGCGGCCTGGACTGGCTTGGGACGGCGCAAACCACTGGAAATAACAGGCTATCGCTTGCTCCAGTCTCAAGGCCTGTCTGTCATGCCTCCGTCTCCGCCATGACGAAGTTGTGACGTCTATATTTGGTAGGGAATTGCTACACGGGCATGACACTTTGGCTACACGGGCATGACTCTTACACGGGCATGACTTTTACCACTTCTGATTGGTCGCATTGTCTCTGTTAACGACGCTGGATTCTGCCACCTCAGCCGCAAGTACCTGGGCCATTTTAACCTTGCTTCTGTGTAAATTACTTCATTTCGGCTAAGCTACTACGCAGCAACCCAGTGGTCGCGCAGTCGGGGCGACCCCCTCGAGCTTGCTTTCTTCATTTTCGTAGCTTTTAATAAACCATAATACGGCACCCTATGCTGTAGAGATAGCGACCAATTCTTTCACTACAATCTTGTTCTCTTCTCAAGACGTCAATGTCTTTGCCTCGCACACCTCCTCGCAGGTCGCGGAGCCCTAGTCCCAGTGATCAATCACAAAGAGGAAAGCGACACAAATCCAGTCGGCGACGCAGATCTAGTCCTTCCACAGTTGAAGACCGACCACAATCCGCGAGTAGCTCTGCTACGAGTATCGGTCAGTTCTACGGCCTCGGGGACGAAAATGCACTCGATAACCTGTTCGCCTCTTTCCCGCAAACACTTTCAAGTCTCCCACACCCCCATGGTTCACAGGGCCGCCATGAGCCTGCATGGGGCCTTCGATCTGACTATGAGATATATCTTCAAAATGACTTCTTCCGTGGAAAAAGATGGAGCCAGCGAGTCAGAGCGCTTATACCAGGCCCAGAATTTGATCCATTCGCCTCTGAACCTCCCGAATCACCCCCATCCGCCCAGCATCTCCCAACAAGGACAAGAGCCGAGTTCGAGTCCGCAATGCGCATAGTACGAGAGGTTACCGGCGAAGGTCGAAGGCTAACTGTAGACCTTGCTCGATCATACGAACGTGTACAAGCTTGGCGAGAGAGATGGGGATGGTCACCATTAAGTTTCGAAGCATATGACTCTCCTCCACCGTACTCTCCACCTCGTAGGTCACCCACACAACCTCCTCGAATATCACCGACGCCCGAAAATATTAGTTCCTCGCCTATGCGACAGTCTCTATCTCCCGCCCCGGAGCCAATTCCGAACCCAATAATCCCTGGCGACCCAGCGCCCTCGGCCGAAGTTCTTTTTAAAACAACCAACGCATTTGCAAAGGAGAACGGATTTGGTATTATTCGGCGGAATAAATATTCCTATAAGGGACGGTTGATTAGGTACTCCATTCAATGCGACCGGTTTGGACAATCTCGGGCCTCGGGGGGTTCTGGTCTTCGAACCCGAAGGTCTCGGAAGTGTGATTGCAAATGGATGATAATTGCTGAAGCCCTAGAGGAAGGCAAGTGGCTTCTTCGACAACATAGAGACCCGAAACATCACCAGCATAACCATGAACGGAGTATTACGCCATCTGCGCATGTTTCCCACCGCCGCCTTACTACACCAGTTAAAGCAACCATCGAGTCAGCAAGCCGTCGCGCGGGTATTCGAGCCAGTGATGTAGCTGCTATGGTTGAGGAGCAATTCCCCGATACAACACTCCTGCGGAAGGATATCTATAATGCCCGTTCGTTCATTAACCGAGAGAAGCTAAATGGCTATACACCTACTGCGGCATTGATCAAACTCTTTGATGAGAAGAAGATCCCATACATCGCGAAATGGGCCGATGATGATCCAGATAGACTGCTTGGTCTTGTCTGGACCTTTCCGTACTGTCTACAGATGTGGAAGCGCTTCCCCGAGGTTATTAGCTTTGATAACACATATAACACTAATCGCTTCAAGCTTCCTTTATTCCAGGCTACTGGCCAAACCTGTCTTGGAACTGTGTTCAATGCTGCATTTGGCTTAATAGATAACGAGAGGAGGGAGGGGTTCCAATTCCTTGCAGAGAGTGTTCGCAAGCTCATTACAAAACACTCACTCAGGGAACCAGATGTCATCATCACAGACTTCGACAAGGCTATGAAAGCTGCCGTTAATGATCAGTTTCCAAATGCACAGCAACAGCTTTGTATTCATCATATCCTTTCAAACGTTTTGCTTAAATCGAAGACTAGGTGGACGGGCCAACGTGAGGACAGTACTACTAGCCCTAGCGCTAGTGACAGTGAAGACATTCCCTCACAGGCGGATGGCGGGTTGAGCACTACAGATAAGCATCTGATCGAAGATCGGTCGAGTAGTGATAAGATTCCTCATACTTACCAAGGCGTTGTTTTAATGTGGAAAAAGGTTCTCTATGCCGAGACTGAGGAAGCGTTTGAGCAGGCATGGAGAGATCTTTGTAAAGAGTTCGACGACCAACGAGCGATCTTACAATACCTCTACTCGACTTATATGCCTGTTAGTGCTCAATGGGCACGTTGCTTTATCCGTCGTTATCGTAACTTCGGAATCCGAGTTACGTCCGGCACAGAAGCAAGCAACAATAATATCAAAAGCTATCTATTAAATGGCATGAGCCACCTCTACCGACTCGTCGAGGCAATGCAGGATATGATACATGACCAAGAACGTGCCTTTAAGGATGCCTGTGGACAGGATGATGTCCTGACTGCTCCACAATACCTAGGTTCGATGGGAAACTATCTTGGTGAACTACGAACAACCATGTCATCGAAAGGACTTGGGTTAATCAACAAGCAATACTGTATTGCTCGCAAATTTCTGCCGACGGGGAAGAATCCCTTCCCCGACTCTATTGGACTTTGCGACGACGACTGTACGGTCTCTATTGAGCTGGGAATCCCATGCTATCATAAAGTCTACGCAAAGCTAGATTCTGACACACGTTTCACTAAATGGGAGGTCCACCCACGCTGGCGACTACGGGAATCGGCATCTCAAGATCCATACCGACGAATTCTTGACCCGAAAGTTGCCACTGCACTACGTGGAAGGCCAAAGAATACAGCGCAGGTTATCCCAGAAAGCCTAGCTATTACATCAAGTAGCCGATCTGATAATCAACCAAGTGGGCGACGAGGTCGACCGCCAGGAAGTCTCAATAAGCCAACTCTTGCTAGGAGAGTGCATAAAGCTACTCGAGAAACCATCACACAAACTGGTGGCCAAATTGGCATCTCAGCCCAGCAAGGGCCAGGTAGACCTTCTAAAGTCCTAAATGCTGGGAATACGACAGGCGTGCGGTACAGTGGACGGAGGACGCAACGAAACATTCGCAGGACAAGGAGTCAATGGGAACTGGCTAAGAGTGATGACGAAGATCCAGATTGTATCGTTGTGAGGCAATAAATTAAGTAGACCACATCACGTCTTTTGCCAGTATTTGACAGTTACTGGCTAACAGTACAAGGACGGTAGTTTAATCCGAAATGCAGGCTTGCAAGATAGCAGAAGACCAATCGCGCCCACAACGATAAGTGACTGCAATTCATGGTGATGTAGGAGCTTGTTAGTGAAGTTGGCTACACCGCCTTTCCGAGGAAGTATCTGTGGGGCCAAGAAAGTATGCGACCAATCAGAAGTGGTAAAAGTCATGCCCGTGTAAGAGTCATGCCCGTGTAGCCAAAGTGTCATGCCCGTGTAGCAATTCCCATTTGGTAACTAGTTAGCGCTTGCAACAAAACGACGGGGGGTATCGACAATCGGCTAGACTCTCATCCCTATCCATTCTGAATCCATTGACGCAACACAGCCCCACCGGCGCCGTCGAGTTGGGATATTTTCGTGGCTGCGGTTTGGCCGTGTGATGTCGACCGACCCGCCAAAGAACTTGCACATATATAGCCGCCGGGAATGGTGATGTATGTTGTTCGTCTTACGCTCCGTATCGTTTTTTATTAAACGTCGCGACAAAACTTCCCAGCAGAGGCTATCCCAACTGATTGTACCGGCCCAAAATGTCGAGAGAGAAGGTTATAATGACAGCCGCTGCTGGTGCCGGCCTCATCGGTGCCACTATATACGCCACGCGCAAGAACCGAGCTGAGGCCCCCGATCATAGAAATATGGCACAACAGAAGTATGATCTCGGTCTGAGTGGCGCCGGAATCGGGGGGAACCGGGTTGCCGGGGCCATGGAAAGGGGAGGCTCGCATGGCCGTGGTGACGGGGATCCGGGTCGTCAAATCACGACGGCCGAGTCGAGGGACAAACTCCCCTCGGGTAAAATAGGTGCTGGTGAAGGAGCCGGCGGCTCTGGTGCTCGCAGAACAGAGATTCCGTTCTCGGGATCAAGTTCCAACGGCACCTCTCGCGGTGACCAAACGGGTCGAAACCAAGCAAGTTATCCTCATGGGCAATCTGTACGACACCTCGAGCTAACGCCACGACTCTACCAGAACGACACCAAAGCGCAAATGGAGAAGACGTCACCAGAGTCGTCTGGCTGGGTAAACTCTGTGAAAAGTGCGGTGAGCGGAAAGAGGAATGCTAGTCGCAAAGACGAAGAGGGGCTCCATGACACAAGGGGTATTAGCAAAATGGGACCAGAGACGCCTTCGAAGCGAGGACCCGCGGATGCTTCAGATTAGACGAGGGAAGGTGTTCTGAATAATGTCTTGACGGGCCTGGCGGGAGCAATTCTCGGCCCCGTCTGATGCCATGTGCTACAGGGGGATTATGACTTGAACGGTGGTCTTGGGGGCGCCTCATTGTCGATCAAGTCCTACAATTTGCGAACTTGTAATGAACTCCCCAGTCACATAAGTAGTCATGCTCCGAGTCCATGTATATATGTAAATGGCAGTCTGCGGATTGGTGATATTATCGGCACCCTAACTTGACACGTCTTCCTCACCCATGGGCGAGGAACCCCTGGAGGCTTCTGCGTACCGTGCCGAAAAGTAGCACCAGGGCGTCGAAACAGATATGCACACTAAAAGAGATCGTATATTCAACTTTCGAGATACTGAGGCCTTGTCTACAGCTCTTCCCTGTCAGGAAATGTCCGGAACAAATCAGCCACCTTATCAATAGGGGCGGCAAGTAAACCCATTGCAGTCTCAAACGGCGGATGCTCCCCAGCACTGGGATGACTGCGAGTAGGCACAAAGAGCTTTGTGCGCCGGAAGGACTTGGCCATAGAGCTAGACTCCTCCCCAAAGGACTGAAGTTTGCCTTCAAGAGCAGGTAGATCTCTTTCCTCTTCTTCTTTCATGTGATCGGAAAGAGAACCCCAGATCTTCTTCAACTGGTCGACATAGCCCGTGTCAGAGGCACTCATCTCCTGGAACTCTTCCAACATCTGCTTGACCTGTATTGAGATACCTCGTCAGTCTTTGCTCGGTGGATGTAGCAAATCTCTGTATTTTCGTTCCTGTACGTACAGAATGGTGCTCCTTCCTGTCATGTTCAGCCATTTCTTTGCCCTCTGCACCGAGGTGCTTTTCTAGGGCTGGGTACACGACCAGTTCTTCGCCCACGGAATGTCGAGCGAGGTCCCAGATGAACTGGTTCCCGAAGCGTTGCTGACGGCCATAATCGTTTGCGTTGTGAACTACTTCATTGTAGTATTTCTCAAGCTCTCTATGGTCATCGATGACTGCCTGGGATATGGTAGTCATCTTGGCAGATTGTTGAATGGAGCGAATCAATAACGAAGCAGAGATATTGTTGCAACACTTGGGAAACCTGGAAGGAATAGTGCGCAGACTGAGCATGATGCGTTTGGTCACCAGGCAAAGGCTTGAACAAGTGGAGTCCTTTCATACTTGTATTTTAATAGTTAAAACTTTGTGGAATCAAGCATTTTACGGAGCAGATACGCTTGACCAATGAGAATGTAATTATTTGGAGCAGTAAATGGTGACGTGGAGTTTTGCAATAGTGACGCTAGTAATATGCATTGTGCCTCAACCGTAGTGTGACGTCGACAACCAACGGCCACGGTGCTGCGCAATATTTCATCATCCTGACAGGTGCGCAGCCTAGGTGTAGTTGGTAACAAGCTTTGCCAAACATCTCGCTCAGAACTCTCAGACGGCAGTGCGTGTGGTCCCCAAAGGCAGTTGCCATTTATGTCCTGGTACAGTTAAGAGACCGGCAAGCGCAGGTAAGAGTGCAGCGTGAAAAGAAAGGAAATAACAGACATTCAAGTAAAAGCCGTCATCACGCCGGAGACAAACTGCAAGCCGTACCACAGCGGGTCGGCGCCGTCATGTCGGAGGCACTGCTTTCTCAGACGGAGCTTGTCAGAGTGGTGTCATGCATTTTTGTCATTCGGTACACAAGGCTGTATAAATATTTTTTTGTACGAGTCCACAACCTATCACAGCCTGTCCCCCCTTTGTTTCGGCCGCAGGCTGGGAAGATCCGGAATTAATGGCATCAACGTGACGTCAGGAAAGCAGGCGACAGTTTGGGCGGCAACCGACTCGACGGCTGATCCAATAATTTCTCCCTTTCAAATGACTTTAGATTCCAATGGCTGTATCAAGTGGTGCCAGGGCCGATAAAACGTCTGCAGGGACTATGTCAGACAACCCCGTGAAGTCTTACAAAGCCGCGCCAGCTGGTCTCTGAGGCCATATCTTGCTCATGATCGTTGTGGATAAAGCCAACTATGTTTCCATTTGTGTGCTTCCACTCTAAATTTATTGCCAATGTGCACAGCCACCAGTGTTTGAAATTCCAGGACGTGAGGCAAACCCACCATATGGCTGGGCAGGTCAGACTCGCGGATCTTGCCAGGGACAAGGTTGACGGCAACAACAATGTGCTCGACGAGCATGTGGTCCCGCTGCATCGTCTTCTCCATGTAGTACTGGACCGGGTCGATGACGGCCGCGTCAACCGCAGATCTCCAGCGTCCTCATTCGCTGGCGCGCGTCGGCGTCAATCTGCATGATGGCCTATTGGGCTTTATTTTGCAGGCGGCGCAGGCCTGTGGTCTCCGGCTTGGAGGCCGAGCCGTTGAAGGCGGTTTCGCTTCCCGCCTGGACAAGGCCGACTCGGTCGATGGCTTGTGACCAGATCCCCAGGGCCTCGATGGCGACGGCGCAGTATCGCGTCGGCCAGCAGGCATAGACCTGCGTCGACAGCGATAAGAACTCGTCGTCTGTCGGCGTCATCCTTCTCGACCTGGGCCGCCAGGTTCGCTCCGCAGCCAACAATGCTGTCCATCCAGAGGGCAACACCGGCAACCATAAGCCCGCACTTGCTCCTTCTCCGACAGCCTCTCGGCTATGTTGAACAGCTCCGCCAGCCTGGCCGGCGCCAGGTCCATCGGCTTGGCGTCCACCTCCGGAGGTCCCGGCATCCCGGGTCCGTCGGCAGCCGGCTTGGGCCCCTCCACTCCCCCAGCCCCTCCTTGCCTCCTCGGGCCACCGCAGGGACGGCAGACGGGTGCTCCACGGCCACCACATTCCTGAACAAGGCGTCCACGCCCTCCTAGGCGTTCTCAAGCCTCTTCCAGGGCTCAAGTTCCCACGCCTGAAGTGTCAGTTCGTAATAGCCTCACCATGACATCGTAGTGCCCGGCCTGGACGCTCCTTGCAGCTTCTTGAACTGATATTCCACACAGCAACGAGACAAGGCAGCTGTTTTTGATCGGAAGGTCAGCGAAACCGCATCAGCATGAGGCCCATAGAGGCCCCGGCTAGGTGTGCCTTGTTCTGGAGAATATATCAAATACTCTGCCATATGTCGGAACGTGGAGACTCTACAGGCTAGAGGTGACGGCAGTGGGAAATCATGCACATGTATCAGCTGGGACCTTAATAATCACTATCCAGGCAACACTAGCCCACGTGCTTGTCACTATTCCCACCCGATTCGCTGAAGACCCCCGACTTGACGCCGTGTCAACACACGGACTGCAGAGCATCGCCGCAGACCACAGGCCCCAGATTGAAGCTCAAGACCGAGAGCCGGCATGGGTAAAGCAACTTGTAGAGGCCTATGTTGTGAGAAATTTATGCCTTTCGCGTGTCCAAATGTCACCTTTTTGACAGCGAAATGGCGGCCTGGACGGACCTGGTCGCGGGGGGGGGGGGGGTTATCATAGCACTTACCAGATGCCTGTAGAAGATGCACTAGGTTGTAAGCTACATGACTAGTACGTGGCGCTCTTTCATGTAAGATGAAGGTGGACTCTGAGCCGATTTGCAGTCAATTAGATCTGCTTGTGCACTTGCTACGCCTGCCGGCAAGTGTCGCGGTTCAAGCCGAGACAAGGACTCGTCCTGGTGCGAGAAGAAGGCTTGGAGGCCAGTGCAGCTCTAGTATCAAAACGTCCTTGCGGCCGCAGGTTCTATTTTTGCGGCAGCCTTCTGCCCTGGGTCTCGTGACCATACCCCCTGCGTCACCAACATCCATGTGACGCAAGCCGTCTAATGTTTCTTGCACGTGGTGCTGGACCTCTTTGACTTTTTCTTGTGCTGTGTGGACTTCGCGGACTCGCGCGAGTTCCAAAAGTTTCAAAGCACATGAAAAACGTGGTGGACTGTTGACTATGTCACGGTAGAGAAAGATGATGCGAAAGGTACCACGATTATGTTCATTTATTTGTCGTGGGAGCCTAGGCCACGACTCGCAAGGGCTTGGAACCAGCGACATTTGTTTACATTTTATCCAGTCAACAGTTTTCGTATGCAAGGCTCCAAGTCCTTTAAAGACACTGGTAGTCCGGCGAGTCCTGTGTGCTCTACTGATGTGTAGTTGACAGGAGTAGTGAGGGATGGGAAGAAGCCCGCGACAGCTATCATTGGGCTCAAGGCCGTGGACTGGCTTGTATCGCAGCGCCGTAAAGCTCTGTAGACGTAACAGGCAATCAGAGACCAAGCGCTAGAGGCGTGATGTACAGTCCTTCTTGATTTAATTAAGCGTAGTAGTATAATAGAGCTAACTAGCTAGTTGTAAGCTAGCTCTAGGTAAGCTCATATATATAAAAACAACTTCTACTATAGCAGGAGGAGGTTGAGAGATTAATATAGTTGTAGTTATTACCCTGCCGAGTGATAGAGTACTTGCTAGGCTCACGTGTAACCCTTTATCTACTCTGCTTACAGCATGGACACCGGTTTTGTCTGTAGGCCAATCGTGCAACATGTTCGTCGTGCCTCTCCTTGCAATAACATTCTGGGCACTGGGTATAACTGGATCTGCTCCAACCACGTACAGACCTATCCCAGTATTCCTTGACACCTTCCATCTTGCGATACTTCTTCTCCAACGGCTTCCAATGTGTCGCTTTCAGCGGCCGGTACTGCAGGCAGTCGCAGCATAGTGTATATTTCTTCGGCTGCCTGAAGCGCCTTGCCCGGTCGACTGGAGGCTCAAAGCGCCAGAGAAGCTCATACACCAGACGGCAGGATGATGGCGTGGTATTTCTGTGCTTGGCCACTGAGGGCACCCTTATCTTCAACATGGCCGATACTTGGAGAAGGTGTTTGCTCGCGAGGGCGAGGCAGACCTGGTCAATCGGGTCGGCCTGTTCAAAGATGCGAAGCAGCACTTCGGTTGGCAGGCGTAGGAGGTCGCAGGAAATCAGCGACGGTCCCGACATGGCCTTCACTCGCGGCATGTCAGTCGTGTCAAATGCATCAACTCGGGGGCGAGCACTAACCTCGAGGGGCCGACGAAACCTTGTGGTACACGAGCGCGGTGTTGCCGGTGACATGTTACTGGACGATATTGCTTCATGGGCGGGAGATGTGGCGTTGAAGTCTCGCCGAGTTGGATGCTCGAGCAGGTGCGTGCTGCGACTTGAGGGGGTCGACAGGTTGAGAACTCAGCAGGCGGCGATTGGTTGCACAGGCAACCGGCCAGAGTTGACTTGGAGGCGGTTGAAGCGCGCGTGAAGCGCGTCTAGACGACGTCATGACTTGAGTTGTGCAGTCACTGCAGTGTACGGAGTACAGTGTGCACAAGCGTGAAAACGACGTGTCGTCGCAGGGATAATGAAGCGCTCACACCGCTTAAATGCATTGCGAGCGTGGCAGCAAACAACTAAAGTTGCATCCATTGGCGGTGCGTTTCATCGATCCCAGCTCGAGTCGCTCCTGAAAAGGCGATTCTTCTACCGAAGCCTTCGAGATTTATTGAGATTTATCGACCGGCGCCCGACTACAAAGTCGGTGCGAGTAACCGTGGTCTGTATCACTACGGTCCACCGGCTGCGGTTTGCTGGCGAACAAGACATCGCCAACGAGTGGCGGAGGCACTTTGTCGTCGAGTAAAACATTCTCGAGGTCGACTACACAGTCATTACACCAGAGGCAGTCCTCAAAACGACCGGCTACGTCGACTGGTTCACGGATTGGATGTGAAACGATCCCGTCAGGTGTGAGCATTTCAGTGCTGATCAGCTTGTTGAAACTGGGCTGGAATCAAGACTAGCAGGCAGCAGACGAGCTGCTGCTGACAGCAAGAGCAAGTTGGACAAAGCCGAGGTGGAACGGTACCACGGTATTCTCGACAAAGTGAGGCTGGGACCGCCAGGGAAAAACGTCAGGGCACCTGCGAGTCTTAGTCAAGAGTAGATTGACAACCACGACGGCCCCGGACTCGGCAAGCTCATCGGGGAGCTTGATATCCGGAATCCCAATGGCAATGGCAGGGTTGAGGAACCAACCGTCTTCAACCTCATGTTCAATTCCACGATTAGTCCGAGTTCGGCTCCTTCAGTATAACTACTTCCGGCTCGAAACTGCCCAGGGTACATAATCCTGGCGGCTCTGCGGAACTACCTGGAAGCCCTCCCTGTCGTTCAGGAGCTGCATGATCTGTCTTTCGATATAGATGCCAAGCAATCCACATCTTTACCCGGGACCAGACGTCGCCACTGCACGGCCACCGAAGACGCCAAGGTCACCTGCTCTCGGCTTAACACGCGATGCAGTGCAATGACAGCGTCATTAAGGCGTTCCTGGATCATGGCTCTCAGTTGACAGTGGAATGAGGACTGAGGAGCACGACGAAGGTTTAGTTGGCGCAAGACGTATTTGAGAATGCGGTCCCCAGTGGGAACGTGTCGAGCAAACGGGACGATGAACATGACATACGCGGGGATCGTTGTGGCAATTGAGTGCCAGCTCACCAACAATGCACACTTGCATGCCGTGATGTTTGAGAACGGTAGCCCCGACTTTGATCGGCGTCAAATCCAAGGTGACAAGTTGTCATGCAAAGGCCGTTGAGCACCAGCATTCAAGTTTCATCTTGTTCAGTCACACAACTCCGCACGGCTGGGGCGGGGCTGCTGCCTGGCCCGCAAGTGGCCCGAGCACTGTACTCCGTACAGTGTACGTACAGTGTACACGGCTGTTACTCCCCGCATCCCATGACCCCATGATACGATGCAGGCATTTTTGCGAGCTATCCTCGGACGCCAAGTGTCGCCTATCGCGTCCTCGAGTCCGACTTCTCTCGGACTTGCATCTCGAGGTCGGTCAACAGTATTTGTCCTTTACATTCCCCGCGACCGCCCCATTTCTGCTCCTGGGTGGAGATATCGGACGACTCATTGACTACGATGGATACCTGAAGTTTCTCGAGGCGCAGATGTCCCGACATGACAAGGTGTTTTTGGTGTTGGGAAACCACGAGTTCTATGGTCTAGACTACCATTCAGGGCTCGACCAAGCGCGGCGTCTTGTGGAGGAACCAACGCTTGCTGGAACCCTTGTTCTCCTAGATAAAGCCCGATGGAACGACCCCAGCTCAACCTTGACAATTCTTGGCTGCACACTCTGGTCTGCGATTCCAGACCAAGTATCCAGCATCATTGAGTTGAAGATCAACGACTTCAAAAAAGATGGACGGGTGGACTGCTCAGAAACACAACGCAATCCACGCCATAGAGGCTGCATGGCTCCGCAACCAAGTAGCCCAAGCACGCAAGGAGCAAAGCACAAAAAGGCAGCTTCTGGTAGCAACGCATCACGCGCCTTGCATCGAAGGCACTTCCCGGCCCGGAGATTCCAACAACCCCTGGACACCCGCATTCGCGACCGATCTCCTCGATCAACAAGGCTGGGCTGGCATCCATCTCTGGGCATTTGGCCATACGCACTACTCCACGAACTTGGTGCGGAATGGGGTGAGACTGGTGGCTAATCAGCGGGGATACGTCCTGCCGAGTGCTGCGACGCAAAATCGAGAGAAGCAGAAGCTGTCCAGGAGCCCCCACGCCTTTGATCCTGGAATGACCATTGCATTATAGCGTTCGGATGCAAGTGAAATTCGCAGCCACTGAACTGGGAGTCGCCGCCTAGCAGGTACCTGGGCCGGTATCTGGTCGGCTCCGGTTCGAAGGTACCTTTTTAACAGGCCAAGGTATTTTTCTAACAGGCGAAAATTTGGCCTTGATGTCCTGCATCAGCGTTTTACACGCCGTCCACGACATGAAGACGTAAATGATCCAGTTCCAGAAACCCTGCAGGGGCAGCACAAAGGCACTCATGAAGGCGACGGGGACGGAGGCGTGGCCGTCGTGCGCCAGCGAATAGACTCGGTTCGCACTAGCTGGGATCCAAGTGACGAGGATAACCGTGAAATAGAGCAGAGCACACTTGGTATAGGACCAGGCGGCGTTTTTGTGCTCGTAGCTCCGGCGCCGGGAGAAGCCCTGCTGCGAGCCAAAGCCTCGACGCGGTGTGGTAGCCCTGGTGACGTTGACCGTCGGAAGCTCGGCGCTGGTGCACGACGCAAGGTCGTAGTCGGAGCTGAGGTCGTGGACTTGTTTGCGGATCTTGAAAATCGTGCGGGCCGTGGCAATGTAGATGGAGAAGGTGACGAGGATCATGGCCCTGGACAGAGAGACTTAGCAACAGAGCCGGCATGACAACCAGAACAGGCCGGTGGCCTACCAGATGGGGCCATAAAAGGTGGCGATGCGGAGGCCTTCAAAGTCGGCGGCAACCCAGCACCACAGGACGGCATCTCCGTAGACGCGCTTGCCGTTGCGCCGGACGAAGAGGTATGTGAATGCGGGGATGAAGGGGATGCCGTAGCAGGCCGGGAGGTAGATGAGTTCCATCCTGTGCAGGCGCTTCATGTCATACTTGTGGTACACCGTCAGGTAGACGTTGATGGCCATGGCGAGTATCCAGCCGGCATCTGCAGCCATGAACCTGGGGACTGGTGTTAGTCGGGGTACGAAGCAACGTCGGGGACATGATGCAGCCGCTTGGTGACACCAACCACTGAGCCAACATGGCCTGGAACTGGCATCCAAACGACTCGAGGTCGTCGAGGAACGCGCGAGACATCAGGGTGCCAATGTTGCTGGCCATGTTGCCGAACGAGGCGTAAAAGACGAGCCGGTTGACGGGCTTCGCTCGGAACGTGCGGAAGCATGTGAAGGTTGCGATGGTGAAGAGGCAGCCCAGGAGCGAGACGGCCGAGCACGCGCGCTCCATGATGCTGATGGCGACGAGCTGGCTCTCGGTGAGTTGGCCCATCGTTCCGTGGCCGCCGTTCCCCCAAGCCTAGTTAGGCGAGCCGTCGCGCTCTGTGGCCGCTGTCAGGAGGCACTTGGTTTCGATGTGACGTATAGCCGAACATGATTGACGGGCCGGAGGCGACGAGGGAGCGTGCGAGTATATCGAGCTTGGTCGAGTACGACTGACGGGGCAGGGCAGGGATCGAGGTCACCGCGGCCACATGACGGTTTCACCTCTGGACTCTGGCACTCGGGGGCGAGCACGAAGGCTTGGACTTGTTCATTTTAAATAACGGAGAGGGACACGAGCATCAATTAAGCTCCATGCTGGCTGGAGCCTGGGAACCGGTTCGGACGCAAGAGGCTGAGACCCTGCCCACGTGATGGCATCCCGTCCTTGACTGACTCAGCTCGACGCCTTAGAAGTGGACGGTGGTTCAGTTATGGCATGCGGCATCGAGGTCCGAGGCCGTGGCTGTAGGCTTTTCCTGCAAAAAGGTTGTCGGCGACGGTGGTGGTGGCTCAACAAGCCACGCATATCAACACAAGTGCCAACTCCCAACGCGTCCAGCGGGTCACATCATCAGATCTGATGATCAACAACCGGTCCAAGGCTCGGGGTCTAGCCGGAACTGGTTTGGCTCCGGGGAAGGTAACAACTACGTTCAACTCTGGAATCTAGACGAGTCCGGCACATCCAGCTTGGCCGCAGCTCCGCCCTTCACGATGCCGCCGAGCAGCGAGCTCTCGGTCCCGGGGCTTTGCCCATGTCTTTGCACCTGCGCGGATGAGGAATCACGGAGCCAAACACAAGAAGACCTCAGCAGTGTACTCGCTGTCCCAGCGTGGCCGACAGGTTGTCCGACGTTGAAGGCTCTGTGCGCAACGCCACACAGTTCGCACGGAATTTGGACTTGCGCAACGTGATGCCGCGCACGGAGTATTCCGCCCGATGTCCAACACGGCATCGAGTAAATCCTCAGCCGGAATCGCGGGAGAGGCCCCTTGCCCAAGGATGTTTGTTGCGCAAGCCAGGCTCGCCATCTCGACCGTCGCCGCCACTTTGTAAACTCTGTCCAGAATGCTCCCCGTCGGATTGGTTTTCTCTGGCCGCATGGAGCTCCACATTCCGAAAGTCGCCTCTGCCCTTTGCCAAGCTGGATGCGAGCCGATGCCGACATACGTATCCCCGGCTCGTCGCCGCCGAAGCGAACGAATCCGGTTATGCTAGCCAACGCGCCGGCGCTTTAGTCAAAACACAACTCGTCCATGGCCGGAACGGTGCTAACGGGTAGACATCGATTGGCGCTATGGGCGCCGGATGCCATTGCCGACCATGTTGGCGAACCAAGGTGCCCGACCAACGCTGGCGTCACACGGCTCCGTTGGACCCGCGGACCCCATGTCGAAGCGGATCACGCCGTCCTACTGTCACGGGCATTTTTAGGGTCGGGGTTGGGGTTATTCCTCTTAAACCTCTCGTCCCAACATCGTGTATTCAGTACATAAGCCAACACAACATGTAGCTGCTAAAGCTATAGCTAGTACAGCTATACAGCCAAGGCCATGGCAGCAGCTTGCTACAACAGAGAGGGAGGTAGAAACAACAGAGTCGATGGATGGATGTGGGACGTACTTGGCACATGCTCGCTGCACTATTCAAGCCGCCTTCCATCCTTCTGGTGATTCTGGCTTGAAAGACGGGTCCACGAATGTGCCTCAACCACCGAGGCCGGCCAACGACGGTAACACGACATTGATCACAAGGTCCGGATGGAGGCCGAGCCCGCAGGCCCGACAAAGGGGCTTTGTGTATGCCTCGGGACATGAGCGTACTCCGTACACCGATGATTTGCATATACTGGCCTTGGGGCCCGCGTTCCTCAAAATGCCTCAATGCTGATTGCTGGGCAAGATTGAGCATCGTCGTTGCAGGCCCTGTAACACGCAGCCCTCGCCCCAGCACGCCCCGGCAAAGGCCAAGTTCAGATGAGAGACTAACGTGTCATCCGTTGTACCACCTGATGGTCCAGCACCTCTACGTCAGCTTAAGCTTTCTGCCCTGACCTGTTTGAAACAAAGTACCGCAAACATGGGTGCTGGGCCGAGTTCGCTACTTCCACGCACAGCAATGGCACCCCGGAGCGTGTCAAAGATGACGGCGACGCCAACGCATATTCTGACGCGAGCTTCGCATCCCCACGAGATGGCCTCATCCTGGGCTGTGATGCGTGGTGAACCGCATCTCAAATCGACCGACCTACAGGAGCGAATCACAAATGGCGACGGAAGCTGCCGTTGGCATGTGCTGCGGCATCTCCTGCCAATGGTCTGGGGCCGGGGCTACATATTCTCAGATCCAGGTCTGCCGCAGGCATCTCTAGTTCTTACTCGGCGTGTCGTGGTCTTGCTCATTTTCCACACGCCAGACCATGTCTCGGTGCTGAAGAGCAAAAACGATGAACTGACTCTGTGTCGAGGGTTGTCCTAAGCAGACAACACTCCGTACGCGTGCTTGTGAAAATGGGTCTTCTTTGACTCGAAGGCTCCAGCATCGCAGTGCTTGATTCGAAGAACAGCATATAGTTTCCAATAGAGCACGCCTCTCGCCTTTGCGTTCCCGTCTCAACAAGAGAATTGTGCAGTCTCCAGCCAAGCCCTCGGACCTGTGCGAAGAACCACGGCGCGCAGTCCATCGCCATCGCCATGTTTCCCGCCACCATCCCCGTGTTCGCCTCGCATTGTGCTAGGTGCCTCGTCGTGCATTTGCAGCTTTCCCGGGTGCGCGCGGGCTGCCGAGTTCCTCCCTTTTCGCTGAAACAAGAATGCTTAGTGTACAGATGAGAGAGATGAGAAAAGCCCAGGCGTCGGACGTTTTTCTTACCATGGCCCTTGGGAATCACATCCCGCAACATGTCTTCCTCGAGGTCGGGAAGAAGCCCAAGCAGATCCACCAGGCACGCCATGAACCAGGTGAATATCGCGACGACCAGAAGCCCCAAGACGGTGCTGGACATTCTCACTCCAATGGATGTCCTGACCAAGACCTAACTCCAAGTCAGCTGCAGTCGGACCAGAGACTCGGCAGAACCGACGGCGGGATGTCGACAACGTCAGGCACCGCAGTCGTCGCAAGAAACCATCAACGTCTCCAGCAAGGGTCGGTGACGAGACAAAACGAAGCGTCTACGCCAGGGCCAGCGTGACTTCTTCGTCCACGGGCGGATCGCAACCCTGCGCGTCCAGGCCTTCAGCCTCGCGCAGCTCAGTCACGCGCGCGAGCGTGCTGCATGAGACAATGGCCACTGGGCGCCTTCTTTCGAAGCCAGCGTGTCCGAGCCTCCGAGGCCGGGCGGGCTGTGACACGGCCAGGACGGCCGGGCGAGGAAGAACCTGACGAACATTGACCTACATACTGGCCCGCAGCAGAGGCGTGTTAGCAAAGCCGCAGGTCCTGGCGCCGCCGAACCCACCACGACACACCGCTCACACCTGCTTTGCTAGGGACTAACCTTGTCGTATCCAAGCTGAGGTGAGCCTTTTCGGGGCCGAGCTCAGGAGTCGGGATCTCCTGCAAGCGCAAAGTGCGGGGAAGAGTCGGTGTTTGCAGCGCTCTTCAAGATGCCGGCAATGTCTCAAAACCCAGACGCCACGGGAAGCTGTGAGCATGGGCATGGGCACGCGAGCCGAGGTACGTGCTTCCTCTGGACCTGCCCGGAAGCAGCGCAGGAACCACATGGTTTTCATATCTGCCTTGATTGGTTGATGCGTGTGCTGCGGGAAGCGGCACGACATATATTGAGCGTGGCCCTCGTCCTGACTCTGGCCTCCTCCCCGGACGTTATTTCTACCTTGTTGGTCGTGGCTCGAAGATTTCGTGTGCTCTCGTCACCTGAGACGTTCGTTTGAAATTATACAGCCTAGTTGGAGGCGGAAAGGCAGAGTCCTCGAGGGTATGGTTTGCGGTCGAGGCAGGCCACGGGTCGGAAGGCTGCTGTTCGTTTTTCCCTTCGGCATTCACCATCGAGATCCTTGCCACCGGGGCCCCGGTGCGGCCACGAGCACAAGTGCTTAAATAAACAAAGCAACCATGCCGTTCCTGCGCCTGACTACTCCTACGGCCGCCTTTGGCGGCAATCACTGAGGGCGCCGAGCACGACTCTTCATCCGACTTTGCTTCGACGCACCTCCGGCCTTTGAGGCCTCCCCTTGGGTGGGTTTCCCCAGCAGGCGTTGGACGGATCGTTGCAGACCCGGCCATGGTCGCTGTCTCTGCGTGCTAGGATGTCCGGATGGCAACAGTCCGCGTGGCGTCGGCGCGGCAACATGGCCAGAGACCCCGGCTGATGCCGTGTTGGATGCGTCGATGAGCTTGAACAAAACGGCCCTGGTTGGTCGATGGTGCCTCTTGTGGCTTTGACTTGGGCGTCCGTCCTGGGAAGACTGTCTTCTTTCACGATTGGCCTCGAGAGAGGGCCGACCATGGGCCAAGGGACGAAAGGACACTCGACTGGGCTTCAAAGGGCCTTTATCAGCCAGACCTCGCTCCACCAAGAGTGCCTGCGGCACTCGACCAGGCCGTGTTCTTGGTGTGCTCAGTCATTGTCTCTTTGCTTCTCTGTCGTGCTCGGGTCGGCGATAGGGCCAAGTAGCCGCCGTCCCATGAGCCGGACAGAGCAGGGGGGAAGACGGGACAGACGGATGATACGGAAGAAATACATCAAGCTGCAGCTGCGTGCGGACGCCAGGGTCGGCAGTCAATGGCAGATTATGTGCAAATTGAAACTGTTGTCTGCTCTTTGTACCTGGCTCGTGTCTTGATCCAGCGACGAACGCTCATCCCCAACATGTCTGTCAATCTTGCCATGTCACATTCCCACAATGGCGTCGTCTCATACTGCTCCTCGGATGGGGACTAAGCGATTCATCCTCGCCCTTCCGCCAAAGCTTGGTTCTTCCGCCCCCGTGTCTCTGTTCTCCCCGGCGCCTCCCCGGCGCTTCGATAAACTGCCAGAGAGAAGTTCCGGTTGTGGTGCGGCGACTTTTTCAAATCATGGTACACCAAGTCGATGTCTCCCTCTTTGTCCTCGCTGATAATCACGCGCAGCACGTCGGGTCCGGTCCCCGTCGGGCCCGAGTCCTGCCACGCCTCGGGTCCCTCTGGCCTCAGGGGATACTCTATCCTCGGTTCGCTGGACGCCAGGTTGGCGAATCGTTCTCTGTTTTCGAAGTATTTCGGATAGCTGTTTCTACTGCGCTTTTTGCGTTGGTCGTCACGCCGGCCGGCGGGGACCGGGACTTGAGCCGCCTGGGCTCTGGCGTCGGCTGCCTTCACGTATCGGCCGGGGTGGTCCCGTGGCAAGTTGCTGCACGAGTACTGCGGCGGGTTGGTGTTTGAGTTTGGAGCCGGGACGACCCAGTCGCCAGTTGCACGGATTGTGTACTTACGACGGAGCATGTGAAGGCGTCATCCGGAACCGCGCGTTTCTTTGCGGTCACGACAGCCCACTCACCGGGCACGGTCAGTGACGCTGCATCATCGTTCGACGACGCTCGTTGCGAGTGGGTGGGATACTCGAGCGTGCCCTGGGGAGGTGACGGCTGCTTTGGCTCGACGTTCATCTCCTCTCTCCCGGGCTGTGCTTTGGAGGACGCAAACATGGCGAGAACCGCAAGTGCTTGCCCTGCAACGTCGGCCGGGGACTCGGGGGCGGCAAAGATTTACCAACTGCGCAAGGGCCGAGCCGGGTGAGTTATGAACCGTGTTGGGTTCCCAAGCCAGGTCGTCAGGCGCAGAGTCGCACGAATATCGCCCAATACATGGCGCGCTGGCCCGGTTCCCTCCGTGTCCGTCGTGTGACGGCGCTGCCGTCTGTCAAAGGACAGGCCGTGTTCGTCACGGGCGATGCTGGGACGTGTGCAGAACGGCGAGTTGGGGATACGCCTCGTCTTTTCAAAGACTGAACAAGTGCATGGCCGTAGTGGCAGCCGGCCTCTTGAGCTGATGGCAGGAGGTTGGAGGCTTTGTCTACAAAAATCCAGCTTGTCCGCAACCTCATCCTCTCCCACCGCCATCGTCTTCATCGTCAAGGCCAGTCTTGCGCAACTTCACCTTGTCACAACCCCATCCTGACTCGATCATCTTCACTGAACAGCACCATGGCGGAAGGCAACCTCGGCGAATACCGTAGTTTCTTTGGTTCGCACCCAGATGGCGCCGTCAGCGCGATGGGATGCTTTATTTGTCGACGTCTTGAACACGCCATCAAGAGGCCCAACGTCGGCAGCTTCGAGCTCGGCAAGTGCATCGCGGATGATATTTATTGCTTTCATGTCCAAGGCTATTACAAATCCGAGGATGCCATCGCAGAGGCTCTGGTCAACCTCTCATATTGCTTCCCCCGACACCATGCTGGACAGAATATCCTTGTAGGGGCGGTAGCGGTGTTGAGCACCTCGCGTATTGGAAAATCACTCATGAAGAACTCACCGAGAAACTAATCGACGACTCGGACGATTACTGTATGTCCTCGCCTTTGTCCGCCCCGCGTCCTCGTTGCTAACGCTGCTCTCTGAAATAGTCGCGGCCGACGCCAAATCCCGCGAGGACGAATTCGAAGAAAAAAGAATGGACCAACTTCCTCAGCTTCGTCGCATGCGTGACCGAGTTTCTGGCTAACCCCTTCTTTTCAGACCTTGGCATGGCCCAGATAATCTCATACTTGGCTTTGCGTCCTCACATGAATGATGTTTCACCGTTGAGCCCGGAACTTGAACTTCTAAAGGCCTCGTCTCAAGTATGGCTGGAGACGAATGCTTGCTACTTCTTCACCCGGTTGAATGACGGCTATGTACCTTCACGTTTCATTTACGGCATGCTCACTAACCGTGCAATGTCTCGAGTCGCCTCCAAACCAACGCTGGACGATTTGAAATTGTATCTGCAGGAGCACTTCAAGAAGCTGGGTGGATGGCCGGACCTATGACGGAATGAATTTGAGTGCTGTGGACGGCAGATCACGCAGGCCATCACCAGACTTGGAGGCGACCACGCCGGAAGCAACCAACGGCTGCCAGCCTACCGCTTTTGCAGAGCAAGTTGCGGACCATGGAGAGTCGGATGGAAATGGGATCGGTGGAAGAAGTACGCGGAGGGATGGACAACCTTCATGTCCAAACGGCCGGCCAGTCGCAAGGGAACGCGTTGGCCGAATGGCTGGAAAGTCGCGAGGCAGACGTGAAGGCTTGAATTGACCTGAGGCGAATTGTGGACTTCCCTGGGGACAGACAGGTCAGGGGACGAGTGTGAGGATCGAAGGCGTTCGAAAACTGCACTGCGGCTTCGAGCACTTAGGGGGCGGATGTGGCCTAGACTTTACCTTTTTACTTCTCCTCTCCTTGATAGAGTCCTGTTTTAGTGCTTTCACTTTCTTGTGCCACGCGAACTGTGATGCGTGAATAGGCAACAATGATCAGGAAACGACATGCCGACTGACGAGCGTCCGTCTTTGCTCTGCCCGTCGTCCAGCCGCCGTCCGTGACAGCTCGTGCGACAAAGTGCTGCCAGCGCCCACCCTTGGGGATGCAAACCAGTGACACTTCCTTTGTCTGCTTTCTCGGATGCAGTCGGGCTCGTGTGTCACCCCAAAAACGGGTGTGGTATGCCACCCATTCCGCTTGTGTCCATGTCCATGCGACGTCGGTCCACGAGCCGTCCGACGAATCACATCTGGCGAATACGGAATCCGCAAACAAAAGCGGTAATCATGTCATCGGGCTCCCAGGCCGCTCCTGCAATCCTGCCCGCCTCTTTAATCCGGCAGGTTGCGTTGCAACGGACGGCCGCCTTCGGCACTGTTGAGAGCATAGACACTTATTCACATGTAAGATAGTATTGTGTGCAAAAGTCTTGTTTCCTCAATCTGACGGACCCGGCCGACGAGGGCTATGTATACAAGAGGACGCCCGTGTGTCGCCCGACTGGATGAATGAGGCGATGAGGGCTTGATGCCTCGGGCCTCCGCGCCTTGATGCCCGGCCCGGCGCCCAACCGAAGAAACAGCAGCCTCGAGGTGCAACGCTTCATCTCTGCGACTGTTGCTCGCCCTCCTCCGTCGCCCGTTCCCGGGTAGCAGCACCCAAAAGATGCTCGTCCGGAAGCATGATAGCCCTGTCCAACGCGTAAGGCAACCCTCGATGCCTTCCTCGTATCATCATGGCGCAGATGACGAGTTTTCCCAACGTCGAGAATTCGGTTGAGAGTGATGCGTTGGTGTTCGGATACCCCAAGCTCAGCCCAACATTGCCACTGGTAGAGGGGAGAATTAGTGGCCTTTCCCAAACTCCCGCCTGGGAAAAAAAGGGAATGCAGGGTGAAGGAAAGAAATCGGCTCCCGTGCCCTGGAGTCCTGTGGGAAAACTTACTACGCTGAAACAGCCTCGAAGAAGATGGGAAACAGTCCAAATGACTGGAACCGTTAGCGAGAGGCATCAGAGATCGGACGGAGAGAAGAGGAAAGATTTGATCATACAGGTTGTTGCAGATGCACAATCTTGTCGGCCTCCGAAATACTCAAAATGAATATACCCAGAAATATATACCACAAGTCAAAGCTCAGCTGTGACTGCAGATGGCGACCGAGGTAGGATCGTGCACTGTCCTCGTCAAGATTCTCCTCTGCTTCCGCTTGGTATATGCCCAATGACTTTTCTTCATAAGTGTTGGAGGCCCGAATACTCAACG
Source organism: Metarhizium album ARSEF 1941 (assembly GCF_000804445.1). Taxonomy (NCBI): domain Eukaryota; kingdom Fungi; phylum Ascomycota; class Sordariomycetes; order Hypocreales; family Clavicipitaceae; genus Metarhizium; species Metarhizium album. The sequence goes on from NW_024467584.1 coordinate 385,083, forward strand.
CTACCGGAAAGGCGGATATGTACATCATGACGAGCAGACTGAACTGAACGGCGGGGCTGACGGTGGCCAGGTTGAACACGGACGCACCCGTGTGCCGCGATGAACCGGCTTGGAAAATGGCGGCCATGACTCGAGGTCCCGGAGGCAAAGAAGTGACTTGGGGGTTGTTCAAGTCGAGAATGAGAATGAAAAATGAGTCCATAAAGTTGAGGACAAGAATGATGCCGAAAAGAGCCCAGGTGGTGCCCCGCGGGAAGAGGAGCATGTAACAGCGCCGCGGGTGGTCGAGCAGGAACTGCAGAGATTCTTGCGTGGCGGATGTCCGGGCCACTACCTTTGACATGATCCAGAGGATGAGCCGAAGGAAGACGGGATATAAAGTGTTGCCGGCCAGGGTTAGGAGGGTAGAAACGAACAGAGGCCACTCTGCCTCACGAAATGACATCATGGAGTCAGGAGTGAGGGTGAATCCAAGGTTGTCCATCATGCTTTGGGCTGTGTAAAATGCCCACCAAATTCTGTTCTGGCCACATTGCCCTAGGTAGACGTCGTACTTTGGATCGGCATGCAGGATCCAGCCCACAAGTGCGATGGCTCCGAATATGTGCATGCCAAAGAAGTAGGCGACGACGACTTTGAGCAAAAGCTGTAGACTTCTGTATTCGATTCCGCCCAACTCCTGGCGATCTCGCCTGGTCAGATTGTGAAACCGTGAGTTCCTCCCAATGGTTGCTCTCCTAGACAGATAAGGCATCTGGTCGGCTGCGGCTCGGTGCAATGTCGGGGCTCTCGAGAGGCGCGAGACGGTTGGGGCTTTCCCAATCACGAATATTGACGCGGCTGCACCGGTGGCCCTGTCAAACGACCTGGCTCTTGAGAAGCGCCGCCGGAAACCTTCTGGGTCTGTATCGCTTGGGCGACGAGTGGATGTCGCATCGGCGTCTGTGACTCCGGTAAGCACATGTTGGTTTGGGTAGTGGTAGCATCCAGGGAGTCATAGGCTAACCGCTGGGTCTCCTATTTCCCAACTCTACAATCGGCTCTCCTGAAACAGGTACAACGGCATGAGAACGAGCATCCACGGCGTGTGTAGGGGGCCATCTGACAAACCTCTGTCTCGTTCTCGCGGGCCAGGAATATAGAGGGTACTGTCTTTTCTGGTATGCGTAGGCTTGTTCCAGACTGATGGATGGAAGGCAATCCGCTGGGTTTGTTTATCAGTCGGTCCTGATGACAACTCAGGGTCATGGTCATTTCCTTCTAGCTCCGGTTGAGCCTCGTGGGTGCCATCGTTGTTATTTGCAGTCGACAAGTTGGTTTGCTGGTTGTCCTGTCGATCGTTTACATGACTAGAGATACGAGCCATCGCAGTCGAGGCCGTAGATTCTGAGGCTTCGGTGGGTTCGGCGGCTTCGAGATCTGAATGTCTCTCCCAGTTGCCGGATTTGCGCCTTTTCGCGCGAATCAATGCAGGACCTGACCAGCAACGGAAAGTATCAGCAAGTGAGAGCGTCTGGACATGTCGGGAACGGGGCGCGAATCTCATTGGAAATGGGAAGCTTACCGAACCTGTCAAGGTGTCGATTGAACCAGTGGAGGCGGACTACGACAACGACAATGTTGATGAAGCATATATTTGTAAGCATGGGTATGAAATACAGGTACAACTGTTGGTAGAGCGCTAGATTTTTGATGTCGACGCTGCAGATTCCGTGTTAAGAACTTGAGACACCTGATGCCTTTTCTTTCCGCCATCTTTTGTCCGTCAGGAGAAAACCTACGTGTTTAGTCCGGATTCAGTTGATGCGCTCGCTCCGAAGAAGTAAGCATCAATGGCTGCCAGGTTTCCATACGTATATAGGACCGGGAACGCCAGGAGTCCCGTGAAGAGTATCCAAGCATCTGCGGCTATCAGCAGGGCGATTTCTTGGGACACTGCGACGCTCTCAACGCTTTTCGCTGTTGACGTACAATGGAGGGTGATAAAATTGACAGGAGGATGCCACATTGTGAGCAAACTCCATTGCCCACTTCGAAACATGGAGCAAACTTCGAAGCATCAAAGATTCGCAGGCGGCGTACCCATGCTTGGTTAAGTCAAGTCGCATCGGTATGCGAGACGATGAGCTGTTCCGGGCCGATACAACAATTCGTAGAACCAAGCAGTGAGTTCATTGCTAGGCACGAGCTGGAGATATATGAATGGGTTGCTTCCCTTTCTTGACTCGGAAAATTCGGGGTCAAAGGCGGATGCAAAGACATGATATCGCAGCGCCACCTGAAGTCGTAGCAATGATGATGCAACATTGAAGACATGGAATGTTGCCAAAAGCTTGCATTGACCCTGGCAGCTGTGGCTGTGCACAAGGCGGCTAACCAAGCAGGCAACCCGTGGGTAAGCCCCAATGTGGCACAGGCGACACTGACCAAGTGGTGGTGAAAAAAGAAAAGTAAAAAGAGGCACAAAACAACGATTCCAGGATCAAGGACGTGAGTCCATGATTTCGCTGTGGTTACATGTTAGTCAAGTAGATGCTGAGATGTTGAGGGAGTTTGCCGCCAATAATTCTCGTGTCCCAAAGTGCAGACTGTTGGTTGGCAGGTTTGGCATGCCCAGGTGATGGAGCTTGCACTGCTGTCAAAGCTTCCCGACCCGCACGGCGCACAGGGCAGCAGACTTGCATCTGAGCGGCAGAACAATCATGCGCTCCCCCCCTCCCACCGAAAAAAAAAAAAGAAAAAAAAGATATATATCTGCAGGCGCACTTCTAATCAGATGTGATTAAATACAACACTGTCTACTTCAAATATAGTGCACACTGGGCAGACAAGGCGAAAGACACAATCATCGCAGGGTTTCACAGGCCGTTGCTGCCGGACGGGACGCCAAGACTGACGCTTGCGGTCAGAGTGGTGCCCCGGCGGATCTCGGTCATGCGACTGGGTGCTCGGGGGTCGACATGGTTGAGGATTGAGTCTTGGCCAATCATGCTTTGAACCTCCACCCGGCCAAGGTTGCGGCGGGCATTGGTGTTGGCACAATCAGCAGCTTGAAACAAAACGTGTTGTTCTGGCTGCTTATTTTTTCTCGCTGTTCACTGCATCTGTGACCGCAAAATGCATCTTCTGTGTTCTGAAATCAAGTGAATAAAAGCAGTTATCTTGTTAGGCATTGCTGGGTACACTGAAACGCCGCTTGATGTTGCGTGATTTGGATGGGGAGCCTCACAGAGTATTAGTTGTACCTTAGGCCTTGAACTTGCTTGCGGACTACAAAGTTTCTTTCGGGCTGATATATCTCTGTCACAAAATTTTGGGAAGTGTTAAACGCTACTCTAATTTGTGTACTGTTGTTGGCAAGTTTCCATGAACAGAACGGCATTTTTGGCATGTGCAATCATCACATGCCTCCGAGCCCCAGGGTAACCCGCTTGGAACGGATCTGCAGGCCAATTAATTGCCTTTGCTCTCGGCTGGTCCAATCCGAACCGGATGCTTGAGCTGCCCCACGTCCGACGGTGTGACGTACGCCGAAGTACCCAAAAGATGCCCTGGCATTTCTGGCGACACCACGACGGCTTCAATCCACCGACCTTTGTTGCCTGCACCGCAACTCATGATGCCGTCGCAAGGCAGCTTTTCCACGAGTCTGTACGGCAGCCAGTCCACTGGCATAGATGCGCGCTCGCTTACCAAGTCCCGACCGACCAACTATGCCAAACGGGCCGGTATCGCCGCTTCATACCCTTTGCGTGGTATTTGGTATTTTCTACGGAACAAAGAATTTTGGCCTCTTTTCAGTGGGAGACTCCTGCCCCTGTCGCTGATATCATTCTTCGTCTATTTAATTCTCTTCTCCTTCGCCTTTTTGCCGCAGTTTCTATTTCTCGCCATCTTTCACGGTTGGGGAGCATGGATCAACGCCATCGTTCTGACGTTAGGCGAAGGATTAATCATCATACAGGGTTTCTTCGAGGGGTTCTTTGTTGATGAGTGTCGAGTGGACGTTTTTGACGTAAGCTGTTGCGATGCGATACTCGCTAGCGACCTGCTCGTCGGCTAATCCGCTTTTTAGGCGACTTTCATCAAGCTGGGATTGAAGGGGCTCGTTTCGCCTCACCGTATTCTTTTCGACGAAGCACCAAATGCTGTCAAGATGCTTGGAAAACCAACAAGCCCTGCAATCTATCAACCCTGGAGCATCATACAGATTGTGGAGTTGGTTGTTTTCTTGCCACTCAACCTTGTTCCGTACGTTGGTACGCCGGCGTTCATCGTCATCACGGGCACCAGACTTGGCAAGCTTTCCCATTATCGGTGGTTCCAGCTTCGCGGGCTTTCAAAAGAAGAACAAAAGAGAGAGATCAAGAACTTGACCTGGGATTATGTCTGGTTCGGCACTGTCGCAATGATTCTTGAGCTGATACCCATTCTTTCGTTCTTCTTCCTCCTGACGACAACGACGGGATCCGCGCTGTGGGCCGCAAGAATCGAGGACGAGCGAAAAAGGACGGGAGTTGATTCGCTTATTGTCAATGAGGACATCCCGACCCAATCTGCGCCTGATTACTCCGATCACATGGCATAATGATGTAGGTATTGATCCTTCTTTCGAGTTGCATGCCTTTGTGCTCGATCTTTCTGTGGCTTCGTCGCTGAAAAATTAGGACCTGTCTCATTCGCAGCCTGCTCTTCGTTCGAGGCTGACCAGAGACCGGCCTGCGCTTCTATGGGGACGTGCGCACATGACTCCCTTCTGTGCTCGAATCGGCTAGCACTCCTTGACGGACCTCACAGCTGTTCATCGGATAATCAAACTTGACGCTTGGCTCGGCATTTATTGCCGTAGTTTTATAGGACCGATTCTTTCTGTCCAATCTGCGCCTGTGATAATGGCGTGACAACTGTGGACTGTGCGCAGATTGTGGGCTAAGAATAGCCTTAAACTTCGGGTTTCCATGCATTGTGTTGAAGAGAAGGAGCCCTGGGCTGCGGCAGCTGCTTGTTCCGCAACCTCGAGTGCATAGAGAAGGTCATGAAAGAAAAAACTGTTGTGCTGGCCAGCACATTTTTTGATATCTCATTGCAGCGATATTTGGCAACATGCATTTCGCCTCACATATCCAACTTCAGAAGAAATAATCAGCATCACAAATTTACTTCTATAGATACTGCAGAATCGAGTGAGGTTGGATGTTGTTTTGGGTGGCGATTTCTACCACGAAACGGCCTGCCCGACACTGGCAGTTGTCCACCCGCTCTTTCCTCCGTGGACAAATATCGGCAACACGGCACGAGAGGTAGTGTCGATAGCACTTCCATATTCTTTCACTTTCCACGGCTGGAAAATTTGATCCTGGCCTGCCGTTTTTCCTGTTCCTGAACTCTTCTACTCTGCTCCCCTCTTCGTCTCGACACCTCGATTCTTGTGCGCTCTCAACACTATTTCCCTTTCATTCGGCCATTTTGTACGCTCGCCATTACCTTCACATCAAGTTCTGTTCTTGATTCCCAAATCTCCGCAGCAGTCATTGTTTGAATTATCAGTCTGTCCACGGCTTCATCTTGTTTGAGCATCTTCAATCCGCCGCCCGCCATGCGTGCCTCCCTCAATCTTGGGGCCGTGGTGGCCAGCAGTCTTCTGTATCAAGCTGCCTCCCAAGCTAACTATGGGCAAGTTCACTGTGCTACGGTTGTTATTCTTGGCTGACTGAACAAAACAGAGCCCCAGATGACAGCAATGATACCGGAAGTTCTGCTGGCCAAGTCAACTCCCCACAGAGCACAGTCGTGATTACTAGCAGTGGCGACAACTCCAATGGCCTGCCCAACGGGCAATCCTGTCAGATGCAGGGCACAACGACTGTATTTGTTACCGTTTACCCTACTAGCCCTGTCTCAAATGGCAATGAGTCTCCTGCGGCAATCACTGGCACCGATGGAACTCCTGATCACACTGGCTATCAGACTATTCAAGTTTCTCCTTTGAATTCTGCCAATGGAAACCAACCTACTGTCGAGATCTTCACTACCGTGACCGTTTCAAATCTCTGGGGTACTGGTTCTGATGCAAGCAATCCTACTTCCGTTGCAACTTCAGAGTCCACCCACTCTGATGCGTCATCTCCTTCGGGCTCTACTACACCTGACACTCCTGGCTCAGTCTCTGTCAAAAGTCCTGGAGATAATGGAAGTGCCACCGAAGGTACTGCGCAGAATGCTCCATCAAACTCGTTGTACATGACTGATTACACTGGCCAAGTGACTGCCAACCCCAATGGCGGCGACGGTGGCGCCAGAAGCACTGCAGTGCACCCTCCAAACCTTTACACAATCGTCACAGATACGAAACTTGATTGGATTACCGGCTCTAATGGCATTCAAAGTCTTGTTACTGTTGTCTCTGAGCACACCATCACTCTTGGCACCGCTGCAGCTGAAGCAATTTCTGGCTCAGGGCCTGCTGTGACTTGCTGGACCGTCACCGGCACCGATGGCAAAGAAACAGTGTTAGAATCAGTCATCAACACCAATCAAGGCAATGGCGGTGCTCCAGCGGCGACTTCTGCTTCCATCGTTGGACCGGACGGCAACGTTTCTCCTCAAGCTGTTTCTACGGTTCTTGGTCAGCAAACTCCTGTCACAACTATCACCGCAAACGGCGCTACTCCTGTTTACACTGGGCCAGGAATCGTTGCCACCACTGCCATTACTGTCCTTGGACCCGATGGAATCACCACTGTGGTTCATTCCACCTGGGTCATCGAAAGTAGCCCTGTCACTGATGCTTCTGCTGCTTTGCCAACTGGTATCTCTGTCCCCCCAGGGGCTACTCAAGCGCCTTCAAACGGCCAGGCCATCACTAGCTGTACGAGCTATACTGTCATAGGACCTGATGGCCGGCCAACTGTGATTGAGTCTACCTTGGTAATTCCTGCATCCGCTGTTCTGGTCACCGAGCTGCCCCAAAATCTCCCAAATGGCATCTCCATACAAGCCACGAATGTTCCTGGATCGCCTGTGCCTGGTGAAGGGGCAATCACCGCCCGCTCATCTTACACTGTCGTCGGGGCCGATGGCAGGCTTACTGTTGTCGAAACTAGTTTCCTGGTGCCTGGACCTTCCGCTGCTCCTGTTACTACCGTAGCCCCGTCCGGAGTCGTCACAGGCGTTCCGGGACAGATTACTGCTACTCCGAGCCAGTTTGGCTCTGTCGAGATGTCATCTGAAGGGTTGACCACTTGCACGACGTACACATTTCTTGGTACAGATGGACTTCCTACTGTCTTTGAATCCACTATTGTGATGCCCAAGAGCAATTTGTTGCCAACTGGTACTATCATTGGTCTTCCGTCGATTGTTCCTGAAGGCCAAGACAACGAGCTTCCTCAAGGTGTTACTGTGCCCGCACAAACTGGCGCAGGCTACACTGCCTGCGTTACTGTTGACGTTCTTGGGCCGAATGGTGTTGCAACTCCTGTCGTCGAAACAATCGTCCTGACACCACAGACACCGGGACCAGTAGGTGCTACTGTCCCCGTCACCTCCCTTGGGTTTCCATCTGTTGTCACTTCGGGTTTGGGTAACCTCCCCCAAGGCATTACCCCGTCGGGCACTGTTGCTCTCAGCCCAGTCACCACTGCTGTTACCCTCACCGTTGTTGGACCGAATGGAGTCGCTTCGCCTGTTGTTCAGACTATTGTCATCACCCCCCAGCCGCAGGCGGTGCCATCTGGAGCCACCAACTCTGTGACCATCCCAGGGGCTGGTTCGTCTATTCCACCTGCTTTGGAAGAATACGCAACGGGTATCCCAACCAATCCTACTGTACTTTTCCCGCCAGGGATCAGCTCTGAAGTTGGAGGTTTGCCGGTTGGAACTGATAATGGCGCGAAACCTTCTGTTTTCACCATTGTCACCGGCCCAGGCGGTATTCCTGTTTTGTCGGTCATCACTGCCGCACCTTTATCCGTGTACGGCAATCCTGGAAGTGCCGACAATAATGGAACGCCTGTATCCGGTCCTGCACCACAAGGCATGCCTGGTGCATATGGCTGGCAGCCAGCTGGTGTCTCACCTGCTGAATATGGTGCCTTGCCAACCTTGGTCAATCCCCAGGTCGGGCCGGTTGCAACCTCCGTCCAAACAAGTACCTGGGTTAATGTCATTCCTGAGCCAACCACAACTTATACGATGAAGTTTCCTGTGACTACTCTCACCACTGTCACTGTTCCTGCCAAGGCCTCGGTGTTGAAGCGCCTTGTCCAACATCCAAGAGGGTATGTAATTGGCTGTTTACTTTCTTGGTTGGGATCAACTTTACTAACACGCCGATAGGCCTGCTGCCCTCAGTGCTAGCTGGTCCAACTCGACCTCTGCGAGCCTTCAACCTTTTACTGAGAGTGAAGCAATGGTTTCTCCCTCCGTGGATCCGACTTCAAATCCCTCAGACGCCGGCGTTGTTGCTCCCTCTCCTGCCCCTGCCACGGCAATGTGCCCAACTGGCGGCAAAGTGGGCAATACTACAGTAAATGTGAGCGTGCGGTCGGGCCCTATTTAAAATTGAAGTGCTGATTGTTTCCAGTTTGATAATGTGAAGCCAGGTCCTCTCTTCAACCCCGCCGGAGATTTCTGGTTCTCGGAAGGGTTCCTCGTAACACCACTGTCATCCCAATCTGTTCAAGGATATACGGCTTCATCAGGGGGTCAACTCGTGGAATTCGTCCCTCCCGCCCTGACTGGCCCTGCATTGAGTGGGTGCAGCGACACAGCCGAGATTGGTGTTGGACCCAACTCCCCGAATCCTTGCTTTCGATTCAACCTGTACAGCGCGAACCTCGGATGTGCTGCCCAAGCCGCTGAGCAGTGGTGCGAGTTCGAAGTTTCTGCTTATACATATAATCAGGCTGCCTCAAATGAAATGTCTATTGCATGGTCAGAAGTCAAGCGTGTGCCAGCATGTCCAAGCTTCCCTAATTCCCCTTGCTCTCTTACCCCGGTCACATTTGATGGATACCAGAACATCAGCTCCGTGCTCGTCCGCCTTCACGTCGGGCTTGAACTTCGCACTTGGTGGGCTGATGACGTGCAGTTTGGTTGGACTGATAACAGTTGTGAGGCTGCCCAGTGTCGCCAAGCCGTTGCACCTCAGCCAGTCAAGCGTGAGGCCGTCGAATCGGCGCTCCGACACGGTGTTTGGCGTTGGACCCCCGCAGGTCACGAACGAATGGGAGAGGAGTATGTTTGGGACTCTTTGAACTAATATACGGGAGTAGTGGTGAGGTGAGTACTTACAAAGAATTGCTGCGGGATAGATATTTGCTTGTTCAAGAAGAAAAATCATGTGATGGTAATTTTTGGAAGGCGGCGTAATTGTAGAAGGCTGCAAATCCGGTTGTAACTGCAAAGAAATTATGAGGACAAGACCGCGTGTATCATGATAGCATCTATTATTCAATCAAATGGAAACGCTTTGTAGGAATGTCTAGTTTACGCGGAACTGAGCCGTGTTAAGCATCCGTGGACAAACTGATGAATCATGCAGCTGAGGAAGATGAAAAGATTGGTAGTTCGTACAAGGATGAATGCATGTATCACGTATTGGCTGCTACAAGTGTCGAAAAGTGAGAAATTGTGCTTTTCATAGGCAGGGATCGAGTCCCTATGAGAGACAACTGATATATAAAGATGATTAGACTGGCGGATATAAAAGGCAGCAATTGCATGGCGGAGCTGACTCGTGTGCAGCTTTGAGCGTTTTGGATCTAGTTGGGGAAATTGGCCCGGCGTGCTGCGCTTTCTCCCGTCTCCTCCTGTGTGTTTGTGTGTGCGAGGGCAAGTTGGCAACAAGTCGCAGGCCAAGCAAGGGACGTCGAGGCCAACCGACGGGTCGGCCGGCGATGGGTGGTGGGGCCGATTGAAATGCGACCACGCCACTTCCGCGCCGAAAGTTGGCCCACGGATGTGCGCAAGTGGGGGCCCGCAAGGGGGCGGCGTCAACACGTCACACGCAGCAACTACATTATGGACTCTGTCGTCAGGCCTTGGCTGAGCTACAAAAGAGAGCATCGTGTGTTAGATTTCCACAACCAATTGCAGTCACTCGGCTGGGTCGGATGGTGGAGTATACTTTAGGGCTCGTACTGCCTACAATATGTACCTAAGTATTCTGTACTTTACATAGCATACAAGCGTGCAATACACACAGTTCCAACATCGTGTCCGCCGTGAATAGAAAACACAGCAGCGGCATGCACACCACCTAGTAACCACCCGCTACATGTGTCTGGAGCACGTGGATCCAAATGACGCAAGCGCTACAGCTCCGCACGGGGCTGACTTGTCGCAAAGTTCACCGCTTCAACAGTCAGTGTGTTGAAATTGTCTTGGGAAATATCTCATCGTTGAGCCGTGCGAAAGCATCGCAACACTTGTACGGACGGCGCGGGCAGGCTAGTCCGCCCAGTTCGTTTGCGGCTGAAACGTCCAGTCCACGATTTTCCTGGAGCTCGGGACACAAGGACGCAGAGCACTTGGCTTGCTGGCACGGAGCACGGCTGCTCCACATCGATTCCGACGGCCCGTTCTGGGGCCGATTGACATGACGGGCTCGCAGTTGTTTGGGTACACGACCGGCTGGGCCGTGGAGTCTGAGCCCAGAGGGCAAGGGGGGTGGGAGTGCTTTCTGGGCGCGGCGCCTGGTGCGGTACGAAATTGCATTAGTTTCTGCTAGGACTAAGCTGTGCTGGGGGGGTCGTTGGCGGCACCGGCAACGGCGTCCCGTGCGGTACGGGGGTTGACCGTTGACGCTGCCGCCCCGACCTGTGCGGCTTTGCGCATTGCACGACGGGAGTCGCGTCGCGAGGGGCTAGTTCTTGCCCAGGCTCGCGGCCAGATGGCGCCGCGGCTCGACGGAAATATACGGCGGGGGCTGCTCCTCGGGGGCGGCGGGCGGCGGCGGCACGGCAACGGCGTCGGGATCACGAGGAGGCGCGGGCCGGACGGGTTCGGCGCCCAGGTCGACCGTCTCGACGGGGTGCGGCCGCCTGCGGCTCCACGTCCGCGGGGGGGCGCGGTGCGCGGCCATGATGGCGGCGATCCTCTCGTTGCTCTCGTTGTCCTTTTGCTCCTGCCGGAGCAGCTTTGCCTCCCTGTTGACGGCGGCAATCTGCCGGACAATGAGGCTGATGGTGTACGTGTACGACAGCCTGGGCAGCCGGGGCCGTTTCAGCACAATGACGGCGGCGCAGCGTGGGACGGGGCGGGAGGAGGAGAGAAAGGGAGCAAGACGTACGTCAGGATCATGGACAGCCAAAACGTGGCGTTTGGCACGGCGCAGTATCTCGGCGTCAGCCCACGGCCCGAGGGACCGACTACGTGGGCTCCTCGTCAGCGTGCGCACACGACACGTTGGCGGCGACGGCGTCGCAACCGCGCAAACTCACAGACGTCGGGGTCGCTGCCGGACGTTATGCCGTGGCAGTTCGCCGGCAGGCCGGCGGTGGCGAGGACAGCAACCAGGGGCAGCTGCAGCAGCGTGCAGACGAGGTCGAAGAGGACGAAGACGGCGAGGCACGAGCGCCTCCGGTAGCCGGCCAGGCGCGTGCCGAGCCACTGCTGCAGCGCGGTGAGGACGAAGCCCAGGGCGGCCTGGCGAGCCGTTGGTCAGCAGGGACGGGGAGTGGTTTCGCGTCGCCGGCGGAAGGGGGGGGGCGCTCACCACCGCCATGGCCACAGTGACGCCGACTGCGTCTCCGGCCGATGCCGCCGCCAGCACGGAGACCAGGTAGCCGTTGATGGCGACGACGACCACGTTGACCACGTACTGGCCGACGCGGAGCCAGCGCAGGCGCCGCACGAGCGGCCATCTGCCCTTTTCCCGCATCACGGCCGTTACCGCGGCTCTGACGGAAAGGCGAGACATGGCGCGGTCGAGGGAGGGGAGAGGCGGCACGATTCGGCCGAGCTTGCGCTGAGGATCACGACCAGGAACGCTTGACGGGGAGGCGAGGGTCGGGACGAAGCTTAATGCCGCCGTATTCGGGATCCCGTGTAGTTATACGTTGCGTGGCATGTGTTGGAGGGCGGGCGGCCTTCGCTCTTGTCGGTCCGGGGGGAAGTTTTCCTCCTCTTCCTCCACGACTCGGCCATCCCTGGCGCCTGACTCCAGTGCGAGCACTAGCTAACGTTAGTCAGTAGACGTTTGGAGCGTTGTGGGGCGAATGCGAAGGATGAGATGTCTGCTCGGTGCTGGATGCAGCCAAGTCTGGGCCGTTGATCAGGGGTCCGTCCAGTCTCGCGTCGCAGACTCGTGGTTTCCAACTCGACGCGAGATTGGTCAGTTGCCATGCAACCGTGTAAAGGTCCCGAGTTCTGTTGATGCCGGGGCGGTATTTGGACGTGGAGCCCTTGATGGCGAATGACGGGGCATACATGCGTGCATAGATGCATGTATACTCTGTACATACGGGGCTGTGGCCGGCTGGTGATGAGGCCGGATACGGGTACATGACACTGCAGACTTGGCAGCATTACTGTATTGTTTTGCCTTGCCTTGCCTTGCCTTGCTTTGCTTGCTTCGCCGAACTCCACTCACACAAAGTGCGCAGACCATGGCCATCCGAGAGCCGTCGCGGTCGTTGCCGTCACCGCGGCCGGCCATGTATGCGGCGGCGAGCAGCAAAAGCCGCCGTGTGCCGTGTACCCAAGCGAGAAGAGCCCCCAGGCCCTGCGACGACAAGAGCTTCTCGCGGCCCCCGGGGGCTGGCACGTCCGTGTCTACCTTGCCTACGAGTACGGAATGCGGAGCAGGCACCCACCCGCTGCCAGGATGGGAAACGTCTTGTGTGCGTCGCCAAAGCGGAAAGATATGAAGATGTGAAATTGAGCCTATATATCGTGTGCCAGATCAAACCAAACTCGCCGTAGATGACGGCAGCATAGAAGCATAGGCGCCCCGCGCAGACTGACACAAGTGTTCCCGTGGTCAACTCTTGACCCCCGGGCCCCTACAGTGGTGTTGAAACGAAGGGGGG